>NW_028154686.1:600000-1141021 GCF_963457635.1 Microchirus variegatus | reverse complement strand
CAGTGACTTAACTTTTTTGTCAAAAAAGACACCAAAAGTATCTTGGAATGTCTTGAAATTGTACACAGTCATAGTCAAGCATGCCCTGAACAAGAATCCGTTGAATATATTTGCATATCTCTTGAAGAATATTTTTAATGAATTTTGAAAATCCGAAAAGCGATCCATGCACTTGGACATTCCAAGTATGTTGGAATGTCTTGAAATTGTACTCAGTCATAGTCAACGACGCCCTGAACAAGAATCAATTGAAAATATTTGCATATCTCTTAAGGAATATTTTTAATGAATTTTTGAAAATGAGGAAAGTCTGTGCACTTAGGCAGTGACTTAACTTTTTATTCAAAAAAGACCCCAAAAGTATCTTGGAATGTCTTGAAATTGTACACAGTCATAGTCAAGCATGCCCTGAACAAGAATCCGTTGAATATATTTGCATATCTCTTGAAGAATATTTTTAATGAACTTTTGAAAATCAGGAAAGCGATCCATGCACTTGGACATTCCAAGTATGTTGGAATGTCTTGAAATTGTACTCAGTCATAGTCAACGACGCCCTGAACAAGAATCCGTTGAAAATATTTGCATATCGCTTAAGGAATATTTTTAATGAATTTTTGAAAATCAGGAAAGCGATCCATGCACTTAGGCAGTGACTTAACTTTTTTGTCAAAAAAGACCCCAAAAGTATCTTGGAATGTCTTGAAATTGTACACAGTCATAGTCAAGCATGCCCTGAACAAGAATCCGTTGAATATATTTGCATATCTCTTGAAGAATATTTTTAATGAATTTTTGAAAATCCGAAAAGCAATCGATGCACTTGGACATTCCAAGTATGTTGGAATGTCTTGAAATTGTACTCAGTCATAGTCAACGACGCCCTGAACAAGAATCAATTGAAAATATTTGCATATCTCTTAAGGAATATTTTTAATGAATTTTTGAAAATGAGGAAAGTCTGTGCACTTAGGCAGTGACTTAACTTTTTATTCAAAAAAGACCCCAAAAGTATCTTGGAATGTCTTGAAATTGTACACAGTCATAGTCAAGCATGCCCTGAACAAGAATCCGTTGAATATATTTGCATATCTCTTGAAGAATATTTTTAATGAACTTTTGAAAATCAGGAAAGCGATCCATGCACTTGGACATTCCAAGTATGTTGGAATGTCTTGAAATTGTACTCAGTCATAGTCAACGACGCCCTGAACAAGAATCCGTTGAAAATATTTGCATATCGCTTAAGGAATATTTTTAATGAATTTTTGAAAATCAGGAAAGCGATCCATGCACTTAGGCAGTGACTTAACTTTTTTGTCAAAAAAGACCCCAAAAGTATCTTGGAATGTCTTGAAATTGTACACAGTCATAGTCAAGCATGCCCTGAACAAGAATCCGTTGAATATATTTGCATATCTCTTGAAGAATATTTTTAATGAATTTTTGAAAATCCGAAAAGCGATCCATGCACTTGGACATTCCAAGTATGTTGGAATGTCTTGAAATTGTACTCAGTCATAGTCAACGACGCCCTGAACAAGAATCAATTGAAAATATTTGCATATCTCTTAAGGAATATTTTTAATGAATTTTTGAAAATGAGGAAAGTCTGTGCACTTAGGCAGTGACTTAACTTTTTATTCAAAAAAGACCCCAAAAGTATCTTGGAATGTCTTGAAATTGTACACAGTCATAGTCAAGCATGCCCTGAACAAGAATCCGTTGAATATATTTGCATATCTCTTGAAGAATATTTTTAATGAACTTTTGAAAATCAGGAAAGCGATCCATGCACTTGGACATTCCAAGTATGTTGGAATGTCTTGAAATTGTACTCAGTCATAGTCAACGACGCCCTGAACAAGAATCCGTTGAAAATATTTGCATATCGCTTAAGGAATATTTTTAATGAATTTTTGAAAATCAGGAAAGCGATCCATGCACTTAGGCAGTGACTTAACTTTTTTGTCAAAAAAGACACCAAAAGTATCTTGGAATGTCTTGAAATTGTACACAGTCATAGTCAAGCATGCCCTGAACAAGAATCCGTTGAATATATTTGCATATCTCTTGAAGAATATTTTTAATGAATTTTTGAAAATCCGAAAAGCGATCCATGCACTTGGACATTCCAAGTATGTTGGAATGTCTTGAAATTGTACTCAGTCATAGTCAACGACGCCCTGAACAAGAATCAATTGAAAATATTTGCATATCTCTTAAGGAATATTTTTAATGAATTTTTGAAAATGAGGAAAGTCTGTGCACTTAGGCAGTGACTTAACTTTTTATTCAAAAAAGACCCCAAAAGTATCTTGGAATGTCTTGAAATTGTACACAGTCATAGTCAAGCATGCCCTGAACAAGAATCCGTTGAATATATTTGCATATCTCTTGAAGAATATTTTTAATGAACTTTTGAAAATCAGGAAAGCGATCCATGCACTTGGACATTCCAAGTATGTTGGAATGTCTTGAAATTGTACTCAGTCATAGTCAACGACGCCCTGAACAAGAATCCGTTGAAAATATTTGCATATCGCTTAAGGAATATTTTTAATGAATTTTTGAAAATCAGGAAAGCGATCCATGCACTTAGGCAGTGACTTAACTTTTTTGTCAAAAAAGACCCCAAAAGTATCTTGGAATGTCTTGAAATTGTACACAGTCATAGTCAAGCATGCCCTGAACAAGAATCCGTTGAATATATTTGCATATCTCTTGAAGAATTTTTTTAATGAATTTTTGAAAATCCGAAAAGCGATCCATGCACTTGGACATTCCAAGTATGTTGGAATGTCTTGAAATTGTACTCAGTCATAGTCAACGACGCCCTGAACAAGAATCAATTGAAAATATTTGCATATCTCTTAAGGAATATTTTTAATGAATTTTTGAAAATTAGGAAAGCGATCCATGCACTTAGGCAGTGACTTAACTTTTGATGTTTTTGGTTTGTTTTTAAAGCATTAAAGCTGCAGGAGTTCATCCATGTCGCCCAGTCGCTGGAAACAAACGTTTGGACACCGTGGATCACACAGCAGGATATCAGGTGAGACGAAGGAAACAATCCATTTGCCCTGATGCACTTAGTGACTTGACTTTTTTTTCAAAAAAAACCCCAAAAGTAAATTGGAATGTCTTGAAATTGTACACAGTCATAGTCAAGCATGCCCTGAATAAGAATCCGTTGAATATATTTGCATATCTCTTGAAGAATATTTTTAATGAATTTTTGAAAATCCGGAAAGCGATCCATGCACTTGGACATTCCAAGTATGTTGGAATGTCTTGAAATTGTACTCAGTCATAGTCAACGACGCCCTGAACAAGAATCCGTTGAAAATATTTGCATATCGCTTAAGGAATATTTTTAATGAATTTTTGAAAATCAGGAAAGCGATCCATGCACTTAGGCAGTGACTTAACTTTTTCGTCAAAAAAGACCCCAAAAGTATCTTGGAATGTCTTGAAATTGTACACAGTCATAGTCAAGCATGCCCTGAACAAGAATCCGTTGAATATATTTGCATATCTCTTGAGGAATATTTTTAATGAATTTTTGAAAATCAGGAAAGCGATCCATGCACTTAGGCAGTGACTTAACTTTTGATGTTTTTGGGTTGTTTTTAAAGAATTAAAGCTGCAGGAGTTCATCCATGTCGTCCAGTCGCTGGAAACAAACGTTTGGACACCGTGGATCACACAGCAGGATATCAGGTGAGACGAAGGAAACGATCCATTTGCCCTGATGCACTTAGTGACTTGACTTTTTTTTCAAAAAAAACCCCAAAAGTAAATTGGAATGTCTTGAAATTGTACACAGTCATAGTCAAGCATGCCCTGAACAAGAATCCGTTGAATATATTTGCATATCTCTTGAAGAATATTTTTAATGAACTTTTGAAAATCAGGAAAGCGATCCATGCACTTGGACATTCCAAGTATGTTGGAATGTTTTGAAATTGTACTCAGTCATAGTCAACGACGCCCTGAACAAGAATCCGTTGAAAATATTTGCATATCGCTTAAGGAATATTTTTAATGAATTTTTGAAAATCAGAAAAGCGATCCATGCACTTAGGCAGTGACTTAACTTTTTTGTCAAAAAAGACCCCAAAAGTATCTTGGAATGTCTTGAAATTGTACACAGTCATAGTCAAGCATGCCCTGAACAAGAATCCATTGAAAATATTTGCATATCTCTTAAGGAATATTTTTAATGAATTTTTGAAAATGAGGAAAGTCTGTGCACTTAGGCAGTGACTTAACTTTTTATTCAAAAAAGACCCCAAAAGTATCTTGGAATGTCTTGAAATTGTACACAGTCATATTCAAGCATGCCCTGAACAAGAATCCGTTGAATATATTTGCATATCTCTTGAAGAATATTTTTAATGAACTTTTGAAAATCAGGAAAGCGATCCATGCACTTGGACATTCCAAGTATGTTGGAATGTTTTGAAATTGTACTCAGTCATAGTCAACGACGCCCTGAACAAGAATCCGTTGAAAATATTTGCATATCGCTTAAGGAATATTTTTAAAGAATTTCTGAAAATCAGGAAAGCGATCCATGCACTTAGGCAGTGACTTAACTTTTTCGTCAAAAAAGACCCCAAAAGTATCCTGGAATGTCTTGAAATTGTACACAGTCATAGTCAAGCATGCCCTGAACAAGAATCCGTTGAATATATTTGCATATCTCTTGAAGAATATTTTTAATGAACTTTTGAAAATCAGGAAAGCGATCCATGCACTTGGACATTCCAAGTATGTTGGAATGTCTTGAAATTGTACTCAGTCATAGTCAACGACGCCCTGAACAAGAATCCGTTGAAAATATTTGCATATCGCTTAAGGAATATTTTTAATGAATTTTTGAAAATCAGGAAAGTCTGTGCACTTAGGCAGTGACTTAACTTTTTTGTCAAAAAAGACCCCAAAAGTATCTTGGAATGTCTTGAAATTGTACACAGTCATAGTCAAGCATGCCCTGAACAAGAATCCGTTGAATATATTTGCATATCTCTTGAAGAAAATTTTTAATGAACTTTTGAAAATGAGGAAAGCGATCCATGCACTTGGACATTCCAAGTATGTTGGAATGTTTTGAAATTGTACTCAGTCATAGTCAACGACGCCCTGAACAAGAATCCGTTGAAAATATTTGCATATCGCTTAAGGAATATTTTTAATGAATTTTTGAAAATCAGGAAAGCGATCCATGCACTTAGGCAGTGACTTAACTTTTTATTCAAAAAAGACCCCAAAAGTATCTTGGAATGTCTTGAAATTGTACACAGTCATAGTCAAGCATGCCCTGAACAAGAATCCGTTGAATATATTTGCATATCTCTTGAAGAATATTTTAAATGAATTTTTGAAAATCCGAAAAGCGATCCATGCACTTGGACATTCCAAGTATGTTGGAATGTCTTGAAATTGTACTCAGTCATAGTCAACGACGCCCTGAACAAGAATCCGTTGAAAATATTTGCATATCGCTTAAGGAATATTTTTAATGAATTTTTGAAAATCAGGAAAGCGATCCATGCACTTAGGCAGTGACTTAACTTTTTCGTCAAAAAAGACCCCAAAAGTATCTTGGAATGTCTTGAAATTGTACACAGTCATAGTCAAGCATGCCCTGAACAAGAATCCGTTGAATATATTTGCATATCTCTTGAGGAATATTTTTAATGAATTTTTGAAAATCAGGAAAGCGATCCATGCACTTAGGCAGTGACTTAACTTTTGATGTTTTTGGGTTGTTTTTAAAGAATTAAAGCTGCAGGAGTTCATCCATGTCGTCCAGTCGCTGGAAACAAACGTTTGGACACCGTGGATCACACAGCAGGATATCAGGTGAGACGAAGGAAACGATCCATTTGCCCTGATGCACTTAGTGACTTGACTTTTTTTTCAAAAAAAACCCCAAAAGTAAATTGGAATGTCTTGAAATTGTACACAGTCATAGTCAAGCATGCCCTGAACAAGAATCCGTTGAATATATTTGCATATCTCTTGAAGAATATTTTTAATGAACTTTTGAAAATGAGGAAAGTCTGTGCACTTAGGCAGTGACTTAACTTTTTATTCAAAAAAGACCCCAAAAGTATCTTGGAATGTCTTGAAATTGTACACAGTCATATTCAAGCATGCCCTGAACAAGAATCCGTTGAATATATTTGCATATCTCTTGAAGAATATTTTTAATGAACTTTTGAAAATCAGGAAAGCGATCCATGCACTTGGACATTCCAAGTATGTTGGAATGTTTTGAAATTGTACTCAGTCATAGTCAACGACGCCCTGAACAAGAATCCGTTGAAAATATTTGCATATCGCTTAAGGAATATTTTTAAAGAATTTCTGAAAATCAGGAAAGCGATCCATGCACTTAGGCAGTGACTTAACTTTTTCGTCAAAAAAGACCCCAAAAGTATCTTGGAATGTCTTGAAATTGTACACAGTCATAGTCAAGCATGCCCTGAACAAGAATCCGTTGAATATATTTGCATATCTCTTGAAGAATATTTTTAATGAATTTTTGAAAATCCGAAAAGCGATCCATGCACTTGGACATTCCAAGTATGTTGGAATGTCTTGAAATTGTACTCAGTCATAGTCAACGACGCCCTGAACAAGAATCAATTGAAAATATTTGCATATCTCTTAAGGAATATTTTTAATGAATTTTTGAAAATGAGGAAAGTCTGTGCACTTAGGCAGTGACTTAACTTTTTATTCAAAAAAGACCCCAAAAGTATCCTGGAATGTCTTGAAATTGTACACAGTCATAGTCAAGCATGCCCTGAACAAGAATCCGTTGAATATATTTGCATATCTCTTGAAGAATATTTTTAATGAACTTTTGAAAATCAGGAAAGCGATCCATGCACTTGGACATTCCAAGTATGTTGGAATGTCTTGAAATTGTACTCAGTCATAGTCAACGACGCCCTGAACAAGAATCCGTTGAAAATATTTGCATATCGCTTAAGGAATATTTTTAATGAATTTTTGAAAATCAGGAAAGCGATCCATGCACTTAGGCAGTGACTTAACTTTTTTGTCAAAAAAGACCCCAAAAGTATCTTGGAATGTCTTGAAATTGTACACAGTCATAGTCAAGCATGCCCTGAACAAGAATCCGTTGAATATATTTGCATATCTCTTGAAGAATATTTTTAATGAATTTTTGAAAATCCGAAAAGCGATCCATGCACTTGGACATTCCAAGTATGTTGGAATGTCTTTAAATTGTACTCAGTCATAGTCAACGACGCCCTGAACAAGAATCAATTGAAAATATTTGCATATCTCTTAAGGAATATTTTTAATGAATTTTTGAAAATGAGGAAAGTCTGTGCACTTAGGCAGTGACTTAACTTTTTATTCAAAAAAGACCCCAAAAGTATCTTGGAATGTCTTGAAATTGTACACAGTCATAGTCAAGCATGCCCTGAACAAGAATCCGTTGAATATATTTGCATATCTCTTGAAGAAAATTTTTAATGAACTTTTGAAAATCAGGAAAGCGATCCATGCACTTGGACATTCCAAGTATGTTGGAATGTTTTGAAATTGTACTCAGTCATAGTCAACGACGCCCTGAACAAGAATCCGTTGAAAATATTTGCATATCGCTTAAGGAATATTTTTAATGAATTTTTGAAAATCAAGAAAGCGATCCATGCACTTAGGCAGTGACTTAACTTTTTATTCAAAAAAGACCCCAAAAGTATCTTGGAATGTCTTGAAATTGTACACAGTCATAGTCAAGCATGCCCTGAACAAGAATCCGTTGAATATATTTGCATATCTCTTGAAGAATATTTTAAATGAATTTTTGAAAATCCGAAAAGCGATCCATGCACTTGGACATTCCAAGTATGTTGGAATGTCTTGAAATTGTACTCAGTCATAGTCAACGACGCCCTGAACAAGAATCCGTTGAAAATATTTGCATATCGCTTAAGGAATATTTTTAATGAATTTTTGAAAATCAGGAAAGCGATCCATGCACTTAGGCAGTGACTTAACTTTTTCGTCAAAAAAGACCCCAAAAGTATCTTGGAATGTCTTGAAATTGTACACAGTCATAGTCAAGCATGCCCTGAACAAGAATCCGTTGAATATATTTGCATATCTCTTGAGGAATATTTTTAATGAATTTTTGAAAATCAGGAAAGCGATCCATGCACTTAGGCAGTGACTTAACTTTTGATGTTTTTGGGTTGTTTTTAAAGAATTAAAGCTGCAGGAGTTCATCCATGTCGTCCAGTCGCTGGAAACAAACGTTTGGACACCGTGGATCACACAGCAGGATATCAGGTGAGACGAAGGAAACGATCCATTTGCCCTGATGCACTTAGTGACTTGACTTTTTTTTCAAAAAAAACCCCAAAAGTAAATTGGAATGTCTTGAAATTGTACACAGTCATAGTCAAGCATGCCCTGAACAAGAATCCGTTGAATATATTTGCATATCTCTTGAAGAATATTTTTAATGAACTTTTGAAAATCAGGAAAGCGATCCATGCACTTGGACATTCCAAGTATGTTGGAATGTCTTGAAATTGTACTCAGTCATAGTCAACGACGCCCTGAACAAGAATCCGTTGAAAATATTTGCATATCGTTTAAGGAATATTTTTAAAGAATTTCTGAAAATCAGGAAAGCGATTCATGCACTTAGGCAGTGACTTAACTTTTTCGTCAAAAAAGACCCCAAAAGTATCTTGGAATGTCTTGAAATTGTACACAGTCATAGTCAAGAATGCCCTGAACAAGAATCCGTTGAATATATTTGCATATCTCTTGAAGAATATTTTTAATGAATTTTTGAAAATCCGGAAAGCGATCCATGCACTTGGACATTCCAAGTATGTTGGAATGTCTTGAAATTGTACTCGGTCATAGTCAACGACGCCCTGAACAAGAATCCATTGAAAATATTTGCATATCTCTTAAGGAATATTTTTAATGAATTTTTGAAAATGATGAAAGTCTGTGCACTTAGGCAGTGACTTAACTTTTTATTCAAAAAAGACCCCAAAAGTATCTTGGAATGTCTTGAAATTGTACACAGTCATAGTCAAGCATGCCCTGAACAAGAATCCGTTGAATATATTTGCATATCTCTTGAAGAATATTTTTAATGAACTTTTGAAAATCAGGAAAGCGATCCATGCACTTGGACATTCCAAGTATGTTGGAATGTCTTGAAATTGTACTCAGTCATAGTCAACGACGCCCTGAACAAGAATCCGTTGAAAATATTTGGATATCGTTTAAGGAATATTTTTAAAGAATTTCTGAAAATCAGGAAAGCGATCCATGCACTTAGGCAGTGACTAAACTTTTTTGTCAAAAAAGACCCCAAAAGTATCTTGGAATGTCTTGAAATTGTACACAGTCATAGTCAAGCATGCCCTGAACAAGAATATGTTGAATATATTTGCATATCTCTTGAAGAATATTTTTAATGAATTTTTGGAAATCCGAAAAGCGATCCATGCACTTGGACATTCCAAGTATGTTGGAATGTCTTGAAATTGTACTCGGTCATAGTCAACGACGCCCTGAACAAGAATCCATTGAAAATATTTATATATCTCTTAAGGAATATTTTTAATGAATTTTTGAAAATGATGAAAGTCTGTGCACTTAGGCAGTGACTTAACTTTTTATTCAAAAAAGACCCCAAAGGTATCTTGGAATGTCTTGAAATTGTACACAGTCATAGTCAAGCATGCCCTGAACAAGAATCCGTTGAATATATTTGCATATCTCTTGAAGAATATTTTTAATGAACTTTTGAAAATCAGGAAAGCGATCCATGCACTTGGACATTCCAAGTATGTTGGAATGTCTTGAAATTGTACTCAGTCATAGTCAACGACGCCCTGAACAAGAATCCGTTGAAAATATTTGCATATCGTTTAAGGAATATTTTTAAAGAATTTCTGAAAATCAGGAAAGCGATCCATGCACTTAGGCAGTGACTTAACTTTTTCGTCAAAAAAGACCCCAAAAGTATCTTGGAATGTCTTGAAATTGTACACAGTCATAGTCAAGAATGCCCTGAACAAGAATCCGTTGAATATATTTGCATATCTCTTGAAGAATATTTTTAATGAATTTTTGAAAATCCGGAAAGCGATCCATGCACTTGGACATTCCAAGTATGTTGGAATGTCTTGAAATTGTACTCGGTCATAGTCAACGACGCCCTGAACAAGAATCCATTGAAAATATTTGCATATCTCTTAAGGAATATTTTTAATGAATTTTTGAAAATGATGAAAGTCTGTGCACTTAGGCAGTGACTTAACTTTTTATTCAAAAAAGACCCCAAAGGTATCTTGGAATGTCTTGAAATTGTACACAGTCATAGTCAAGCATGCCCTGAACAAGAATCCGTTGAATATATTTGCATATCTCTTGAAGAATATTTTTAATGAACTTTTGAAAATCAGGAAAGCGATCCATGCACTTGGACATTCCAAGTATGTTGGAATGTCTTGAAATTGTACTCAGTCATAGTCAACGACGCCCTGAACAAGAATCCGTTGAAAATATTTGCATATCGCTTAAGGAATATTTCTAATGAATTTTTGAAAATCAGGAAAGCGATCCATGCACTTAGGCAGTGACTTAACTTTTTTGTCAAAAAAGACCCCAAAAGTATCTTGGAATGTCTTGAAATTGTACACAGTCATAGTCAAGCATGCCCTGAACAAGAATCCGTTGAATATATTTGCATATCTCTTGAAGAATATTTTTAATGAACTTTTGAAAATCAGGAAAGCGATCCATGCACTTGGACATTCCAAGTATGTTGGAATGTCTTGAAATTGTACTCAGTCATAGTCAACGACGCCCTGAACAAGAATCCGTTGAAAATATTTGCGTATCGTTTAAGGAATATTTTTAAAGAATTTCTGAAAATCAGGAAAGCGATCCATGCACTTAGGCAGTGACTTAACTTTTTCGTCAAAAAAGACCCCAAAAGTATCTTGGAATGTCTTGAAATTGTACACAGTCATAGTCAAGAATGCCCTGAACAAGAATCCGTTGAATATATTTGCATATCTCTTGAAGAATATTTTTAATGAATTTTTGAAAATCCGGAAAGCGATCCATGCACTTGGACATTCCAAGTATGTTGGAATGTCTTGAAATTGTACTCGGTCATAGTCAACGACGCCCTGAACAAGAATCCATTGAAAATATTTGCATATCTCTTAAGGAATATTTTTAATGAATTTTTGAAAATGATGAAAGTCTGTGCACTTAGGCAGTGACTTAACTTTTTATTCAAAAAAGACCCCAAAGGTATCTTGGAATGTCTTGAAATTGTACACAGTCATAGTCAAGCATGCCCTGAACAAGAATCCGTTGAATATATTTGCATATCTCTTGAAGAATATTTTTAATGAACTTTTGAAAATCAGGAAAGCGATCCATGCACTTGGACATTCCAAGTATGTTGGAATGTCTTGAAATTGTACTCAGTCATAGTCAACGACGCCCTGAACAAGAATCCGTTGAAAATATTTGCATATCGCTTAAGGAATATTTTTAATGAATTTTTGAAAATCAGGAAAGCGATCCATGCACTTAGGCAGTGACTTAACTTTTTTGTCAAAAAAGACCCCAAAAGTATCTTGGAATGTCTTGAAATTGTACACAGTCATAGTCAAGAATGCCCTGAACAAGAATCCGTTGAATATATTTGCATATCTCTTGAAGAATATTTTTAATGAATTTTTGAAAATCCGGAAAGCGATCCATGCACTTGGACATTCCAAGTATGTTGGAATGTCTTGAAATTGTACTCAGTCATAGTCAACGAGGCCCTGAACAAGAATCCATTGAAAATATTTGCATATCTCTTAAGGAATATTTTTAATGAATTTTTGAAAATGATGAAAGTCTGTGCACTTAGGCAGTGACTTAACTTTTTATTCAAAAAAGACCCCAAAGGTATCTTGGAATGTCTTGAAATTGTACACAGTCATAGTCAAGCATGCCCTGAACAAGAATCCGTTGAATATATTTGCATATCTCTTGAAGAATATTTTTAATGAACTTTTGAAAATCAGGAAAGCGATCCATGCACTTGGACATTCCAAGTATGTTGGAATGTCTTGAAATTGTACTCAGTCATAGTCAACGACGCCCTGAACAAGAATCCGTTGAAAATATTTGCATATCGCTTAAGGAATATTTCTAATGAATTTTTGAAAATCAGGAAAGCGATCCATGCACTTAGGCAGTGACTTAACTTTTTTGTCAAAAAAGACCCCAAAAGTATCTTGGAATGTCTTGAAATTGTACACAGTCATAGTCAAGCATGCCCTGAACAAGAATCCGTTGAATATATTTGCATATCTCTTGAAGAATATTTTTAATGAACTTTTGAAAATCAGGAAAGCGATCCATGCACTTGGACATTCCAAGTATGTTGGAATGTCTTGAAATTGTACTCAGTCATAGTCAACGACGCCCTGAACAAGAATCCGTTGAAAATATTTGCGTATCGTTTAAGGAATATTTTTAAAGAATTTCTGAAAATCAGGAAAGCGATCCATGCACTTAGGCAGTGACTTAACTTTTTCGTCATAAAAGACCCCAAAAGTATCTTGGAATGTCTTGAAATTGTACACAGTCATAGTCAAGAATGCCCTGAACAAGAATCCGTTGAATATATTTGCATATCTCTTGAAGAATATTTTTAATGAATTTTTGAAAATCCGGAAAGCGATCCATGCACTTGGACATTCCAAGTATGTTGGAATGTCTTGAAATTGTACTCGGTCATAGTCAACGACGCCCTGAACAAGAATCCATTGAAAATATTTGCATATCTCTTAAGGAATATTTTTAATGAATTTTTGAAAATGAGGAAAGTCTGTGCACTTAGGCAGTGACTTAACTTTTTATTCAAAAAAGACCCCAAAAGTATCTTGGAATGTCTTGAAATTGTACACAGTCATAGTCAAGCATGCCCTGAACAAGAATCCGTTGAATATATTTGCATATCTCTTGAAGAATATTTTTAATGAACTTTTGAAAATCAGGAAAGCGATCCATGCACTTGGACATTCCAAGTATGTTGGAATGTCTTGAAATTGTACTCAGTCATAGTCAACGACGCCCTGAACAAGAATCCGTTGAAAATATTTGCATATCGCTTAAGGAATATTTTTAATGAATTTTTGAAAATCAGGAAAGCGATCCATGCACTTAGGCAGTGACTTAACTTTTTTGTCAAAAAAGACCCCAAAAGTATCTTGGAATGTCTTGAAATTGTAC
The DNA here is from genome assembly GCF_963457635.1 of Microchirus variegatus. Taxonomy (NCBI): domain Eukaryota; kingdom Metazoa; phylum Chordata; class Actinopteri; order Pleuronectiformes; family Soleidae; genus Microchirus; species Microchirus variegatus. The sequence goes on along the minus strand of NW_028154686.1, from coordinate 1,127,689 downwards.
ACAGTCATAGTCAAGCATGCCCTGAACAAGAATCCGTTGAATATATTTGCATATCTCTTGAAGAATATTTTTAATGAATTTTTGAAAATCCGAAAAGCGATCCATGCACTTGGACATTCCAAGTATGTTGGAATGTCTTGAAATTGTACTCAGTCATAGTCAACGACGCCCTGAACAAGAATCAATTGAAAATATTTGCATATCTCTTAAGGAATATTTTTAATGAATTTTTGAAAATGAGGAAAGTCTGTGCCCTTAGGCAGTGACTTAACTTTTTATTCAAAAAAGACCCCAAAAGTATCTTGGAATGTCTTGAAATTGTACACAGTCATAGTCAAGCATGCCCTGAACAAGAATCCGTTGAATATATTTGCATATCTCTTGAAGAATATTTTTAATGAACTTTTGAAAATCAGGAAAGCGATCCATGCACTTGGACATTCCAAGTATGTTGGAATGTCTTGAAATTGTACTCAGTCATAGTCAACGACGCCCTGAACAAGAATCCGTTGAAAATATTTGCATATCGTTTAAGGAATATTTTTAAAGAATTTCTGAAAATCAGGAAAGCGATCCATGCACTTAGGCAGTGACTTAACTTTTTCGTCAAAAAAGACCCCAAAAGTATCTTGGAATGTCTTGAAATTGTACACAGTCATAGTCAAGCATGCCCTGAACAAGAATCCGTTGAATATATTTGCATATCTCTTGAAGAATATTTTTAATGAATTTTTGAAAATCCGAAAAGCGATCCATGCACTTGGACATTCCAAGTATGTTGGAGTGTCTTGAAATTGTACTCAGTCATAGTCAACGACGCCCTGAACAAGAATCAATTGAAAATATTTGCATATCTCTTAAGGAATATTTTTAATGAATTTTTGAAAATGAGGAAAGTCTGTGCACTTAGGCAGTGACTTAACTTTTTATTCAAAAAAGACCCCAAAAGTATCTTGGAATGTCTTGAAATTGTACACAGTCATAGTCAAGCATGCCCTGAACAAGAATCCGTTGAATATATTTGCATATCTCTTGAAGAATATTTTTAATGAACTTTTGAAAATCAGGAAAGCGATCCATGCACTTGGACATTCCAAGTATGTTGGAATGTCTTGAAATTGTACTCAGTCATAGTCAACGACGCCCTGAACAAGAATCCGTTGAAAATATTTGCATATCGTTTAAGGAATATTTTTAAAGAATTTCTGAAAATCAGGAAAGCGATCCATGCACTTAGGCAGTGACTTAACTTTTTCGTCAAAAAAGACCCCAAAAGTATCTTGGAATGTCTTGAAATTGTACACAGTCATAGTCAAGAATGCCCTGAACAAGAATCCGTTGAATATATTTGCATATCTCTTGAAGAATATTTTTAATGAATTTTTGAAAATCCGGAAAGCGATCCATGCACTTGGACATTCCAAGTATGTTGGAATGTCTTGAAATTGTACTCGGTCATAGTCAACGACGCCCTGAACAAGAATCCATTGAAAATATTTGCATATCTCTTAAGGAATATTTTTAATGAATTTTTGAAAATGAGGAAAGTCTGTGCACTTAGGCAGTGACTTAACTTTTTATTCAAAAAAGACCCCAAAAGTATCTTGGAATGTCTTGAAATTGTACACAGTCATAGTCAAGCATGCCCTGAACAAGAATCCGTTGAATATATTTGCATATCTCTTGAAGAATATTTTTAATGAACTTTTGAAAATCAGGAAAGCGATCCATGCACTTGGACATTCCAAGTATGTTGGAATGTCTTGAAATTGTACTCAGTCATAGTCAACGACGCCCTGAACAAGAATCCGTTGAAAATATTTGCATATCGTTTAAGGAATATTTTTAAAGAATTTCTGAAAATCAGGAAAGCGATCCATGCACTTAGGCAGTGACTTAACTTTTTTGTCAAAAAAGACCCCAAAAGTATCTTGGAATATCTTGAAATTGTACACAGTCATAGTCAAGCATGCCCTGAACAAGAATCCGTTGAATATATTTGCATATCTCTTGAAGAATATTTTTAATGAATTTTTGAAAATCCGAAAAGCGATCCATGCACTTGGACATTCCAAGTATGTTGGAATGTCTTGAAATTGTACTCAGTCATAGTCAACGACGCCCTGAACAAGAATCAATTGAAAATATTTGCATATCTCTTAAGGAATATTTTTAATGAATTTTTGAAAATGAGGAAAGTCTGTGCACTTAGGCAGTGACTTAACTTTTTATTCAAAAAAGACCCCAAAAGTATCTTGGAATGTCTTGAAATTGTACACAGTCATAGTCAAGCATGCCCTGAACAAGAATCCGTTGAATATATTTGCATATCTCTTGAAGAATATTTTTAATGAACTTTTGAAAATCAGGAAAGCGATCCATGCACTTGGACATTCCAAGTATGTTGGAATGTCTTGAAATTGTACTCAGTCATAGTCAACGACGCCCTGAACAAGAATCCGTTGAAAATATTTGCATATCGCTTAAGGAATATTTTTAATGAATTTTTGAAAATCAGGAAAGCGATCCATGCACTTAGGCAGTGACTTAACTTTTTTGTCAAAAAAGACCCCAAAAGTATCTTGGAATGTCTTGAAATTGTACACAGTCATAGTCAAGCATGCCCTGAACAAGAATCCGTTGAATATATTTGCATATCTCTTGAAGAATATTTTTAATGAACTTTTGAAAATCAGGAAAGCGATCCATGCACTTGGACATTCCAAGTATGTTGGAATGTCTTGAAATTGTACTCAGTCATAGTCAACGACGCCCTGAACAAGAATCAATTGAAAATATTTGCATATCTCTTAAGGAATATTTTTAATGAATTTTTGAAAATGAGGAAAGTCTGTGCACTTAGGCAGTGACTTAACTTTTTATTCAAAAAAGACCCCAAAAGTATCTTGGAATGTCTTGAAATTGTACACAGTCATAGTCAAGCATGCCCTGAACAAGAATCCGTTGAATATATTTGCATATCTCTTGAAGAATATTTTTAATGAACTTTTGAAAATCAGGAAAGCGATCCATGCACTTGGACATTCCAAGTATGTTGGAATGTCTTGAAATTGTACTCAGTCATAGTCAACGACGCCCTGAACAAGAATCCGTTGAAAATATTTGCATATCGTTTAAGGAATATTTTTAAAGAATTTCTGAAAATCAGGAAAGCGATCCATGCACTTAGGCAGTGACTTAACTTTTTCGTCAAAAAAGACCCCAAAAGTATCTTGGAATGTCTTGAAATTGTACACAGTCATAGTCAAGCATGCCCTGAACAAGAATCCGTTGAATATATTTGCATATCTCTTGAAGAATATTTTTAATGAACTTTTGAAAATCAGGAAAGCGATCCATGCACTTGGACATTCCAAGTATGTTGGAATGTCTTGAAATTGTACTCAGTCATAGTCAACGACGCCCTGAACAAGAATCCGTTTAAAATATTTGCATATCGTTTAAGGAATATTTTTAAAGAATTTCTGAAAATCAGGAAAGCGATCCATGCACTTAGGCAGTGACTTAACTTTTTCGTCAAAAAAGACCCCAAAAGTATCTTGGAATGTCTTGAAATTGTACACAGTCATAGTCAAGAATGCCCTGAACAAGAATCCGTTGAATATATTTGCATATCTCTTGAAGAATATTTTTAATGAATTTTTGAAAATCCGGAAAGCGATCCATGCACTTGGACATTCCAAGTATGTTGGAATGTCTTGAAATTGTACTCGGTCATAGTCAACGACGCCCTGAACAAAAATCCATTGAAAATATTTGCATATCTCTTAAGGAATATTTTTAATGAATTTTTGAAAATGATGAAAGTCTGTGCACTTAGGCAGTGACTTAACTTTTTATTCAAAAAAGACCCCAAAGGTATCTTGGAATGTCTTGAAATTGTACACAGTCATAGTCAAGCATGCCCTGAACAAGAATCCGTTGAATATATTTGCATATCTCTTGAAGAATATTTTTAATGAACTTTTGAAAATCAGGAAAGCGATCCATGCACTTGGACATTCCAAGTATGTTGGAATGTCTTGAAATTGTACTCAGTCATAGTCAACGACGCCCTGAACAAGAATCCGTTGAAAATATTTGCATATCGCTTAAGGAATATTTTTAATGAATTTCTGAAAATGAGGAAAGCGATCCATGCACTTAGGCAGTGACTTAACTTTTTTGTCAAAAAAGACCCCAAAAGTATCTTGGAATGTCTTGAAATTGTACACAGTCATAGTCAAGCATGCCCTGAACAAGAATCCGTTGAATATATTTGCATATCTCTTGAAGAATATTTTTAATGAAATTTTGAAAATCCGAAAAGCGATCCATGCACTTGGACATTCCAAGTATGTTGGAATGTCTTGAAATTGTACTCAGTCATAGTCAACGACGCCCTGAACAAGAATCAATTGAAAATATTTGCATATGTCTTAAGGAATATTTTTAATGAATTTTTGAAAATGAGGAAAGTCTGTGCACTTAGGCAGTGACTTAACTTTTTATTCAAAAAAGACCCCAAAGGTATCTTGGAATATCTTGAAATTGTACACAGTCATAGTCAAGCATGCCCTGAACAAGAATCCGTTGAATATATTTGCATATCTCTTGAAGAATATTTTTAATGAACTTTTGAAAATCAGGAAAGCGATCCATGCACTTGGACATTCCAAGTATGTTGGAATGTCTTGAAATTGTACTCAGTCATAGTCAACGACGCCCTGAACAAGAATCCGTTGAAAATATTTGCATATCGTTTAAGGAATATTTTTAATGAATTTTTGAAAATCAGGAAAGCGATCCATGCACTTAGGCAGTGACTTAACTTTTTCGTCAAAAAAGACCCCAAAAGTATCTTGGAATGTCTTGAAATTGTACACAGTCATAGTCAAGCATGCCCTTGACACGAATCCGTTGAATATATTTGCATATCTCTTGAAGAATATTTTTAATGAATTTTTGAAAATCCGAAAAGCGATCCATGCACTTGGACATTCCAAGTATGTTGGAATGTCTTGAAATTGTACTCAGTCATAGTCAACGACGCCCTGAACAAGAATCCGTTGAAAATATTTGCATATCGTTTAAGGAATATTTTTAAAGAATTTCTGAAAATCAGGAAAGCGATCCATGCACTTAGGCAGTGACTTAACTTTTTCGTCAAAAAAGACCCCAAAAGTATCTTGGAATGTCTTGAAATTGTACACAGTCATAGTCAAGCATGCCCTGAACAAGAATCCGTTGAATATATTTGCATATCTCTTGAAGAATATTTTTAATGAATTTTTGAAAATCCGGAAAGCGATCCATGCACTTGGACATTCCAAGTATGTTGGAATGTCTTGAAATTGTACTCGGTCATAGTCAACGACGCCCTGAACAAGAATCCATTGAAAATATTTGCATATCTCTTAAGGAATATTTTTAATGAATTTTTGAAAATGATGAAAGTCTGTGCACTTAGGCAGTGACTTAACTTTTTATTCAAAAAAGACCCCAAAAGTATCTTGGAATGTCTTGAAATTGTACACAGTCATAGTCAAGCATGCCCTGAACAAGAATCCGTTGAATATATTTGCATATCTCTTGAAGAATATTTTTAATGAACTTTTGAAAATCAGGAAAGCGATCCATGCACTTGGACATTCCAAGTATGTTGAAATGTCTTGAAATTGTACTCAGTCATAGTCAACGACGCCCTGAACAAGAATCCGTTGAAAATATTTGCATATCTCTTAAGGAATATTTTTAATGAATTTTTGAAAATCAGGAAAGCGATCCATGCACTTAGGCAGTGACTTAACTTTTTTGTCAAAAAAGACCCCAAAAGTATCTTGGAATGTCTTGAAATTGTACACAGTCATAGTCAAGCATGCCCTGAACAAGAATCCGTTGAATATATTTGCATATCTCTTGAAGAATATTTTTAATGAATTTTTGAAAATCCGAAAAGCGATCCATGCACTTGGACATTCCAAGTATGTTGGAATGTCTTTAAATTGTACTCAGTCATAGTCAACGACGCCCTGAACAAGAATCAATTGAAAATATTTGCATATCTCTTAAGGAATATTTTTAATGAATTTTTGAAAATGAGGAAAGTCTGTGCACTTAGGCAGTGACTTAACTTTTTATTCAAAAAAGACCCCAAAAGTATCTTGGAATGTCTTGAAATTGTACACAGTCATAGTCAAGCATGCCCTGAACAAGAATCCGTTGAATATATTTGCATATCTCTTGAAGAATATTTTTAATGAACTTTTGAAAATCAGGAAAGCGATCCATGCACTTGGACATTCCAAGTATGTTGGAATGTCTTGAAATTGTACTCAGTCATAGTCAACGACGCCCTGAACAAGAATCCGTTGAAAATATTTGCATATCGTTTAAGGAATATTTTTAAAGAATTTCTGAAAATCAGGAAAGCGATCCATGCACTTAGGCAGTGACTTAACTTTTTCGTCAAAAAAGACCCCAAAGGTATCTTGGAATGTCTTGAAATTGTACACAGTCATAGTCAAGCATGCCCTGAACAAGAATCCGTTGAATATATTTGCATATCTCTTGAAGAATATTTTTAATGAATTTTTGAAAATCCGGAAAGCGATCCATGCACTTGGACATTCCAAGTATGTTGGAATGTCTTGAAATTGTACTCAGTCATAGTCAACAACGCCCTGAACAAGAATCCATTGAAAATATTTTCATATCTCTTAAGGAATATTTTTAATGAATTTTTGAAAATGAGGAAAGTCTGTGCACTTAGGCAGTGACTTAACTTTTTATTCAAAAAAGACCCCAAAAGTATCTTGGAATGTCTTGAAATTGTACACAGTCATAGTCAAGCATGCCCTGAACAAGAATCCGTTGAATATATTTGCATATCTCTTGAAGAATATTTTTAATGAACTTTTGAAAATCAGGAAAGCGATCCATGCACTTGGACATTCCAAGTATGTTGGAATGTCTTGAAATTGTACTCAGTCATAGTCAACGACGCCCTGAACAAGAATCCGTTGAAAATATTTGCATATCGTTTAAGGAATATTTTTAAAGAATTTCTGAAAATCAGGAAAGCGATCCATGCACTTAGGCAGTGACTTAACTTTTTCGTCAAAAAAGACCCCAAAAGTATCTTGGAATGTCTTGAAATTGTACACAGTCATAGTCAAGCATGCCCTGAACAAGAATCCGTTGAATATATTTGCATATCTCTTGAAGAATATTTTTAATGAATTTTTGAAAATCCGGAAAGCGATCCATGCACTTGGACATTCCAAGTATGTTGGAATGTCTTGAAATTGTACTCGGTCATAGTCAACGACGCCCTGAACAAGAATCCATTGAAAATATTTGCATATCTCTTAAGGAATATTTTTAATGAATTTTTGAAAATGATGAAAGTCTGTGCACTTAGGCAGTGACTTAACTTTTTATCCAAAAAAGACCCCAAAGGTATCTTGGAATGTCTTGAAATTGTACACAGTCATAGTCAAGCATGCCCTGAACAAGAATCCGTTGAATATATTTGCATATCTCTTGAAGAATATTTTTAATGAACTTTTGAAAATCAGGAAAGCGATCCATGCACTTGGACATTCCAAGTATGTTGGAATGTCTTGAAATTGTACTCAGTCATAGTCAACGACGCCCTGAACAAGAATCCGTTGAAAATATTTGCATATCGTTTAAGGAATATTTTTAAAGAATTTCTGAAAATCAGGAAAGCGATCCATGCACTTAGGCAGTGACTTAACTTTTTCGTCAAAAAAGACCCCAAAAGTATCTTGGAATGTCTTGAAATTGTACACAGTCATAGTCAAGCATGCCCTGAACAAGAATCCGTTGAATATATTTGCATATCTCTTGAAGAATATTTTTAATGAATTTTTGAAAATCCGAAAAGCGATCCATGCACTTGGACATTCCAAGTATGTTGGAATGTCTTGAAATTGTACTCGGTCATAGTCAACGACGCCCTGAACAAGAATCCATTGAAAATATTTGCATATCTCTTAAGGAATATTTTTAATGAATTTTTGAAAATGATGAAAGTCTGTGCACTTAGGCAGTGACTTAACTTTTTATCCAAAAAAGACCCCAAAGGTATCTTGGAATGTCTTGAAATTGTACACAGTCATAGTCAAGCATGCCCTGAACAAGAATCCGTTGAATATATTTGCATATCTCTTGAAGAATATTTTTAATGAACTTTTGAAAATCAGGAAAGCGATCCATGCACTTGGACATTCCAAGTATGTTGGAATGTCTTGAAATTGTACTCAGTCATAGTCAACGACGCCCTGAACAAGAATCGCTTGAAAATATTTGCATATCGCTTAAGGAATATTTTTAATGAATTTTTGAAAATCAGGAAAGCGATCCATGCACTTAGGCAGTGACTTAACTTTTTTGTCAAAAAAGACCCCAAAAGTATCTTGGAATGTCTTGAAATTGTACACAGTCATAGTCAAGCATGCCCTGAACAAGAATCCGTTGAATATATTTGCATATCTCTTGAAGAATATTTTTAATGAATTTTTGAAAATCCGAAAAGCGATCCATGCACTTGGACATTCCAAGTATGTTGGAATGTCTTGAAATTGTACTCGGTCATAGTCAACGACGCCCTGAACAAGAATCCATTGAAAATATTTGCATATCTCTTAAGGAATATTTTTAATGAATTTTTGAAAATGATGAAAGTCTGTGCACTTAGGCAGTGACTTAACTTTTTATCCAAAAAAGACCCCAAAGGTATCTTGGAATGTCTTGAAATTGTACACAGTCATAGTCAAGCATGCCCTGAACAAGAATCCGTTGAATATATTTGCATATCTCTTGAAGAATATTTTTAATGAACTTTTGAAAATCAGGAAAGCGATCCATGCACTTGGACATTCCAAGTATGTTGGAATGTCTTGAAATTGTACTCAGTCATAGTCAACGACGCCCTGAACAAGAATCCGTTGAAAATATTTGCATATCGTTTAAGGAATATTTTTAAAGAATTTCTGAAAATCAGGAAAGCGATCCATGCACTTAGGCAGTGACTTAACTTTTTCGTCAAAAAAGACCCCAAAGGTATCTTGGAATGTCTTGAAATTGTACACAGTCATAGTCAAGCATGCCCTGAACAAGAATCCGTTGAATATATTTGCATATCTCTTGAAGAATATTTTTAATGAATTTTTGAAAATCCGGAAAGCGATCCATGCACTTGGACATTCCAAGTATGTTGGAATGTCTTGAAATTGTACTCAGTCATAGTCAACAACGCCCTGAACAAGAATCCATTGAAAATATTTTCATATCTCTTAAGGAATATTTTTAATGAATTTTTGAAAATGAGGAAAGTCTGTGCACTTAGGCAGTGACTTAACTTTTTATTCAAAAAAGACCCCAAAAGTATCTTGGAATGTCTTGAAATTGTACACAGTCATAGTCAAGCATGCCCTGAACAAGAATCCGTTGAATATATTTGCATATCTCTTGAAGAATATTTTTAATGAACTTTTGAAAATCAGGAAAGCGATCCATGCACTTGGACATTCCAAGTATGTTGGAATGTTTTGAAATTGTACTCAGTCATAGTCAACGACGCCCTGAACAAGAATCCGTTGAAAATATTTGCATATCGCTTAAGGAATATTTTTAATGAATTTTTGAAAATCAGAAAAGCGATCCATGCACTTAGGCAGTGACTTAACTTTTTTGTCAAAAAAGACCCCAAAAGTATCTTGGAATGTCTTGAAATTGTACACAGTCATAGTCAAGCATGCCCTGAACAAGAATCCGTTGAATATATTTGCATATCTCTTGAAGAATATTTTTAATGAATTTTTGAAAATCCGAAAAGCGATCCATGCACTTGGACATTCCAAGTATGTTGGAATGTCTTGAAATTGTACTCAGTCATAGTCAACGACGCCCTGAACAAGAATCAATTGAAAATATTTGCATATCTCTTAAGGAATATTTTTAAAGAATTTCTGAAAATCAGGAAAGCGATCCATGCACTTAGGCAGTGACTTAACTTTTTCGTCAAAAAAGACCCCAAAAGTATCTTGGAATGTCTTGAAATTGTACACAGTCATAGTCAAGCATGCCCTGAACAAGAATCCGTTGAATATATTTGCATATCTCTTGAAGAATATTTTTAATGAATTTTTGAAAATCCGGAAAGCGATCCATGCACTTGGACATTCCAAGTATGTTGGAATGTCTTGAAATTGTACTCGGTCATAGTCAACGACGCCCTGAACAAGAATCCATTGAAAATATTTGCATATCTCTTAAGGAATATTTTTAATGAATTTTTGAAAATGATGAAAGTCTGTGCACTTAGGCAGTGACTTAACTTTTTATCCAAAAAAGACCCCAAAGGTATCTTGGAATGTCTTGAAATTGTACACAGTCATAGTCAAGCATGCCCTGAACAAGAATCCGTTGAATATATTTGCATATCTCTTGAAGAATATTTTTAATGAACTTTTGAAAATCAGGAAAGCGATCCATGCACTTGGACATTCCAAGTATGTTGGAATGTCTTGAAATTGTACTCAGTCATAGTCAACGACGCCCTGAACAAGAATCCGTTGAAAATATTTGCATATCGCTTAAGGAATATTTTTAATGAATTTTTGAAAATCAGGAAAGCGATCCATGCACTTAGGCAGTGACTTAACTTTTTTGTCAAAAAAGACCCCAAAAGTATCTTGGAATCTCTTGAAATTGTACACAGTCATAGTCAAGCATGCCCTGAACAAGAATCCGTTGAATATATTTGCATATCTCTTGAAGAATATTTTTAATGAATTTTTGAAAATCCGAAAAGCGATCCATGCACTTGGACATTCCAAGTATGTTGGAATGTCTTTAAATTGTACTCAGTCATAGTCAACAACGCCCTGAACAAGAATCAATTGAAAATATTTGCATATCTCTTAAGGAATATTTTTAATGAATTTTTGAAAATGAGGAAAGTCTGTGCACTTAGGCAGTGACTTAACTTTTTATTCAAAAAAGACCCCAAAAGTATCTTGGAATGTCTTGAAATTGTACACAGTCATAGTCAAGCATGCCCTGAACAAGAATCCGTTGAATATATTTGCATATCTCTTGAAGAATATTTTTAATGAACTTTTGAAAATCAGGAAAGCGATCCATGCACTTGGACATTCCAAGTATGTTGGAATGTCTTGAAATTGTACTCAGTCATAGTCAACGACGCCCTGAACAAGAATCCGTTGAAAATATTTGCATATCGCTTAAGGAATATTTTTAATGAATTTTTGAAAATCAGGAAAGCGATCCATGCACTTAGGCAGTGACTTAACTTTTTATTCAAAAAAGACCCCAAGAGTATCCTGGAATGTCTTGAAATTGTACACAGTCATAGTCAAGCATGCCCTGAACAAGAATCCGTTGAATATATTTGCATATCTCTTGAAGAATATTTTTAATGAATTTTTGAAAATCCGAAAAGCGATCCATGCACTTGGACATTCCAAGTATGTTGGAATGTCTTGAAATTGTACTCAGTCATAGTCAACGACGCCCTGAACAAGAATCAATTGAAAATATTTGCATATCTCTTAAGGAATATTTTTAATGAATTTTTGAAAATTAGGAAAGCGATCCATGCACTTAGGCAGTGACTTAACTTTTGATGTTTTTGGTTTGTTTTTAAAGCATTAAAGCTGCAGGAGTTCATCCATGTCGCCCAGTCGCTGGAAACAAACGTTTGGACACCGTGGATCACACAGCAGGATATCAGGTGAGACGAAGGAAACAATCCATTTGCCCTGATGCACTTAGTGACTTGACTTTTTTTTCAAAAAAAACCCCAAAAGTAAATTGGAATGTCTTGAAATTGTACACAGTCATAGTCAAGCATGCCCTGAATAAGAATCCGTTGAATATATTTGCATATCTCTTGAAGAATATTTTTAATGAATTTTTGAAAATCCGGAAAGCGATCCATGCACTTGGACATTCCAAGTATGTTGGAATGTCTTGAAATTGTACTCAGTCATAGTCAACGACGCCCTGAACAAGAATCCGTTGAAAATATTTGCATATCGCTTAAGGAATATTTTTAATGAATTTTTGAAAATCAGGAAAGCGATCCATGCACTTAGGCAGTGACTTAACTTTTTCGTCAAAAAAGACCCCAAAAGTATCTTGGAATGTCTTGAAATTGTACACAGTCATAGTCAAGCATGCCCTGAACAAGAATCCGTTGAATATATTTGCATATCTCTTGAGGAATATTTTTAATGAATTTTTGAAAATCAGGAAAGCGATCCATGCACTTAGGCAGTGACTTAACTTTTGATGTTTTTGGGTTGTTTTTAAAGAATTAAAGCTGCAGGAGTTCATCCATGTCGTCCAGTCGCTGGAAACAAACGTTTGGACACCGTGGATCACACAGCAGGATATCAGGTGAGACGAAGGAAACGATCCATTTGCCCTGATGCACTTAGTGACTTGACTTTTTTTTCAAAAAAAACCCCCAAAAGTAAATTGGAATGTCTTGAAATTGTACACAGTCATAGTCAAGCATGCCCTGAACAAGAATCCGTTGAATATATTTGCATATCTCTTGAAGAATATTTTTAATGAATTTTTGAAAATCCGAAAAGCGATCCATGCACTTGGACATTCCAAGTATGTTGGAATGTCTTGAAATTGTACTCAGTCATAGTCAACGACGCCCTGAACAAGAATCAATTGAAAATATTTGCATATCTCTTAAGGAATATTTTTAATGAATTTTTGAAAATGAGGAAAGTCTGTGCACTTAGGCAGTGACTTAACTTTTTATTCAAAAAAGACCCCAAAAGTATCTTGGAATGTCTTGAAATTGTACACAGTCATAGTCAAGCATGCCCTGAACAAGAATCCGTTGAATATATTTGCATATCTCTTGAAGAATATTTTTAATGAACTTTTGAAAATCAGGAAAGCGATCCATGCACTTGGACATTCCAAGTATGTTGGAATGTCTTGAAATTGTACTCAGTCATAGTCAACGACGCCCTGAACAAGAATCCGTTGAAAATATTTGCATATAGCTTAAGGAATATTTTTAATGAATTTTTGAAAATCAGGAAAGCGATCCATGCACTTAGGCAGTGACTTAACTTTTTTGTCAAAAAAGACCCCAAAAGTATCTTGGAATGTCTTGAAATTGTACACAGTCATAGTCAAGCATGCCCTGAACAAGAATCCGTTGAATATATTTGCATATCTCTTGAAGAATATTTTTAATGAATTTTTGAAAATCCGAAAAGCGATCCATGCACTTGGACATTCCAAGTATGTTGGAATGTCTTGAAATTGTACTCAGTCATAGTCAACGACGCCCTGAACAAGAATCAATTGAAAATATTTGCATATCTCTTAAGGAATATTTTTAATGAATTTTTGAAAATGATGAAAGTCTGTGCACTTAGGCAGTGACTTAACTTTTTATTCAAAAAAGACCCCAAAAGTATCTTGGAATGTCTTGAAATTGTACACAGTCATAGTCAAGCATGCCCTGAACAAGAATCCGTTGAATATATTTGCATATCTCTTGAAGAATATTTTTAATGAACTTTTGAAAATCAGGAAAGCGATCCATGCACTTGGACATTCCAAGTATGTTGGAATGTCTTGAAATTGTACTCAGTCATAGTCAACGACGCCCTGAACAAGAATCCGTTGAAAATATTTGCATATCGCTTAAGGAATATTTTTAATGAATTTTTGAAAATCAGGAAAGCGATCCATGCACTTAGGCAGTGACTTAACTTTTTCGTCAAAAAAGACCCCAAAAGTATCTTGGAATGTCTTGAAATTGTACACAGTCATAGTCAAGCATGCCCTGAACAAGAATCCGTTGAATATATTTGCATATCTCTTGAAGAATATTTTTAATGAATTTTTGAAAATCCGAAAAGCGATCCATGCACTTGGACATTCCAAGTATGTTGGAATGTCTTGAAATTGTACTCAGTCATAGTCAACGACGCCCTGAACAAGAATCCGTTGAAAATATTTGCATATCGCTTAAGGAATATTTTTAATGAATTTTTGAAAATCAGGAAAGCGATCCATGCACTTAGGCAGTGACTTAACTTTTTTGTCAAAAAAGACCCCAAAAGTATCTTGGAATGTCTTGAAATTGTACACAGTCATAGTCAAGCATGCCCTGAACAAGAATCCGTTGAATATATTTGCATATCTCTTGAAGAATATTTTTAATGAATTTTTGAAAATCCGAAAAGCGATCCATGCACTTGGACATTCCAAGTATGTTGGAATGTCTTGAAATTGTACTCAGTCATAGTCAACGACGCCCTGAACAAGAATCAATTGAAAATATTTGCATATCTCTTAAGGAATATTTTTAATGAATTTTTGAAAATGATGAAAGTCTGTGCACTTAGGCAGTGACTTAACTTTTTATTCAAAAAAGACCCCAAAAGTATCTTGGAATGTCTTGAAATTGTACACAGTCATAGTCAAGCATGCCCTGAACAAGAATCCGTTGAATATATTTGCATATCTCTTGAAGAATATTTTTAATGAACTTTTGAAAATCGGGAAAGCGATCCATGCACTTGGACATTCCAAGTATGTTGGAATGTCTTGAAATTGTACTCAGTCATAGTCAACGACGCCCTGAACAAGAATCCGTTGAAAATATTTGCATATCGCTTAAGGAATATTTTTAATGAATTTTTGAAAATCAGGAAAGCGATCCATGCACTTAGGCAGTGACTTAACTTTTTCGTCAAAAAAGACCCCAAAAGTATCTTGGAATGTCTTGAAATTGTACACAGTCATAGTCAAGCATGCCCTGAACAAGAATCCGTTGAATATATTTGCATATCTCTTGAAGAATATTTTTAATGAATTTTTGAAAATCCGAAAAGCGATCCATGCACTTGGACATTCCAAGTATGTTGGAATGTCTTGAAATTGTACTCAGTCATAGTCAACGACGCCCTGAACAAGAATCAATTGAAAATATTTGCATATCTCTTAAGGAATATTTTTAATGAATTTTTGAAAATGAGGAAAGTCTGTGCACTTAGGCAGTGACTTAACTTTTTATTCAAAAAAGACCCCAAAAGTATCTTGGAATGTCTTGAAATTGTACACAGTCATAGTCAAGCATGCCCTGAACAAGAATCCGTTGAATATATTTGCATATCTCTTGAAGAATATTTTTAATGAACTTTTGAAAATCAGGAAAGCGATCCATGCACTTGGACATTCCAAGTATGTTGGAATGTCTTGAAATTGTACTCAGTCATAGTCAACGACGCCCTGAACAAGAATCCGTTGAAAATATTTGCGTATCGCTTAAGGAATATTTTTAATGAATTTTTGAAAATCAGGAAAGCGATCCATGCACTTAGGCAGTGACTTAACTTTTTTGTCAAAAAAGACCCCAAAAGTATCTTGGAATGTCTTGAAATTGTACACAGTCATAGTCAAGCATGCCCTGAACAAGAATCCGTTGAATATATTTGCATATCTCTTGAAGAATATTTTTAATGAATTTTTGAAAATCCGAAAAGCAATCCATGCACTTGGACATTCCAAGTATGTTGGAATGTCTTGAAATTGTACTCAGTCATAGTCAACGACGCCCTGAACAAGAATCAATTGAAAATATTTGCATATCTTTTAAGGAATATTTTTAATGAATTTTTGAAAATGAGGAAAGTCTGTGCACTTAGGCAGTGACTTAACTTTTTATTCAAAAAAGACCCCAAAAGTATCTTGGAATGTCTTGAAATTGTACACAGTCATAGTCAAGCATGCCCTGAACAAGAATCCGTTGAATATATTTGCATATCTCTTGAAGAATATTTTTAATGAACTTTTGAAAATCAGGAAAGCGATCCATGCACTTGGACATTCCAAGTATGTTGGAATGTCTTGAAATTGTACTCAGTCATAGTCAACGACGCCCTGAACAAGAATCCGTTGAAAATATTTGCATATAGCTTAAGGAATATTTTTAATGAATTTTTGAAAATCAGGAAAGCGATCCATGCACTTAGGCAGTGACTTAACTTTTTTGTCAAAAAAGACCCCAAAAGTATCTTGGAATGTCTTGAAATTGTACACAGTCATAGTCAAGCATGCCCTGAACAAGAATCGGTTGAATATATTTGCATATCTCTTGAAGAATATTTTTAATGAATTTTTGAAAATCCGAAAAGCGATCCATGCACTTGGACATTCCAAGTATGTTGGAATGTCTTGAAATTGTACTCAGTCATAGTCAACGACGCCCTGAACAAGAATCAATTGAAAATATTTGCATATCTCTTAAGGAATATTTTTAATGAATTTTTGAAAATGATGAAAGTCTGTGCACTTAGGCAGTGACTTAACTTTTTATTCAAAAAAGACCCCAAAAGTATCTTGGAATGTCTTGAAATTGTACACAGTCATAGTCAAGCATGCCCTGAACAAGAATCCGTTGAATATATTTGCATATCTCTTGAAGAATATTTTTAATGAACTTTTGAAAATCAGGAAAGCGATCCATGCACTTGGACATTCCAAGTATGTTGGAATGTCTTGAAATTGTACTCAGTCATAGTCAACGACGCCCTGAACAAGAATCCGTTGAAAATATTTGCATATCGCTTAAGGAATATTTTTAATGAATTTTTGAAAATCAGGAAAGCGATCCATGCACTTAGGCAGTGACTTAACTTTTTCGTCAAAAAAGACCCCAAAAGTATCTTGGAATGTCTTGAAATTGTACACAGTCATAGTCAAGCATGCCCTGAACAAGAATCCGTTGAATATATTTGCATATCTCTTGAAGAATATTTTTAATGAATTTTTGAAAATCCGAAAAGCGATCCATGCACTTGGACATTCCAAGTATGTTGGAATGTCTTGAAATTGTACTCAGTCATAGTCAACGACGCCCTGAACAAGAATCCGTTGAAAATATTTGCATATCGCTTAAGGAATATTTTTAATGAATTTTTGAAAATCAGGAAAGCGATCCATGCACTTAGGCAGTGACTTAACTTTTTTGTCAAAAAAGACCCCAAAAGTATCTTGGAATGTCTTGAAATTGTACACAGTCATAGTCAAGCATGCCCTGAACAAGAATCCGTTGAATATATTTGCATATCTCTTGAAGAATATTTTTAATGAATTTTTGAAAATCCGAAAAGCGATCCATGCACTTGGACATTCCAAGTATGTTGGAATGTCTTGAAATTGTACTCAGTCATAGTCAACGACGCCCTGAACAAGAATCAATTGAAAATATTTGCATATCTCTTAAGGAATATTTTTAATGAATTTTTGAAAATGATGAAAGTCTGTGCACTTAGGCAGTGACTTAACTTTTTATTCAAAAAAGACCCCAAAAGTATCTTGGAATGTCTTGAAATTGTACACAGTCATAGTCAAGCATGCCCTGAACAAGAATCCGTTGAATATATTTGCATATCTCTTGAAGAATATTTTTAATGAACTTTTGAAAATCGGGAAAGCGATCCATGCACTTGGACATTCCAAGTATGTTGGAATGTCTTGAAATTGTACTCAGTCATAGTCAACGACGCCCTGAACAAGAATCCGTTGAAAATATTTGCATATCGTTTAAGGAATATTTTTAAAGAATTTCTGAAAATCAGGAAAGCGATCCATGCACTTAGGCAGTGACTTAACTTTTTCGTCAAAAAAGACCCCAAAAGTATCTTGGAATGTCTTGAAATTGTACACAGTCATAGTCAAGCATGCCCTGAACAAGAATCCGTTGAATATATTTGCATATCTCTTGAAGAATATTTTTAATGAATTTTTGAAAATCCGGAAAGCGATCCATGCACTTGGACATTCCAAGTATGTTGGAATGTCTTGAAATTGTACTCGGTCATAGTCAACGACGCCCTGAACAAGAATCCATTGAAAATATTTGCATATCTCTTAAGGAATATTTTTAATGAATTTTTGAAAATGATGAAAGTCTGTGCACTTAGGCAGTGACTTAACTTTTTATTCAAAAAAGACCCCAAAGGTATCTTGGAATGTCTTGAAATTATACACAGTCATAGTCAAGCATGCCCTGAACAAGAATCCGTTGAATATATTTGCATATCTCTTGAAGAATATTTTTAATTAACTTTTGAAAATCAGGAAAGCGATCCATGCACTTGGACATTCCAAGTATGTTGGAATGTTTTGAAATTGTACTCAGTCATAGTCAACGACGCCCTGAACAAGAATCCGTTGAAAATATTTGCATATCGCTTAAGGAATATTTTTAATGAATTTTTGAAAATCAGGAAAGCGATCCATGCACTTAGGCAGTGACTTAACTTTTTTGTCAAAAAAGACCCCAAAAGTATCTTGGAATGTCTTGAAATTGTACACAGTCATAGTCAAGCATGCCCTGAACAAGAATCCGTTGAATATATTTGCATATCTCTTGAAGAATATTTTTAATGAATTTTTGAAAATCCGAAAAGCGATCCATGCACTTGGACATTCCAAGTATGTAGGAATGTCTTGAAATTGTACTCAGTCATAGTCAACGACGCCCTGAACAAGAATCAATTGAAAATATTTGCATATCTCTTAAGGAATATTTTTAATGAATTTTTGAAAATGAGGAAAGTCTGTGCACTTAGGCAGTGACTTAACTTTTTATTCATAAAAGACCCCAAAAGCATCCTGGAATGTCTTGAAATTGTACACAGTCATAGTCAAGCATGCCCTGAACAAGAATCCGTTGAATATATTTGCATATCTCTTGAAGAATATTTTTAATGAACTTTTGAAAATCAGGAAAGCGATCCATTCACTTGGACATTCCAAGTATGTTGGAATGTCTTGAAATTGTACTCAGTCATAGTCAACGACGCCCTGAACAAGAATCCGTTGAAAATAATTGCATATCGTTTAAGGAATATTTTTAAAGAATTTCTGAAAATCAGGAAAGCGATCATGCACTTAGGCAGTGACTTAACTTTTTCGTCAAAAAAGACCCCAAAAGTATCTTGGAATGTCTTGAAATTGTACACAGTCATAGTCAAGCATGCCCTGAACAAGAATCCGTTGAATATATTTGCATATCTCTTGAAGAATATTTTTAATGAATTTTTGAAAATCCGGAAAGCGATCCATGCACTTGGACATTCCAAGTATGTTGGAATGTCTTGAAATTGTACTCGGTCATAGTCAACGACGCCCTGAACAAGAATCCATTGAAAATATTTGCATATCTCTTAAGGAATATTTTTAATGAATTTTTGAAAATGATGAAAGTCTGTGCACTTAGGCAGTGACTTAACTTTTTATCCAAAAAAGACCCCAAAGGTATCTTGGAATGTCTTGAAATTGTACACAGTTATAGTCAAGCATGCCCTGAACAAGAATCCGTTGAATATATTTGCATATCTCTTGAAGAATATTTTTAATGAATTTTTGAAAATCCGAAAAGCGATCCATGCACTTGGACATTCCAAGTATGTTGGAATGTCTTGAAATTGTACTCAGTCATAGTCAACGACGCCCTGAACAAGAATCAATTGAAAATATTTGCATATCTCTTAAGGAATATTTTTAATGATTTTTTGAAAATTAGGAAAGCGATCCATGCACTTAGGCAGTGACTTAACTTTTTCGTCAAAAAAGACCCCAAAAGTATCTTGGAATGTCTTGAAATTGTACACAGTCATAGTCAAGCATGCCCTGAACAAGAATCCGTTGAATATATTTGCATATCTCTTGAGGAATATTTTTAATGAATTTTTGAAAATCAGGAAAGCGATCCATGCACTTAGGCAGTGACTTAACTTTTGATGTTTTTGGGTTGTTTTTAAAGAATTAAAGCTGCAGGAGTTCATCCATGTCGTCCAGTCGCTGGAAACAAACGTTTGGACACCGTGGATCACACAGCAGGATATCAGGTGAGACGAAGGAAACGATCCATTTGCCCTGATGCACTTAGTGACTTGACTTTTTTTTCAAAAAAAACCCCAAAAGTAAATTGGAATGTCTTGAAATTGTACACAGTCATAGTCAAGCATGCCCTGAATAAGAATCCGTTGAATATATTTGCATATCTCTTGAAGAATATTTTTAATGAATTTTTGAAAATCCGGAAAGCGATCCATGCACTTGGACATTCCAAGTATGTTGGAATGTCTTGAAATTGTACTCAGTCATAGTCAACGACGCCCTGAACAAGAATCCGTTGAAAATATTTGCATATCGCTTAAGGAATATTTTTAATGAATTTTTGAAAATCAGGAAAGCGATCCATGCACTTAGGCAGTGACTTAACTTTTTATTCAAAAAAGACCCCAAAAGTATCTTGGAATGTCTTGAAATTGTACACAGTCATAGTCAAGCATGCCCTGAACAAGAATCCGTTGAATATATTTGCATATCTCTTGAAGAATATTTTTAATGAATTTTTGAAAATCCGGAAAGCTATCCATGCACTTGGACATTCCAAGTATGTTGGAATGTCTTGAAATTGTACTCAGTCATAGTCAACGACGCCCTGAACAAGAATCCGTTGAAAATATTTGCATATCGCTTAAGGAATATTTTGAATGAATTTTTGAAAATCAGGAAAGCGATCCATGCACTTAGGCAGTGACTTAACTTTTGATGTTTTTGGGTTGTTTTTAAAGAATTAAAGCTGCAGGAGTTCATCCATGTCGTCCAGTCGCTGGAAACAAACGTTTGGACACCGTGGATCACACAGCAGGATATCAGGTGAGACGAAGGAAACGATCCATTTGCCCTGATGCACTTAGTGACTTGACTTTTTTTTCAAAAAAAACCCCAAAAGTAAATTGGAATGTCTTGAAATTGTACACAGTCATAGTCAAGCATGCCCTGAACAAGAATCCGTTGAATATATTTGCATATCTCTTGAAGAATATTTTTATTGAATTTTTGAAAATCCGAAAAGCGATCCATGCACTTGGACATTCCAAGTATGTTGGAATGTCTTGAAATTGTACTCAGTCATAGTCAACGACGTCCTGAACAAGAATCAATTGAAAATATTTGCATATCTCTTAAGGAATATTTTTAATGAATTTTTGAAAATGAGGAAAGTCTGTGCACTTAGGCAGTGACTTAACTTTTTATTCAAAAAAGACCCCAAAAGTATCTTGGAATGTCTTGAAATTGTACACAGTCATAGTCAAGCATGCCCTGAACAAGAATCCGTTGAATATATTTGCATATCTCTTGAAGAATATTTTTAATGAACTTTTGAAAATCGGGAAAGCGATCCATGCACTTGGACATTCCAAGTATGTTGGAATGTCTTGAAATTGTACTCAGTCATAGTCAACGACGCCCTGAACAAGAATCCGTTGAAAATATTTGCATATCGTTTAAGGAATATTTTTAAAGAATTTCTGAAAATCAGGAAAGCGATCCATGCACTTAGGCAGTGACTTAACTTTTTCGTCAAAAAAGACCCCAAAAGTATCTTGGAATGTCTTGAAATTGTACACAGTCATAGTCAAGCATGCCCTGAACAAGAATCCGTTGAATATATTTGCATATCTCTTGAAGAATATTTTTAATGAATTTTTGAAAATCCGGAAAGCGATCCATGCACTTGGACATTCCAAGTATGTTGGAATGTCTTGAAATTGTACTCGGTCATAGTCAACGACGCCCTGAACAAGAATCCATTGAAAATATTTGCATATCTCTTAAGGAATATTTTTAATGAATTTTTGAAAATGATGAAAGTCTGTGCACTTAGGCAGTGACTTAACTTTTTATTCAAAAAAGACCCCAAAGGTATCTTGGAATGTCTTGAAATTATACACAGTCATAGTCAAGCATGCCCTGAACAAGAATCCGTTGAATATATTTGCATATCTCTTGAAGAATATTTTTAATTAACTTTTGAAAATCAGGAAAGCGATCCATGCACTTGGACATTCCAAGTATGTTGGAATGTTTTGAAATTGTACTCAGTCATAGTCAACGACGCCCTGAACAAGAATCCGTTGAAAATATTTGCATATCGCTTAAGGAATATTTTTAATGAATTTTTGAAAATCAGGAAAGCGATCCATGCACTTAGGCAGTGACTTAACTTTTTTGTCAAAAAAGACCCCAAAAGTATCTTGGAATGTCTTGAAATTGTACACAGTCATAGTCAAGCATGCCCTGAACAAGAATCCGTTGAATATATTTGCATATCTCTTGAAGAATATTTTTAATGAATTTTTGAAAATCCGAAAAGCGATCCATGCACTTGGACATTCCAAGTATGTTGGAATGTCTTGAAATTGTACTCAGTCATAGTCAACGACGCCCTGAACAAGAATCAATTGAAAATATTTGCATATCTCTTAAGGAATATTTTTAATGAATTTTTGAAAATGAGGAAAGTCTGTGCACTTAGGCAGTGACTTAACTTTTTATTCATAAAAGACCCCAAAAGCATCCTGGAATGTCTTGAAATTGTACACAGTCATAGTCAAGCATGCCCTGAACAAGAATCCGTTGAATATATTTGCATATCTCTTGAAGAATATTTTTAATGAACTTTTGAAAATCAGGAAAGCGATCCATTCACTTGGACATTCCAAGTATGTTGGAATGTCTTGAAATTGTACTCAGTCATAGTCAACGACGCCCTGAACAAGAATCCGTTGAAAATATTTGCATATCGTTTAAGGAATATTTTTAAAGAATTTCTGAAAATCAGGAAAGCGATCATGCACTTAGGCAGTGACTTAACTTTTTCGTCAAAAAAGACCCCAAAAGTATCTTGGAATGTCTTGAAATTGTACACAGTCATAGTCAAGCATGCCCTGAACAAGAATCCGTTGAATATATTTGCATATCTCTTGAAGAATATTTTTAATGAATTTTTGAAAATCCGGAAAGCGATCCATGCACTTGGACATTCCAAGTATGTTGGAATGTCTTGAAATTGTACTCGGTCATAGTCAACGACGCCCTGAACAAGAATCCATTGAAAATATTTGCATATCTCTTAAGGAATATTTTTAATGAATTTTTGAAAATGATGAAAGTCTGTGCACTTAGGCAGTGACTTAACTTTTTATCCAAAAAAGACCCCAAAGGTATCTTGGAATGTCTTGAAATTGTACACAGTTATAGTCAAGCATGCCCTGAACAAGAATCCGTTGAATATATTTGCATATCTCTTGAAGAATATTTTTAATGAATTTTTGAAAATCCGAAAAGCGATCCATGCACTTGGACATTCCAAGTATGTTGGAATGTCTTGAAATTGTACTCAGTCATAGTCAACGACGCCCTGAACAAGAATCAATTGAAAATATTTGCATATCTCTTAAGGAATATTTTTAATGATTTTTTGAAAATTAGGAAAGCGATCCATGCACTTAGGCAGTGACTTAACTTTTTCGTCAAAAAAGACCCCAAAAGTATCTTGGAATGTCTTGAAATTGTACACAGTCATAGTCAAGCATGCCCTGAACAAGAATCCGTTGAATATATTTGCATATCTCTTGAGGAATATTTTTAATGAATTTTTGAAAATCAGGAAAGCGATCCATGCACTTAGGCAGTGACTTAACTTTTGATGTTTTTGGGTTGTTTTTAAAGAATTAAAGCTGCAGGAGTTCATCCATGTCGTCCAGTCGCTGGAAACAAACGTTTGGACACCGTGGATCACACAGCAGGATATCAGGTGAGACGAAGGAAACGATCCATTTGCCCTGATGCACTTAGTGACTTGACTTTTTTTTCAAAAAAAACCCCAAAAGTAAATTGGAATGTCTTGAAATTGTACACAGTCATAGTCAAGCATGCCCTGAATAAGAATCCGTTGAATATATTTGCATATCTCTTGAAGAATATTTTTAATGAATTTTTGAAAATCCGGAAAGCGATCCATGCACTTGGACATTCCAAGTATGTTGGAATGTCTTGAAATTGTACTCAGTCATAGTCAACGACGCCCTGAACAAGAATCCGTTGAAAATATTTGCATATCGCTTAAGGAATATTTTTAATGAATTTTTGAAAATCAGGAAAGCGATCCATGCACTTAGGCAGTGACTTAACTTTTTATTCAAAAAAGACCCCAAAAGTATCTTGGAATGTCTTGAAATTGTACACAGTCATAGTCAAGCATGCCCTGAACAAGAATCCGTTGAATATATTTGCATATCTCTTGAAGAATATTTTTAATGAATTTTTGAAAATCCGGAAAGCTATCCATGCACTTGGACATTCCAAGTATGTTGGAATGTCTTGAAATTGTACTCAGTCATAGTCAACGACGCCCTGAACAAGAATCCGTTGAAAATATTTGCATATCGCTTAAGGAATATTTTGAATGAATTTTTGAAAATCAGGAAAGCAATCCATGCACTTAGGCAGTGACTTAACTTTTTTGTCAAAAAAGACCCCAAAAGTATCTTGGAATGTCTTGAAATTGTACACAGTCATAGTCAAGCATGCCCTGAACAAGAAACCGTTGAATATATTTGCATATCTCTTGAAGAATATTTTTAATGAATTTTTGAAAATCCGAAAAGCGATCCATGCACTTGGACATTCCAAGTATGTTGGAATGTCTTGAAATTGTACTCAGTCATAGTCAACGACGCCCTGAACAAGAATCCGTTGAAAATATTTGCATATCGTTTAAGGAATATTTTTAAAGAATTTCTGAAAATCAGGAAAGCGATCCATGCACTTAGGCAGTGACTTAACTTTTTCGTCAAAAAAGACCCCAAAAGTATCTTGGAATGTCTTGAAATTGTACACAGTCATAGTCAAGCATGCCCTGAACAAGAATCCGTTGAATATATTTGCATATCTCTTGAAGAATATTTTTAATGAACTTTTGAAAATCAGGAAAGCGATCCATGCACTTGGACATTCCAAGTATGTTGGAATGTCTTGAAATTGTACTCAGTCATAGTCAACGACGCCCTGAACAAGAATCCGTTGAAAATATTTGCATATCTCTTAAGGAATATTTTTAATGAATTTTTGAAAATCAGGAAAGCGATCCATGCACTTAGGCAGTGACTTAACTTTTTCGTCAAAAAAGACCCCAAAAGTATCTTGGAATGTCTTGAAATTGTACACAGTCATAGTCAAGCATGCCCTGAACAAGAATCCGTTGAATATATTTGCATATCTCTTGAAGAATATTTTTAATGAACTTTTGAAAATCAGGAAAGCGATCCATGCACTTGGACATTCCAAGTATGTTGGAATGTCTTGAAATTGTACTCAGTCATAGTCAACGACGCCCTGAACAAGAATCCGTTGAAAATATTTGCATATCGCTTAAGGAATATTTTTAATGAATTTTTGAAAATCAGGAAAGCGATCCATGCACTTAGGCAGTGACTTAACTTTTTCGTCAAAAAAGACCCCAAAAGTATCTTGGAATGTCTTGAAATTGTACACAGTCATAGTCAAGCATGCCCTGAACAAGAATCCGTTGAATATATTTGCATATCTCTTGAAGAATATTTTTAATGAATTTTTGAAAATCCGGAAAGCGATCCATGCACTTGGACATTCCAAGTATGTTGGAATGTCTTGAAATTGTACTCGGTCATAGTCAACGACGCCCTGAACAAGAATCCATTGAAAATATTTGCATATCTCTTAAGGAATATTTTTAATGAATTTTTGAAAATGATGAAAGTCTGTGCACTTAGGCAGTGACTTAACTTTTTATTCAAAAAAGACCCCAAAGGTATCTTGGAATGTCTTGAAATTATACACAGTCATAGTCAAGCATGCCCTGAACAAGAATCCGTTGAATATATTTGCATATCTCTTGAAGAATATTTTTAATTAACTTTTGAAAATCAGGAAAGCGATCCATGCACTTGGACATTCCAAGTATGTTGGAATGTTTTGAAATTGTACTCAGTCATAGTCAACGACGCCCTGAACAAGAATCCGTTGAAAATATTTGCATATCGCTTAAGGAATATTTTTAATGAATTTTTGAAAATCAGGAAAGCGATCCATGCACTTAGGCAGTGACTTAACTTTTTTGTCAAAAAAGACCCCAAAAGTATCTTGGAATGTCTTGAAATTGTACACAGTCATAGTCAAGCATGCCCTGAACAAGAATCCGTTGAATATATTTGCATATCTCTTGAAGAATATTTTTAATGAATTTTTGAAAATCCGAAAAGCGATCCATGCACTTGGACATTCCAAGTATGTTGGAATGTCTTGAAATTGTACTCAGTCATAGTCAACGACGCCCTGAACAAGAATCAATTGAAAATATTTGCATATCTCTTAAGGAATATTTTTAATGAATTTTTGAAAATGAGGAAAGTCTGTGCACTTAGGCAGTGACTTAACTTTTTATTCATAAAAGACCCCAAAAGCATCCTGGAATGTCTTGAAATTGTACACAGTCATAGTCAAGCATGCCCTGAACAAGAATCCGTTGAATATATTTGCATATCTCTTGAAGAATATTTTTAATGAACTTTTGAAAATCAGGAAAGCGATCCATTCACTTGGACATTCCAAGTATGTTGGAATGTCTTGAAATTGTACTCAGTCATAGTCAACGACGCCCTGAACAAGAATCCGTTGAAAATATTTGCATATCGTTTAAGGAATATTTTTAAAGAATTTCTGAAAATCAGGAAAGCGATCATGCACTTAGGCAGTGACTTAACTTTTTCGTCAAAAAAGACCCCAAAAGTATCTTGGAATGTCTTGAAATTGTACACAGTCATAGTCAAGCATGCCCTGAACAAGAATCCGTTGAATATATTTGCATATCTCTTGAAGAATATTTTTAATGAATTTTTGAAAATCCGGAAAGCGATCCATGCACTTGGACATTCCAAGTATGTTGGAATGTCTTGAAATTGTACTCGGTCATAGTCAACGACGCCCTGAACAAGAATCCATTGAAAATATTTGCATATCTCTTAAGGAATATTTTTAATGAATTTTTGAAAATGATGAAAGTCTGTGCACTTAGGCAGTGACTTAACTTTTTATCCAAAAAAGACCCCAAAGGTATCTTGGAATGTCTTGAAATTGTACACAGTTATAGTCAAGCATGCCCTGAACAAGAATCCGTTGAATATATTTGCATATCTCTTGAAGAATATTTTTAATGAATTTTTGAAAATCCGAAAAGCGATCCATGCACTTGGACATTCCAAGTATGTTGGAATGTCTTGAAATTGTACTCAGTCATAGTCAACGACGCCCTGAACAAGAATCAATTGAAAATATTTGCATATCTCTTAAGGAATATTTTTAATGATTTTTTGAAAATTAGGAAAGCGATCCATGCACTTAGGCAGTGACTTAACTTTTTCGTCAAAAAAGACCCCAAAAGTATCTTGGAATGTCTTGAAATTGTACACAGTCATAGTCAAGCATGCCCTGAACAAGAATCCGTTGAATATATTTGCATATCTCTTGAGGAATATTTTTAATGAATTTTTGAAAATCAGGAAAGCGATCCATGCACTTAGGCAGTGACTTAACTTTTGATGTTTTTGGGTTGTTTTTAAAGAATTAAAGCTGCAGGAGTTCATCCATGTCGTCCAGTCGCTGGAAACAAACGTTTGGACACCGTGGATCACACAGCAGGATATCAGGTGAGACGAAGGAAACGATCCATTTGCCCTGATGCACTTAGTGACTTGACTTTTTTTTCAAAAAAAACCCCAAAAGTAAATTGGAATGTCTTGAAATTGTACACAGTCATAGTCAAGCATGCCCTGAATAAGAATCCGTTGAATATATTTGCATATCTCTTGAAGAATATTTTTAATGAATTTTTGAAAATCCGGAAAGCGATCCATGCACTTGGACATTCCAAGTATGTTGGAATGTCTTGAAATTGTACTCAGTCATAGTCAACGACGCCCTGAACAAGAATCCGTTGAAAATATTTGCATATCGCTTAAGGAATATTTTTAATGAATTTTTGAAAATCAGGAAAGCGATCCATGCACTTAGGCAGTGACTTAACTTTTTATTCAAAAAAGACCCCAAAAGTATCTTGGAATGTCTTGAAATTGTACACAGTCATAGTCAAGCATGCCCTGAACAAGAATCCGTTGAATATATTTGCATATCTCTTGAAGAATATTTTTAATGAATTTTTGAAAATCCGGAAAGCTATCCATGCACTTGGACATTCCAAGTATGTTGGAATGTCTTGAAATTGTACTCAGTCATAGTCAACGACGCCCTGAACAAGAATCCGTTGAAAATATTTGCATATCGCTTAAGGAATATTTTGAATGAATTTTTGAAAATCAGGAAAGCAATCCATGCACTTAGGCAGTGACTTAACTTTTTTGTCAAAAAAGACCCCAAAAGTATCTTGGAATGTCTTGAAATTGTACACAGTCATAGTCAAGCATGCCCTGAACAAGAAACCGTTGAATATATTTGCATATCTCTTGAAGAATATTTTTAATGAATTTTTGAAAATCCGAAAAGCGATCCATGCACTTGGACATTCCAAGTATGTTGGAATGTCTTGAAATTGTACTCAGTCATAGTCAACGACGCCCTGAACAAGAATCCGTTGAAAATATTTGCATATCGTTTAAGGAATATTTTTAAAGAATTTCTGAAAATCAGGAAAGCGATCCATGCACTTAGGCAGTGACTTAACTTTTTCGTCAAAAAAGACCCCAAAAGTATCTTGGAATGTCTTGAAATTGTACACAGTCATAGTCAAGCATGCCCTGAACAAGAATCCGTTGAATATATTTGCATATCTCTTGAAGAATATTTTTAATGAACTTTTGAAAATCAGGAAAGCGATCCATGCACTTGGACATTCCAAGTATGTTGGAATGTCTTGAAATTGTACTCAGTCATAGTCAACGACGCCCTGAACAAGAATCCGTTGAAAATATTTGCATATCTCTTAAGGAATATTTTTAATGAATTTTTGAAAATCAGGAAAGCGATCCATGCACTTAGGCAGTGACTTAACTTTTTCGTCAAAAAAGACCCCAAAAGTATCTTGGAATGTCTTGAAATTGTACACAGTCATAGTCAAGCATGCCCTGAACAAGAATCCGTTGAATATATTTGCATATCTCTTGAAGAATATTTTTAATGAACTTTTGAAAATCAGGAAAGCGATCCATGCACTTGGACATTCCAAGTATGTTGGAATGTCTTGAAATTGTACTCAGTCATAGTCAACGACGCCCTGAACAAGAATCCGTTGAAAATATTTGCATATCGCTTAAGGAATATTTTTAATGAATTTTTGAAAATCAGGAAAGCGATCCATGCACTTAGGCAGTGACTTAACTTTTTCGTCAAAAAAGACCCCAAAAGTATCTTGGAATGTCTTGAAATTGTACACAGTCATAGTCAAGCATGCCCTGAACAAGAATCCGTTGAATATATTTGCATATCTCTTGAAGAATATTTTTAATGAATTTTTGAAAATCCGAAAAGCGATCCATGCACTTGGACATTCCAAGTATGTTGGAATGTCTTGAAATTGTACTCAGTCATAGTCAACGACGCTCTGAACAAGAATCAATTGAAAATATTTGCATATCTCTTAAGGAATATTTTTAATGAATTTTTGAAAATGAGGAAAGTCTGTGCACTAAGCCAGTGACTTAACTTTTCATTCAAAAAAGACCCCAAAAGTATCTTGGAATGTCTTGAAATTGTACACAGTCATAGTCAAGCATGCCCTGAACAAGAATCCGTTGAATATATTTGCATATCTCTTGAAGAATATTTTTAATGAACTTTTGAAAATCAGGAAAGCGATCCATGTACTTGGACATTCAAAGTATGTTGGAATGTCTTGAAATTGTACTCGGTCATAGTCAACGACGCCCTGAACAAGAATCCGTTGAAAATATTTGCATATCGCTTAAGGAATATTTTTAATGAATTTTTGAAAATCAGGAAAGCGATCCATGCACTTAGGCAGTGACTTAACTTTTTCGTCAAAAAAGACCCCAAAAGTATCTTGGAATGTCTTGAAATTGTACACAGTCATAGTCAAGCATGCCCTGAACAAGAATCCGTTGAATATATTTGCATATCTCTTGAAGAATATTTTTAATGAATTTTTGAAAATCCGGAAAGCGATCCATGCACTTGGACATTCCAAGTATGTTGGAATGTCTTGAAATTGTACTCGGTCATAGTCAACGACGCCCTGAACAAGAATCCATTGAAAATATTTGCATATCTCTTAAGGAATATTTTTAATGAATTTTTGAAAATGATGAAAGTCTGTGCACTTAGGCAGTGACTTAGCTTTTTATTCAAAAAAGACCCCAAAGGTATCTTGGAATGTCTTGAAATTGTACACAGTCATAGTCAAGCATGCCCTGAACAAGAATCCGTTGAATATATTTGCATATCTCTTGAAGAATATTTTTAATGAACTTTTGAAAATCAGGAAAGCGATCCATGCACTTGGACATTCCAAGTATGTTGGAATGTCTTGAAATTGTACTCAGTCATAGTCAACGACGCCCTGAACAAGAATCCGTTGAAAATATTTGCATATCGTTTAAGGAATATTTTTAAAGAATTTCTGAAAATCAGGAAAGCGATCCATGCACTTAGGCAGTGACTTAACTTTTTCGTCAAAAAAGACCCCAAAAGTATCTTGGAATGTCTTGAAATTGTACACAGTCATAGTCAAGAATGCCCTGAACAAGAATCCGTTGAATATATTTGCATATCTCTTGAAGAATATTTTTAATGAATTTTTGAAAATCCGGAAAGCGATCCATGCACTTGGACATTCCAAGTATGTTGGAATGTCTTGAAATTGTACTCAGTCATAGTCAACGACGCCCTGAACAAGAATCCATTGAAAATATTTGCATATCTCTTAAGGAATATTTTTAATGAATTTTTGAAAATGATGAAAGTCTGTGCACTTAGGCAGTGACTTAACTTTTTATTCAAAAAAGACCCCAAAGGTATCTTGGAATGTCTTGAAATTATACACAGTCATAGTCAAGCATGCCCTGAACAAGAATCCGTTGAATATATTTGCATATCTCTTGAAGAATATTTTTAATGAACTTTTGAAAATCAGGAAAGCGATCCATGCACTTGGACATTCCAAGTATGTTGGAATGTCTTGAAATTGTACTCAGTCATAGTCAACGACGCCCTGAACAAGAATCCGTTGAAAATATTTGCATATCGCTTAAGGAATATTTTTAATGAATTTTTGAAAATCAGGAAAGCGATCCATGCACTTAGGCAGTGACTTAACTTTTTTGTCAAAAAAGACCCCAAAAGTATCTTGGAATGTCTTGAAATTGTACACAGTCATAGTCAAGCATGCCCTGAACAAGAATCCGTTGAATATATTTGCATATCTCTTGAAGAATATTTTTAATGAATTTTTGAAAATCCGAAAAGCGATCCATGCACTTGGACATTCCAAGTATGTTGGAATGTCTTGAAATTGTACTCAGTCATAGTCAACGACGCCCTGAACAAGAATCAATTGAAAATATTTGCATATCTCTTAAGGAATATTTTTAATGAATTTTTGAAAATGAGGAAAGTCTGTGCACTTAGGCAGTGACTTAACTTTTTATTCATAAAAGACCCCAAAAGCATCCTGGAATGTCTTGAAATTGTACACAGTCATAGTCAAGCATGCCCTGAACAAGAATCCGTTGAATATATTTGCATATCTCTTGAAGAATATTTTTAATGAACTTTTGAAAATCAGGAAAGCGATCCATTCACTTGGACATTCCAAGTATGTTGGAATGTCTTGAAATTGTACTCAGTCATAGTCAACGACGCCCTGAACAAGAATCCGTTGAAAATATTTGCATATCGTTTAAGGAATATTTTTAAAGAATTTCTGAAAATCAGGAAAGCGATCATGCACTTAGGCAGTGACTTAACTTTTTCGTCAAAAAAGACCCCAAAAGTATCTTGGAATGTCTTGAAATTGTACACAGTCATAGTCAAGCATGCCCTGAACAAGAATCCGTTGAATATATTTGCATATCTCTTGAAGAATATTTTTAATGAATTTTTGAAAATCCGGAAAGCGATCCATGCACTTGGACATTCCAAGTATGTTGGAATGTCTTGAAATTGTACTCGGTCATAGTCAACGACGCCCTGAACAAGAATCCATTGAAAATATTTGCATATCTCTTAAGGAATATTTTTAATGAATTTTTGAAAATGATGAAAGTCTGTGCACTTAGGCAGTGACTTAACTTTTTATCCAAAAAAGACCCCAAAGGTATCTTGGAATGTCTTGAAATTGTACACAGTTATAGTCAAGCATGCCCTGAACAAGAATCCGTTGAATATATTTGCATATCTCTTGAAGAATATTTTTAATGAATTTTTGAAAATCCGAAAAGCGATCCATGCACTTGGACATTCCAAGTATGTTGGAATGTCTTGAAATTGTACTCAGTCATAGTCAACGACGCCCTGAACAAGAATCAATTGAAAATATTTGCATATCTCTTAAGGAATATTTTTAATGATTTTTTGAAAATTAGGAAAGCGATCCATGCACTTAGGCAGTGACTTAACTTTTTCGTCAAAAAAGACCCCAAAAGTATCTTGGAATGTCTTGAAATTGTACACAGTCATAGTCAAGCATGCCCTGAACAAGAATCCGTTGAATATATTTGCATATCTCTTGAGGAATATTTTTAATGAATTTTTGAAAATCAGGAAAGCGATCCATGCACTTAGGCAGTGACTTAACTTTTGATGTTTTTGGGTTGTTTTTAAAGAATTAAAGCTGCAGGAGTTCATCCATGTCGTCCAGTCGCTGGAAACAAACGTTTGGACACCGTGGATCACACAGCAGGATATCAGGTGAGACGAAGGAAACGATCCATTTGCCCTGATGCACTTAGTGACTTGACTTTTTTTTCAAAAAAAACCCCAAAAGTAAATTGGAATGTCTTGAAATTGTACACAGTCATAGTCAAGCATGCCCTGAATAAGAATCCGTTGAATATATTTGCATATCTCTTGAAGAATATTTTTAATGAATTTTTGAAAATCCGGAAAGCGATCCATGCACTTGGACATTCCAAGTATGTTGGAATGTCTTGAAATTGTACTCAGTCATAGTCAACGACGCCCTGAACAAGAATCCGTTGAAAATATTTGCATATCGCTTAAGGAATATTTTTAATGAATTTTTGAAAATCAGGAAAGCGATCCATGCACTTAGGCAGTGACTTAACTTTTTATTCAAAAAAGACCCCAAAAGTATCTTGGAATGTCTTGAAATTGTACACAGTCATAGTCAAGCATGCCCTGAACAAGAATCCGTTGAATATATTTGCATATCTCTTGAAGAATATTTTTAATGAATTTTTGAAAATCCGGAAAGCTATCCATGCACTTGGACATTCCAAGTATGTTGGAATGTCTTGAAATTGTACTCAGTCATAGTCAACGACGCCCTGAACAAGAATCCGTTGAAAATATTTGCATATCGCTTAAGGAATATTTTGAATGAATTTTTGAAAATCAGGAAAGCAATCCATGCACTTAGGCAGTGACTTAACTTTTTTGTCAAAAAAGACCCCAAAAGTATCTTGGAATGTCTTGAAATTGTACACAGTCATAGTCAAGCATGCCCTGAACAAGAAACCGTTGAATATATTTGCATATCTCTTGAAGAATATTTTTAATGAACTTTTGAAAATCAGGAAAGCGATCCATGCACTTGGACATTCCAAGTATGTTGGAATGTCTTGAAATTGTACTCAGTCATAGTCAACGACGCTCTGAACAAGAATCAATTGAAAATATTTGCATATCTCTTAAGGAATATTTTTAATGATTTTTTGAAAATTAGGAAAGCGATCCATGCACTTAGGCAGTGACTTAACTTTTTCGTCAAAAAAGACCCCAAAAGTATCTTGGAATGTCTTGAAATTGTACACAGTCATAGTCAAGCATGCCCTGAACAAGAATCCGTTGAATATATTTGCATATCTCTTGAGGAATATTTTTAATGAATTTTTGAAAATCAGGAAAGCGATCCATGCACTTAGGCAGTGACTTAACTTTTGATGTTTTTGGGTTGTTTTTAAAGAATTAAAGCTGCAGGAGTTCATCCATGTCGTCCAGTCGCTGGAAACAAACGTTTGGACACCGTGGATCACACAGCAGGATATCAGGTGAGACGAAGGAAACGATCCATTTGCCCTGATGCACTTAGTGACTTGACTTTTTTTTCAAAAAAAACCCCAAAAGTAAATTGGAATGTCTTGAAATTGTACACAGTCATAGTCAAGCATGCCCTGAATAAGAATCCGTTGAATATATTTGCATATCTCTTGAAGAATATTTTTAATGAATTTTTGAAAATCCGGAAAGCGATCCATGCACTTGGACATTCCAAGTATGTTGGAATGTCTTGAAATTGTACTCAGTCATAGTCAACGACGCCCTGAACAAGAATCCGTTGAAAATATTTGCATATCGCTTAAGGAATATTTTTAATGAATTTTTGAAAATCAGGAAAGCGATCCATGCACTTAGGCAGTGACTTAACTTTTTATTCAAAAAAGACCCCAAAAGTATCTTGGAATGTCTTGAAATTGTACACAGTCATAGTCAAGCATGCCCTGAACAAGAATCCGTTGAATATATTTGCATATCTCTTGAAGAATATTTTTAATGAATTTTTGAAAATCCGGAAAGCTATCCATGCACTTGGACATTCCAAGTATGTTGGAATGTCTTGAAATTGTACTCAGTCATAGTCAACGACGCCCTGAACAAGAATCCGTTGAAAATATTTGCATATCGCTTAAGGAATATTTTGAATGAATTTTTGAAAATCAGGAAAGCAATCCATGCACTTAGGCAGTGACTTAACTTTTTTGTCAAAAAAGACCCCAAAAGTATCTTGGAATGTCTTGAAATTGTACACAGTCATAGTCAAGCATGCCCTGAACAAGAAACCGTTGAATATATTTGCATATCTCTTGAAGAATATTTTTAATGAACTTTTGAAAATCAGGAAAGCGATCCATGCACTTGGACATTCCAAGTATGTTGGAATGTCTTGAAATTGTACTCAGTCATAGTCAACGACGCCCTGAACAAGAATCCGTTGAAAATATTTGCATATCGCTTAAGGAATATTTTTAATGAATTTTTGAAAATCAGGAAAGCGATCCATGCACTTAGGCAGTGACTTAACTTTTTCGTCAAAAAAGACCCCAAAAGTATCTTGGAATGTCTTGAAATTGTACACAGTCATAGTCAAGCATGCCCTGAACAAGAATCCGTTGAATATATTTGCATATCTCTTGAAGAATATTTTTAATGAATTTTTGAAAATCCGAAAAGCGATCCATGCACTTGGACATTCCAAGTATGTTGGAATGTCTTGAAATTGTACTCAGTCATAGTCAACGACGCTCTGAACAAGAATCAATTGAAAATATTTGCATATCTCTTAAGGAATATTTTTAATGAATTTTTGAAAATGAGGAAAGTCTGTGCACTAAGCCAGTGACTTAACTTTTCATTCAAAAAAGACCCCAAAAGTATCTTGGAATGTCTTGAAATTGTACACAGTCATAGTCAAGCATGCCCTGAACAAGAATCCGTTGAATATATTTGCATATCTCTTGAAGAATATTTTTAATGAACTTTTGAAAATCAGGAAAGCGATCCATGTACTTGGACATTCAAAGTATGTTGGAATGTCTTGAAATTGTACTCGGTCATAGTCAACGACGCCCTGAACAAGAATCCGTTGAAAATATTTGCATATCGCTTAAGGAATATTTTTAATGAATTTTTGAAAATCAGGAAAGCGATCCATGCACTTAGGCAGTGACTTAACTTTTTCGTCAAAAAAGACCCCAAAAGTATCTTGGAATGTCTTGAAATTGTACACAGTCATAGTCAAGCATGCCCTGAACAAGAATCCGTTGAATATATTTGCATATCTCTTGAAGAATATTTTTAATGAATTTTTGAAAATCCGGAAAGCGATCCATGCACTTGGACATTCCAAGTATGTTGGAATGTCTTGAAATTGTACTCGGTCATAGTCAACGACGCCCTGAACAAGAATCCATTGAAAATATTTGCATATCTCTTAAGGAATATTTTTAATGAATTTTTGAAAATGATGAAAGTCTGTGCACTTAGGCAGTGACTTAGCTTTTTATTCAAAAAAGACCCCAAAGGTATCTTGGAATGTCTTGAAATTGTACACAGTCATAGTCAAGCATGCCCTGAACAAGAATCCGTTGAATATATTTGCATATCTCTTGAAGAATATTTTTAATGAACTTTTGAAAATCAGGAAAGTGATCCATGCACTTGGACATTCCAAGTATGTTGGAATGTCTTGAAATTGTACTCAGTCATAGTCAACGACGCCCTGAACAAGAATCCGTTGAAAATATTTGCATATCGTTTAAGGAATATTTTTAAAGAATTTCTGAAAATCAGGAAAGCGATCCATGCACTTAGGCAGTGACTTAACTTTTTCGTCAAAAAAGACCCCAAAAGTATCTTGGAATGTCTTGAAATTGTACACAGTCATAGTCAAGAATGCCCTGAACAAGAATCCGTTGAATATATTTGCATATCTCTTGAAGAATATTTTTAATGAATTTTTGAAAATCCGGAAAGCGATCCATGCACTTGGACATTCCAAGTATGTTGGAATGTCTTGAAATTGTACTCAGTCATAGTCAACGACGCCCTGAACAAGAATCCATTGAAAATATTTGCATATCTCTTAAGGAATATTTTTAATGAATTTTTGAAAATGATGAAAGTCTGTGCACTTAGGCAGTGACTTAACTTTTTATTCAAAAAAGACCCCAAAGGTATCTTGGAATGTCTTGAAATTGTACACAGTCATAGTCAAGCATGCCCTGAACAAGAATCCGTTGAATATATTTGCATATCTCTTGAAGAATATTTTTAATGAACTTTTGAAAATCAGGAAAGCGATCCATGCACTTGGACATTCCAAGTATGTTGGAATGTCTTGAAATTGTACTCAGTCATAGTCAACGACGCCCTGAACAAGAATCCGTTGAAAATATTTGCATATCGCTTAAGGAATATTTTTTATGATTTTTGAAAATCAGGAAAGCGATCCATGCACTTAGGCAGTGACTTAACTTTTTTGTCAAAAAAGACCCCAAAAGTATCTTGGAATGTCTTGAAATTGTACACAGTCATAGTCAAGCATGCCCTGAACAAGAATCCGTTGAATATATTTGCATATCTCTTGAAGAATATTTTTAATGAATTTTTGAAAATCCGAAAAGCGATCCATGCACTTGGACATTCCAAGTATGTTGGAATGTCTTGAAATTGTACTCAGTCATAGTCAACGACGCCCTGAACAAGAATCCGTTGAAAATATTTGCATATCTCTTAAGGAATATTTTTAATGAATTTTTGAAAATGAGGAAAGTCTGTGCACTTAGGCAGTGACTTAACTTTTTATTCAAAAAAGACCCCAAAAGTATCTTGGAATGTCTTGAAATTGTACACAGTCATAGTCAAGCATGCCCTGAACAAGAATCCGTTGAATATATTTGCATATCTCTTGAAGAATATTTTTAATGAACTTTTGAAAATCAGGAAAGCGATCCATGCACTTGGACATTCCAAGTATGTTGGAATGTCTTGAAATTGTACTCAGTCATAGTCAACGACGCCCTGAACAAGAATCCGTTGAAAATATTTGCATATCGTTTAAGGAATATTTTTAAAGAATTTCTGAAAATCAGGAAAGCGATCCATGCACTTAGGCAGTGACTTAACTTTTTCGTCAAAAAAGACCCCAAAAGTATCTTGGAATGTCTTGAAATTGTACACAGTCATAGTCAAGCATGCCCTGAACAAGAATCCGTTGAATATATTTGCATATCTCTTGAAGAATATTTTTAATGAATTTTTGAAAATCCGGAAAGCGATCCATGCACTTGGACATTCCAAGTATGTTGGAATGTCTTGAAATTGTACTCGGTCATAGTCAACGACGCCCTGAACAAGAATCCATTGAAAATATTTGCATATCTCTTAAGGAATATTTTTAATGAATTTTTGAAAATGATGAAAAGTCTGTGCACTTAGGCAGTGACTTAACTTTTTATCCAAAAAAGACCCCAAAGGTATCTTGGAATGTCTTGAAATTGTACACAGTCATAGTCAAGCATGCCCTGAACAAGAATCCGTTGAATATATTTGCATATCTCTTGAAGAATATTTTTAATGAACTTTTGAAAATCAGAAAAGCGATCCATGCACTTGGACATTCCAAGTATGTTGGAATGTCTTGAAATTGTACTCAGTCATAGTCAACGACGCCCTGAACAAGAATCCGTTGAAAATATTTGCATATCGCTTAAGGAATATTTTTAATGAACTTTTGAAAATCAGAAAAGCGATCCATGCACTTGGACATTCCAAGTATGTTGGAATGTCTTGAAATTGTCCTCAGTCATAGTCAACGACGCCCTGAACAAGAATCCGTTGAAAATATTTGCATATCTCTTGAGGAATATTTTTAATGAATTTTTGAAAATCAGGAAAGCGATCCATGCACTTAGGCAGTGACTTAACTTTTGATGTTTTTGGGTTGTTTTTAAAGAATTAAAGCTGCAGGAGTTCATCCATGTCGTCCAGTCGCTGGAAACAAACGTTTGGACACCGTGGATCACACAGCAGGATATCAGGTGAGACGAAGGAAACGATCCATTTGCCCTGATGCACTTAGTGACTTGACTTTTTTGTCAAAAAAAACCCCAAAAGTAAATTGGAATGTCTTGAAATTGTACACAGTCATAGTCAAGCATGCCCTGAACAAGAATCCGTTGAATATATTTGCATATCTCTTGAAGAATATTTTTAATGAACTTTTGAAAATCAGGAAAGCGATCCATGTACCTGGACATTCAAAGTATGTTGGAATGTCTTGAAATTGTACTCGGTCATAGTCAACGACGCCCTGAACAAGAATCCGTTGAAAATATTTGCATATCGCTTAAGGAATATTTTTAATGAATTTTTGAAAATCAGGAAAGCGATCCATGCACTTAGGCAGTGACTTAACTTTTTATTCAAAAAAGACCCCAAAAGTATCTTGGAATGTCTTGAAATTGTACACAGTCATAGTCAAGCATGCCCTGAACAAGAATCCGTTGAATATATTTGCATATCTCTTGAAGAATATTTTTAATGAATTTTTGAAAATCCGAAAAGCGATCCATGCACTTGGACATTCCAAGTATGTTGGAATGTCTTGAAATTGTACTCAGTCATAGTCAACGACGCCCTGAACAAGAATCAATTGAAAATATTTGCATATCTCTTAAGGAATATTTTTAATGAATTTTTGAAAATGAGGAAAGTCTGTGCACTTAGGCAGTGACTTAACTTTTTATTCAAAAAAGACCCCAAAAGTATCTTGGAATGTCTTGAAATTGTACACAGTCATAGTCAAGCATGCCCTGAACAAGAATCCGTTGAATATATTTGCATATCTCTTGAAGAATATTTTTAATGAACTTTTGAAAATCAGGAAAGCGATCCATGCACTTGGACATTCCAAGTATGTTGGAATGTCTTGAAATTGTACTCAGTCATAGTCAACGATGCCCTGAACAAGAATCCGTTGAAAATATTTGCATATCGTTTAAGGAATATTTTTAAAGAATTTCTGAAAATCAGGAAAGCGATCCATGCACTTAGGCAGTGACTTAACTTTTTCGTCAAAAAAGACCCCAAAAGTATCTTGGAATGTCTTGAAATTGTACACAGTCATAGTCAAGAATGCCCTGAACAAGAATCCGTTGAATATATTTGCATATCTCTTGAAGAATATTTTTAATGAATTTTTGAAAATCCGGAAAGCGATCCATGCACTTGGACATTCCAAGTATGTTGGAATGTCTTGAAATTGTACTCGGTCATAGTCAACGACGCCCTGAACAAGAATCCATTGAAAATATTTGCATATCTCTTAAGGAATATTTTTAATGAATTTTTGAAAATGAGGAAAGTCTGTGCACTTAGGCAGTGACTTAACTTTTTATTCAAAAAAGACCCCAAAAGTATCTTGGAATGTCTTGAAATTGTACACAGTCTTAGTCAAGCATGCCCTGAACAAGAATCCGTTGAATATATTTGCATATCTCTTGAAGAATATTTTTAATGAACTTTTGAAAATCAGGAAAGCGATCCATGCACTTGGACATTCCAAGTATGTTGGAATGTCTTGAAATTGTACTCAGTCATAGTCAACGACGCCCTGAACAAGAATCCGTTGAAAATATTTGCATATCGCTTAAGGAATATTTTTAATGAATTTTTGAAAATCAGGAAAGCGATCCATGCACTTAGGCAGTGACTTAACTTTTTTGTCAAAAAAGACCCCAAAAGTATCTTGGAATGTCTTGAAATTGTACACAGTCATAGTCAAGCATGCCCTGAACAAGAATCCGTTGAATATATTTGCATATCTCTTGAAGAATATTTTTAATGAATTTTTGAAAATCCGGAAAGCGATCCATGCACTTGGACATTCCAAGTATGTTGGAATGTCTTGAAATTGTACTCGGTCATAGTCAACGACGCCCTGAACAAGAATCCATTGAAAATATTTGCATATCTCTTAAGGAATATTTTTAATGAATTTTTGAAAATGAGGAAAGTCTGTGCACTTAGGCAGTGACTTAACTTTTTATTCAAAAAAGACCCCAAAAGTATCTTGGAATGTCTTGAAATTGTACACAGTCATAGTCAAGCATGCCCTGAACAAGAATCCGTTGAATATATTTGCATATCTCTTGAAGAATATTTTTAATGAATTTTTGAAAATCCGAAAAGCGATCCATGCACTTGGACATTCCAAGTATGTTGGAATGTCTTGAAATTGTACTCAGTCATAGTCAACGACGCCCTGAACAAGAATCAATTGAAAATATTTGCATATCTCTTAAGGAATATTTTTAATGAATTTTTGAAAATGAGGAAAGTCTGTGCACTTAGGCAGTGACTTAACTTTTTATTCAAAAAAGACCCCAAAAGTATCTTGGAATGTCTTGAAATTGTACACAGTCATAGTCAAGCATGCCCTGAACAAGAATCCGTTGAATATATTTGCATATCTCTTGAAGAATATTTTTAATGAACTTTTGAAAATCAGGAAAGCGATCCATGCACTTGGACATTCCAAGTATGTTGGAATGTCTTGAAATTGTACTCAGTCATAGTCAACGACGCCCTGAACAAGAATCCGTTGAAAATATTTGCATATCGTTTAAGGAATATTTTTAAAGAATTTCTGAAAATCAGGAAAGCGATCCATGCACTTAGGCAGTGACTTAACTTTTTCGTCAAAAAAGACCCCAAAAGTATCTTGGAATGTCTTGAAATTGTACACAGTCATAGTCAAGCATGCCCTGAACAAGAATCCGTTGAATATATTTGCATATCTCTTGAAGAATATTTTTAATGAACTTTTGAAAATCAGGAAAGCGATCCATGCACTTGGACATTCCAAGTATGTTGGAATGTCTTGAAATTGTACTCAGTCATAGTCAACGATGCCCTGAACAAGAATCCGTTGAAAATATTTGCATATCGTTTAAGGAATATTTTTAAAGAATTTCTGAAAATCAGGAAAGCGATCCATGCACTTAGGCAGTGACTTAACTTTTTCGTCAAAAAAGACCCCAAAAGTATCTTGGAATGTCTTGAAATTGTACACAGTCATAGTCAAGAATGCCCTGAACAAGAATCCGTTGAATATATTTGCATATCTCTTGAAGAATATTTTTAATGAATTTTTGAAAATCCGGAAAGCGATCCATGCACTTGGACATTCCAAGTATGTTGGAATGT
The DNA here is from genome assembly GCF_963457635.1 of Microchirus variegatus. Classification (NCBI taxonomy): domain Eukaryota; kingdom Metazoa; phylum Chordata; class Actinopteri; order Pleuronectiformes; family Soleidae; genus Microchirus; species Microchirus variegatus. The sequence goes on along the minus strand of NW_028154686.1, from coordinate 1,085,773 downwards.
CTTGAAATTGTACTCGGTCATAGTCAACGACGCCCTGAACAAGAATCCATTGAAAATATTTGCATATCTCTTAAGGAATATTTTTAATGAATTTTTGAAAATGAGGAAAGTCTGTGCACTTAGGCAGTGACTTAACTTTTTATTCAAAAAAGACCCCAAAAGTATCTTGGAATGTCTTGAAATTGTACACAGTCTTAGTCAAGCATGCCCTGAACAAGAATCCGTTGAATATATTTGCATATCTCTTGAAGAATATTTTTAATGAACTTTTGAAAATCAGGAAAGCGATCCATGCACTTGGACATTCCAAGTATGTTGGAATGTCTTGAAATTGTACTCAGTCATAGTCAACGACGCCCTGAACAAGAATCCGTTGAAAATATTTGCATATCGCTTAAGGAATATTTTTAATGAATTTTTGAAAATCAGGAAAGCGATCCATGCACTTAGGCAGTGACTTAACTTTTTTGTCAAAAAAGACCCCAAAAGTATCTTGGAATGTCTTGAAATTGTACACAGTCATAGTCAAGCATGCCCTGAACAAGAATCCGTTGAATATATTTGCATATCTCTTGAAGAATATTTTTAATGAATTTTTGAAAATCCGAAAAGCGATCCATGCACTTGGACATTCCAAGTATGTTGGAATGTCTTGAAATTGTACTCAGTCATAGTCAACGACGCCCTGAACAAGAATCAATTGAAAATATTTGCATATCTCTTAAGGAATATTTTTAATGAATTTTTGAAAATGAGGAAAGTCTGTGCACTTAGGCAGTGACTTAACTTTTTATTCAAAAAAGACCCCAAAAGTATCTTGGAATGTCTTGAAATTGTACACAGTCATAGTCAAGCATGCCCTGAACAAGAATCCGTTGAATATATTTGCATATCTCTTGAAGAATATTTTTAATGAACTTTTGAAAATCAGGAAAGCGATCCATGCACTTGGACATTCCAAGTATGTTGGAATGTCTTGAAATTGTACTCAGTCATAGTCAACGACGCCCTGAACAAGAATCCGTTGAAAATATTTGCATATCGTTGAAGGAATATTTTTAAAGAATTTCTGAAAATCAGGAAAGCGATCCATGCACTTAGGCAGTGACTTAACTTTTTCGTCAAAAAAGACCCCAAAAGTATCTTGGAATGTCTTGAAATTGTACACAGTCATAGTCAAGCATGCCCTGAACAAGAATCCGTTGAATATATTTGCATATCTCTTGAAGAATATTTTTAATGAATTTTTGAAAATCCGGAAAGCGATCCATGCACTTGGACATTCCAAGTATGTTGGAATGTCTTGAAATTGTACTCGGTCATAGTCAACGACGCCCTGAACAAGAATCCATTGAAAATATTTGCATATCTCTTAAGGAATATTTTTAATGAATTTTTGAAAATTAGGAAAGCGATCCATGCACTTAGGCAGTGACTTAACTTTTGATGTTTTTGGTTTGTTTTTAAAGCATTAAAGCTGCAGGAGTTCATCCATGTCGCCCAGTCGCTGGAAACAAACGTTTGGACACCATGGATCACACAGCAGGAAATAAGGTGAGACGGAGGAAACGATCCATTTGCCCTGATGCACTTAGTGACTTGACTTTTTTTTCAAAAAAGACCCCAAAAGTATCTTGGAATGTCTTGAAATTGTACACAGTCATAGTCAAGCATGCCCTGAACAAGAATCCGTTGAATATATTTGCATATCTCTTGAGGAATATTTTTAATGAATTTTTGAAAATCAGGAAAGCGATCCATGCACTTAGGCAGTGACTTAACTTTTGATGTTTTTGGGTTGTTTTTAAAGAATTAAAGCTGCAGGAGTTCATCCATGTCGTCCAGTCGCTGGAAACAAACGTTTGGACACCGTGGATCACACAGCAGGATATCAGGTGAGACGAAGGAAACGATCCATTTGCCCTGATGCACTTAGTGACTTGACTTTTTTTTCAAAAAAAACCCCAAAAGTAAATTGGAATGTCTTGAAATTGTACACAGTCATAGTCAAGCATGCCCTGAACAAGAATCCGTTGAAAATATTTGCATATTGCTTAAGGAATATTTTTAATGAATTTTTGAAAATCAGGAAAGCGATCCATGCACTTAGGCAGTGACTTAACTTTTTCGTCAAAAAAGACCCCAAAAGTATCTTGGAATGTCTTGAAATTGTACACAGTCATAGTCAAGCATGCCCTGAACAAGAATCCGTTGAATATATTTGCATATCTCTTGAAGAATATTTTTAATGAATTTTTGAAAATCCGGAAAGCGATCCATGCACTTGGACATTCCAAGTATGTTGGAATGTCTTGAAATTGTACTCAGTCATAGTCAACGACGCCCTGAACAAGAATCCGTTGAAAATATTTGCATATCGCTTAAGGAATATTTTTAATGAATTTTTGAAAATCAGGAAAGCAATCCATGCACTTAGGCAGTGACTTAACTTTTTTGTCAAAAAAGACCCCAAAAGTATCTTGGAATGTCTTGAAATTGTACACAGTCATAGTCAAGCATGCCCTGAACAAGAAACCGTTGAATATATTTGCATATCTCTTGAAGAATATTTTTAATGAATTTTTGAAAATCCGAAAAGCGATCCATGCACTTGGACATTCCAAGTATGTTGGAATGTCTTGAAATTGTACTCAGTCATAGTCAACGACGCCCTGAACAAGAATCAATTGAAAATATTTGCATATCTCTTAAGGATTATTTTTAATGAATTTTTGAAAATGAGGAAAGTCTATGCACTTAGGCAGTGACTTAACTTTTTATTCAAAAAAGACCCCAAAAGTATCTTGATTTGTCTTGAAATTGTACACAGTCATAGTCAAGCATGCCCTGAACAAGAATCCGTTGAATATATTTGCATATCTCTTGAAGAATATTTTTAATGAACTTTTGAAAATCAGGAAAGCGATCCATGCACTTGGACATTCCAAGTATGTTGGAATGTCTTGAAATTGTACTCAGTCATAGTCAACGACGCCCTGAACAAGAATCCGTTGAAAATATTTGCATATCGTTTAAGGAATATTTTTAAAGAATTTCTGAAAATCAGGAAAGCGATCCATGCACTTAGGCAGTGACTTAACTTTTTCGTCAAAAAAGACCCCAAAAGTATCTTGGAATGTCTTGAAATTGTACACAGTCATAGTCAAGCATGCCCTGAACAAGAATCCGTTGAATATATTTGCATATCTCTTGAAGAATATTTTTAATGAACTTTTGAAAATCAGGAAAGCGATCCATGCACTTGGACATTCCAAGTATGTTGGAATGTCTTGAAATTGTACTCAGTCATAGTCAACGACGCCCTGAACAAGAATCCGTTGAAAATATTTGCATATCGCTTAAGGAATATTTTTAATGAATTTTTGAAAATCAGGAAAGCGATCCATGCACTTAGGCAGTGACTTAACTTTTTCGTCAAAAAAGACCCCAAAAGTATCTTGGAATGTCTTGAAATTGTACACAGTCATAGTCAAGCATGCCCTGAACAAGAATCCGTTGAATATATTTGCATATCTCTTGAAGAATATTTTTAATGAATTTTTGAAAATCCGGAAAGCGATCCATGCACTTGGACATTCCAAGTATGTTGGAATGTCTTGAAATTGTACTCAGTCATAGTTAACGACGCCCTGAACAAGAATCCATTGAAAATATTTGCATATCTCTTAAGGAATATTTTTAATGAATTTTTGAAAATGATGAAAGTCTGTGCACTTAGGCAGTGACTTAACTTTTTATTCAAAAAAGACCCCAAAGGTATCTTGGAATGTCTTGAAATTGTACACAGTCATAGTCAAGCATGCCCTGAACAAGAATCCATTGAATATATTTGCATATCTCTTGAAGAATATTTTTAATGAACTTTTGAAAATCAGGAAAGCGATCCATGCACTTGGACATTCCAAGTATGTTGGAATGTCTTGAAATTGTACTCAGTCATAGTCAACGACGCCCTGAACAAGAATCCGTTGAAAATATTTGCATATCGCTCAAGGAATATTTCTAATGAATTTTTGAAAATCAGGAAAGCGATCCATGCACTTAGGCAGTGACTTAACTTTTTTGTCAAAAAAGACCCCAAAAGTATCTTGGAATGTCTTGAAATTGTACACAGTCATAGTCAAGCATGCCCTGAACAAGAATCCGTTGAATATATTTGCATATCTCTTGAAGAATATTTTTAATGAACTTTTGAAAATCAGGAAAGCGATCCATGCACTTGGACATTCCAAGTATGTTGGAATGTCTTGAAATTGTACTCAGTCATAGTCAACGACGCCCTGAACAAGAATCCGTTGAAAATATTTGCGTATCGTTTAAGGAATATTTTTAAAGAATTTCTGAAAATCAGGAAAGCGATCCATGCACTTAGGCAGTGACTTAACTTTTTATTCAAAAAAGACCCCAAAAGTATCTTGGAATGTCTTGAAATTGTACACAGTCATAGTCAAGCATGCCCTGAACAAGAATCCGTTGAATATATTTGCATATCTCTTGAAGAATATTTTTAATGAATTTTTGAAAATCCGAAAAGCGATCCATGCACTTGGACATTCCAAGTATGTTGGAATGTCTTGAAATTGTACTCAGTCATAGTCAACGACGCCCTGAACAAGAATCAATTGAAAATATTTGCATATCGCTTAAGGAATATTTTTAATGAATTTTTGAAAATGAGGAAAGTCTGTGCACTTAGGCAGTGACTTAACTTTTTATTCAAAAAAGACCCCAAAAGTATCTTGGAATGTCTTGAAATTGTACACAGTCATAGTCAAGCATGCCCTGAACAAGAATCCGTTGAATATATTTGCATATCTCTTGAAGAATATTTTTAATGAACTTTTGAAAATCAGGAAAGCGATCCATGTACTTGGACATTCAAAGTATGTTGGAATGTCTTGAAATTGTACTCGGTCATAGTCAACGACGCCCTGAACAAGAATCCGTTGAGAATATTTGCATATCGCTTAAGGAATATTTTTAATGAATTTTTGAAAATCAGGAAAGCGATCCATGCACTTAGGCAGTGACTTAACTTTTTCGTCAAAAAAGACCCCAAAAGTATCTTGGAATGTCTTGAAATTGTACACAGTCATAGTCAAGCATGCCCTGAACAAGAATCCGTTGAATATATTTGCATATCTCTTGAAGAATATTTTTAATGAATTTTTGAAAATCCGGAAAGCGATCCATGCACTTGGACATTCCAAGTATGTTGGAATGTCTTGAAATTGTACTCAGTCATAGTCAACGACGCCCTGAACAAGAATCCATTGAAAATATTTGCATATCTCTTAAGGAATATTTTTAATGAATTTTTGAAAATGATGAAAGTCTGTGCACTTAGGCAGTGACTTAACTTTTTATTCAAAAAAGACCCCAAAGGTATCTTGGAATGTCTTGAAATTGTACACAGTCATAGTCAAGCATGCCCTGAACAAGAATCCATTGAATATATTTGCATATCTCTTGAAGAATATTTTTAATGAACTTTTGAAAATCAGGAAAGCGATCCATGCACTTGGACATTCCAAGTATGTTGGAATGTCTTGAAATTGTACTCAGTCATAGTCAACGACGCCCTGAACAAGAATCCGTTGAAAATATTTGCATATCGCTCAAGGAATATTTCTAATGAATTTTTGAAAATCAGGAAAGCGATCCATGCACTTAGGCAGTGACTTAACTTTTTTGTCAAAAAAGACCCCAAAAGTATCTTGGAATGTCTTGAAATTGTACACAGTCATAGTCAAGCATGCCCTGAACAAGAATCCGTTGAATATATTTGCATATCTCTTGAAGAATATTTTTAATGAACTTTTGAAAATCAGGAAAGCGATCCATGCACTTGGACATTCCAAGTATGTTGGAATGTCTTGAAATTGTACTCAGTCATAGTCAACGACGCCCTGAACAAGAATCCGTTGAAAATATTTGCGTATCGTTTAAGGAATATTTTTAAAGAATTTCTGAAAATCAGGAAAGCGATCCATGCACTTAGGCAGTGACTTAACTTTTTCGTCAAAAAGGACCCCAAAAGTATCTTGGAATGTCTTGAAATTGTACACAGTCATAGTCAAGAATGCCCTGAACAAGAATCCGTTGAATATATTTGCATATCTCTTGAAGAATATTTTTAATGAATTTTTGAAAATCCGGAAAGCGATCCATGCACTTGGACATTCCAAGTATGTTGGAATGTCTTGAAATTGTACTCGGTCATAGTCAACGACGCCCTGAACAAGAATCCATTGAAAATATTTGCATATCTCTTAAGGAATATTTTTAATGAATTTTTGAAAATGATGAAAGTCTGTGCACTTAGGCAGTGACTTAACTTTTTATTCAAAAAAGACCCCAAAGGTATCTTGGAATGTCTTGAAATTGTACACAGTCATAGTCAAGCATGCCCTGAACAAGAATCCGTTGAATATATTTGCATATCTCTTGAAGAATATTTTTAATGAACTTTTGAAAATCAGGAAAGCGATCCATGCACTTGGACATTCCAAGTATGTTGGAATGTCTTGAAATTGTACTCAGTCATAGTCAACGACGCCCTGAACAAGAATCCGTTGAAAATATTTGCGTATCGTTTAAGGAATATTTTTAAAGAATTTCTGAAAATCAGGAAAGCGATCCATGCACTTAGGCAGTGACTTAACTTTTTCGTCAAAAAAGACCCCAAAAGTATCTTGGAATGTCTTGAAATTGTACACAGTCATAGTCAAGAATGCCCTGAACAAGAATCCGTTGAATATATTTGCATATCTCTTGAAGAATATTTTTAATGAATTTTTGAAAATCCGGAAAGCGATCCATGCACTTGGACATTCCAAGTATGTTGGAATGTCTTGAAATTGTACTCGGTCATAGTCAACGACGCCCTGAACAAGAATCCATTGAAAATATTTGCATATCTCTTAAGGAATATTTTTAATGAATTTTTGAAAATGATGAAAGTCTGTGCACTTAGGCAGTGACTTAACTTTTTATTCAAAAAAGACCCCAAAGGTATCTTGGAATGTCTTGAAATTGTACACAGTCATAGTCAAGCATGCCCTGAACAAGAATCCGTTGAATATATTTGCATATCTCTTGAAGAATATTTTTAATGAACTTTTGAAAATCAGGAAAGCGATCCATGCACTTGGACATTCCAAGTATGTTGGAATGTCTTGAAATTGTACTCAGTCATAGTCAACGACGCCCTGAACAAGAATCCGTTGAAAATATTTGCATATCGCTTAAGGAATATTTTTAATGAATTTTTGAAAATCAGGAAAGCGATCCATGCACTTAGGCAGTGACTTAACTTTTTTGTCAAAAAAGACCCCAAAAGTATCTTGGAATGTCTTGAAATTGTACACAGTCATAGTCAAGCATGCCCTGAACAAGAATCCGTTGAATATATTTGCATATCTCTTGAAGAATATTTTTAATGAATTTTTGAAAATCCGAAAAGCGATCCATGCACTTGGACATTCCAAGTATGTTGGAATGTCTTGAAATTGTACTCAGTCATAGTCAACGACGCCCTGAACAAGAATCAATTGAAAATATTTGCATATCTCTTAAGGAATATTTTTAATGAATTTTTGAAAATGAAGAAAGTCTGTGCACTTAGGCAGTGACTTAACTTTTTATTCAAAAAAGACCCCAAAAGTATCTTGGAATGTCTTGAAATTGTACACAGTCATAGTCAAGCATGCCCTGAACAAGAATCCGTTGAATATATTTGCATATCTCTTGAAGAATATTTTTAATGAACTTTTGAAAATCAGGAAAGCGATCCATGCACTTGGACATTCCAAGTATGTTGGAATGTCTTGAAATTGTACTCAGTCATAGTCAACGACGCCCTGAACAAGAATCCGTTGAAAATATTTGCATATCGTTTAAGGAATATTTTTAAAGAATTTCTGAAAATCAGGAAAGCGATCCATGCACTTAGGCAGTGACTTAACTTTTTCGTCAAAAAAGACCCCAAAAGTATCTTGGAATGTCTTGAAATTGTACACAGTCATAGTCAAGCATGCCCTGAACAAGAATCCGTTGAATATATTTGCATATCTCTTGAAGAATATTTTTAATGAATTTTTGAAAATCCGGAAAGCGATCCATGCACTTGGACATTCCAAGTATGGTGGAATGTCTTGAAATTGTACTCAGTCATAGTCAACAACGCCCTGAACAAGAATCCATTGAAAATATTTGCATATCTCTTAAGGAATATTTTTAATGAATTTTTGAAAATGAGGAAAGTCTGTGCACTTAGGCAGTGACTTAACTTTTTATTCAAAAAAGACCCCAAAAGTATCTTGGAATGTCTTGAAATTGTACACAGTCATAGTCAAGCATGCCCTGAACAAGAATCCGTTGAATATATTTGCATATCTCTTGAAGAATATTTTTAATGAACTTTTGAAAATCAGGAAAGCGATCCATGCACTTGGACATTCCAAGTATGTTGGAATGTTTTGAAATTGTACTCAGTCATAGTCAACGACGCCCTGAACAAGAATCCGTTGAAAATATTTGCATATCGCTTAAGGAATATTTTTAATGAATTTTTGAAAATCAGAAAAGCGATCCATGCACTTAGGCAGTGACTTAACTTTTTTGTCAAAAAAGACCCCAAAAGTATCTTGGAATGTCTTGAAATTGTACACAGTCATAGTCAAGCATGCCCTGAACAAGAATCCGTTGAATATATTTGCATATCTCTTGAAGAATATTTTTAATGAATTTTTGAAAATCCGAAAAGCGATCCATGCACTTGGACATTCCAAGTATGTTGGAATGTCTTGAAATTGTACTCAGTCATAGTCAACGACGCCCTGAACAAGAATCAATTGAAAATATTTGCATATCTCTTAAGGAATATTTTTAATGAACTTTTGAAAATGAGGAAAGTCTGTGCACTTAGGCAGTGACTTAACTTTTTATTCAAAAAAGACCCCAAAAGTATCCTGGAATGTCTTGAAATTGTACACAGTCATAGTCAAGCATGCCCTGAACAAGAATCCGTTGAATATATTTGCATATCTCTTGAAGAATATTTTTAATGAACTTTTGAAAATCAGGAAAGCGATCCATGCACTTGGACATTCCAAGTATGTTGGAATGTCTTGAAATTGTACTCAGTCATAGTCAACGACGCCCTGAACAAGAATCCGTTGAAAATATTTGCATATCGTTTAAGGAATATTTTTAAAGAATTTCTGAAAATCAGGAAAGCGATCCATGCACTTAGGCAGTGACTTAACTTTTTCGTCAAAAAAGACCCCAAAAGTATCTTGGAATGTCTTGAAATTGTACACAGTCATAGTCAACGACGCCCTGAACAAGAATCCATTGAAAATATTTGCATATCTCTTAAGGAATATTTTTAATGAATTTTTGAAAATGATGAAAGTCTGTGCACTTAGGCAGTGACTTAACTTTTTATCCAAAAAAGACCCCAAAGGTATCTTGGAATGTCTTGAAATTGTACACAGTCATAGTCAAGCATGCCCTGAACAAGAATCCGTTGAATATATTTGCATATCTCTTGAAGAATATTTTTAATGAACTTTTGAAAATCAGGAAAGCGATCCATGCACTTGGACATTCCAAGTATGTTGGAATGTCTTGAAATTGTACTCAGTCATAGTCAACGACGCCCTGAACAAGAATCCGTTGAAAATATTTGCATATCGCTTAAGGAATATTTTTAATGAATTTTTGAAAATCAGGAAAGCGATCCATGCACTTAGGCAGTGACTTAACTTTTTTGTCAAAAAAGACCCCAAAAGTATCTTGGAATGTCTTGAAATTGTACACAGTCATAGTCAAGCATGCCCTGAACAAGAATCCGTTGAATATATTTGCATATCTCTTGAAGAATATTTTTAATGAATTTTTGAAAATCCGAAAAGCGATCCATGCACTTGGACATTCCAAGTATGTTGGAATGTCTTGAAATTGTACTCAGTCATAGTCAACGACGCCCTGAACAAGAATCAATTGAAAATATTTGCATATCTCTTAAGGAATATTTTGAATGAATTTTTGAAAATGAGGAAAGTCTGTGCACTTAGGCAGTGACTTAACTTTTTATTCAAAAAAGACCCCAAAAGTATCTTGGAATGTCTTGAAATTGTACACAGTCATAGTCAAGCATGCCCTGAACAAGAATCCGTTGAATATATTTGCATATCTCTTGAAGAATATTTTTAATGAACTTTTGAAAATCAGGAAAGCGATCCATGCACTTGGACATTCCAAGTATGTTGGAATGTTTTGAAATTGTACTCAGTCATAGTCAACGACGCCCTGAACAAGAATCCGTTGAAAATATTTGCATATCGCTTAAGGAATATTTTTAATGAATTTTTGAAAATCAGGAAAGCGATCCATGCACTTAGGCAGTGACTTAACTTTTTATTCAAAAAAGACCCCAAAAGTATCTTGGAATGTCTTGAAATTGTACACAGTCATAGTCAAGCATGCCCTGAACAAGAATCCGTTGAATATATTTGCATATCTCTTGAAGAATATTTTAAATGAATTTTTGAAAATCCGAAAAGCGATCCATGCACTTGGACATTCCAAGTATGTTGGAATGTCTTGAAATTGTACTCAGTCATAGTCAACGACGCCCTGAACAAGAATCAATTGAAAATATTTGCATATCTCTTAAGGAATATTTTTAATGAATTTTTGAAAATTAGGAGGCGATCCATGCACTTAGGCAGTGACTTAACTTTTGATGTTTTTGGTTTGTTTTCAAAGCATTAAAGCTGCAGGAGTTCATCCATGTCGCCCAGTCGCTGGAAACAAACGTTTGGACACCGTGGATCACACAGCAGGATATCAGGTGAGACGAAGGAAACGATCCATTTGCCCTGATGCACTTAGTGACTTGACTTTTTTTTCAAAAAAAAACCCCAAAAGTAAATTGGATTGTCTTGAAATTGTACACAGTCATAGTCAAGCATGCCCTGAATAAGAATCCGTTGAATATATTTGCATATCTCTTGAAGAATATTTTTAATGAATTTTTGAAAATCCGGAAAGCGATCCATGCACTTGGACATTCCAAGTATGTTGGAATGTCTTGAAATTGTACTCAGTCATAGTCAACGACGCCCTGAACAAGAATCCGTTGAAAATATTTGCATATCGCTTAAGGAATATTTTTAATGAATTTTTGAAAATCAGGAAAGCGATCCATGCACTTAGGCAGTGACTTAACTTTTTCGTCAAAAAAGACCCCAAAAGTATCTTGGAATGTCTTGAAATTGTACACAGTCATAGTCAAGCATGCCCTGAACAAGAATCCGTTGAATATATTTGCATATCTCTTGAGGAATATTTTTAATGAATTTTTGAAAATCAGGAAAGCGATCCATGCACTTAGGCAGTGACTTAACTTTTGATGTTTTTGGGTTGTTTTTAAAGAATTAAAGCTGCAGGAGTTCATCCATGTCGTCCAGTCGCTGGAAACAAACGTTTGGACACCGTGGATCACACAGCAGGATATCAGGTGAGACGAAGGAAACGATCCATTTGCCCTGATGCACTTAGTGACTTGACTTTTTTTTCAAAAAAAACCCCAAAAGTAAATTGGAATGTCTTGAAATTGTACACAGTCATAGTCAAGCATGCCCTGAACAAGAATCCGTTGAATATATTTGCTTATCTCTTGAAGAATATTTTTAATGAAGTTTTGAAAATCCGAAAAGCGATCCATGCACTTGGACATTCCAAGTATGTTGGAATGTCTTGAAATTGTACTCAGTCATAGTCAACGACGCCCTGAACAAGAATCAATTGAAAATATTTGCATATCTCTTAAGGAATATTTTTAATGAATTTTTGAAAATGAGGAAAGTCTGTGCACTTAGGCAGTGACTTAACTTTTTATTCAAAAAAGACCCCAAAAGTATCTTGGAATGTCTTGAAATTGTACACAGTCATAGTCAGGCATGCCCTGAACAAGAATCCGTTGAATATATTTGCATATCTCTTGAAGAATATTTTTAATGAACTTTTGAAAATCAGGAAAGCGATCCATGCACTTGGACATTCCAAGTATGTTGGAATGTCTTGAAATTGTACTCAGTCATAGTCAACGACGCCCTGAACAAGAATCCGTTGAAAATATTTGCATATCGCTTAAGGAATATTTTTAATGAATTTTTGAAAATCAGGAAAGCGATCCATGCACTTAGGCAGTGACTTAACTTTTTTGTCAAAAAATACCCCAAAAGTATCTTGGAATGTCTTGAAATTGTACACAGTCATAGTCAAGCATGCCCTGAACAAGAATCCGTTGAATATATTTGCATATCTCTTGAAGAATATTTTTAATGAATTTTTGAAAATCCGAAAAGCGATCCATGCACTTGGACATTCCAAGTATGTTGGAATGTCTTGAAATTGTACTCAGTCATAGTCAACGACGCCCTGAACAAGAATCAATTGAAAATATTTGCATATCTCTTAAGGAATATTTTTAATGAATTTTTGAAAATGATGAAAGTCTGTGCACTTAGGCAGTGACTTAACTTTTTATTCAAAAAAGACCCCAAAAGTATCTTGGAATGTCTTGAAATTGTACACAGTCATAGTCAAGCATGCCCTGAACAAGAATCCGTTGAATATATTTGCATATCTCTTGAAGAATATTTTTAATGAACTTTTGAAAATCAGGAAAGCGATCCATGCACTTGGACATTCCAAGTATGTTGGAATGTCTTGAAATTGTACTCAGTCATAGTCAACGACGCCCTGAACAAGAATCCATTGAAAATATTTGCATATCGCTTAAGGAATATTTTTAATGAATTTTTGAAAATCAGGAAAGCGATCCATGCACTTAGGCAGTGACTTAACTTTTTCGTCAAAAAAGACCCCAAAAGTATCTTGGAATGTCTTGAAATTGTACACAGTCATAGTCAAGCATGCCCTGAACAAGAATCCGTTGAATATATTTGCATATCTCTTGAAGAATATTTTTAATGAATTTTTGAAAATCCGAAAAGCGATCCATGCACTTGGACATTCCAAGTATGTTGGAATGTCTTGAAATTGTACTCAGTCATAGTCAACGACGCCCTGAACAAGAATCAATTGAAAATATTTGCATATCTCTTAAGGAATATTTTTAATGAATTTTTGAAAATGAGGAAAGTCTGTGCACTTAGGCAGTGACTTAACTTTTTATTCAAAAAAGACCCCAAAAGTATCTTGGAATGTCTTGAAATTGTACACAGTCATAGTCAAGCATGCCCTGAACAAGAATCCGTTGAATATATTTGCATATCTCTTGAAGAATATTTTTAATGAACTTTTGAAAATCAGGAAAGCGATCCATGCACTTGGACATTCCAAGTATGTTGGAATGTCTTGAAATTGTACTCAGTCATAGTCAACGACGCCCTGAACAAGAATCCGTTGAAAATATTTGCATATCGTTTAAGGAATATTTTAAAAGAATTTCTGAAATTCAGGAAAGCGATCCATGCACTGAGGCAGTGACTTAACTTTTTCGTCAAAAAAGACCCCAAAAGTATCTTGGAATGTCTTGAAATTGTACACAGTCATAGTCAAGCATGCCCTGAACAAGAATCCGTTGAATATATTTGCATATCTCTTGAAGAATATTTTTAATGAATTTTTGAAAATCCGGAAAGCGATCCATGCACTTGGACATTCCAAGTATGTTGGAATGTCTTGAAATTGTACTCGGTCATAGTCAACGACGCCCTGAACAAGAATCCATTGAAAATATTTGCATATCTCTTAAGGAATATTTTTAATGAATTTTTGAAAATGATGAAAGTCTGTGCACTTAGGCAGTGACTTAACTTTTTATTCAAAAAAGACCCCAAAAGTATCTTGGAATGTCTTGAAATTGTACACAGTCATAGTCAAGCATGCCCTGAACAAGAATCCGTTGAATATATTTGCATATCTCTTGAAGAATATTTTTAATGAATTTTTGAAAATCCGAAAAGCGATCCATGCACTTGGACATTCCAAGTATGTTGGAATGTCTTGAAATTGTACTCAGTCATAGTCAACGACGCCCTGAACAAGAATCAATTGAAAATATTTGCATATCTCTTAAGGAATATTTTTAATGAATTTTTGAAAATGAGGAAAGTCTGTGCACTTAGGCAGTGACTTAACTTTTTATTCAAAAAAGACCCCAAAAGTATCTTGGAATGTCTTGAAATTGTACACAGTCATAGTCAAGCATGCCCTGAACAAGAATCCGTTGAATATATTTGCATATCTCTTGAAGAATATTTTTAATGAATTATTGAAAATCAGGAAAGCGATCCATGCACTTGGACATTCCAAGTATGTTGGAATGTCTTGAAATTGTACTCAGTCATAGTCAACGACGCCCTGAACAAGAATCCGTTGAAAATATTTGCATATCGTTTAAGGAATATTTTAAAAGAATTTCTGAAATTCAGGAAAGCGATCCATGCACTTAGGCAGTGACTTAACTTTTTCGTCAAAAAAGACCCCAAAAGTATCTTGGAATGTCTTGAAATTGTACACAGTCATAGTCAAGCATGCCCTGAACAAGAATCCGTTGAATATATTTGCATATCTCTTGAAGAATATTTTTAATGAATTTTTGAAAATCCGGAAAGCGATCCATGCACTTGGACATTCCAAGTATGTTGGAATGTCTTGAAATTGTACTCGGTCATAGTCAACGACGCCCTGAACAAGAATCCATTGAAAATATTTGCATATCTCTTAAGGAATATTTTTAATGAATTTTTGAAAATGATGAAAGTCTGTGCACTTAGGCAGTGACTTAACTTTTTATTCAAAAAAGACCCCAAAAGTATCTTGGAATGTCTTGAAATTGTACACAGTCATAGTCAAGCATGCCCTGAACAAGAATCCGTTGAATATATTTGCATATCTCTTGAAGAATATTTTTAATGAACTTTTGAAAATCAGGAAAGCGATCCATGCACTTGGACATTCCAAGTATGTTGGAATGTCTTGAAATTGTACTCAGTCATAGTCAACGACGCCCTGAACAAGAATCCGTTGAAAATATTTGCATATCGCTTAAGGAATATTTTTAATGAATTTTTGAAAATCAGGAAAGCGATCCATGCACTTAGGCAGTGACTTAACTTTTTCGTCAAAAAGGACCCCAAAAGTATCTTGGAATGTCTTGAAATTGTACACAGTCATAGTCAAGCATGCCCTGAACAAGAATCCGTTGAATATATTTGCATATCTCTTGAAGAATATTTTTAATGAACTTTTGAAAATCAGGAAAGCGATCCATGCACTTGGACATTCCAAGTATGTTGGAATGTCTTGAAATTGTACTCAGTCATAGTCAACGACGCCCTGAACAAGAATCCGTTGAAAATATTTGCATATCGCTTAAGGAATATTTTTTATGAATTTTTGAAAATCAGGAAAGCGATCCATGCACTTAGGCAGTGACTTAACTTTTTTGTCAAAAAAGACCCCAAAAGTATCTTGGAATGTCTTGAAATTGTACACAGTCATAGTCAAGCATGCCCTGAACAAGAATCCGTTGAATATATTTGCATATCTCTTGAAGAATATTTTTAATGAATTTTTGAAAATCCGAAAAGCGATCCATGCACTTGGACATTCCAAGTATGTTGGAATGTCTTGAAATTGTACTCAGTCATAGTCAACGACGCCCTGAACAAGAATCAATTGAAAATATTTGCATATCTCTTAAGGAATATTTTTAATGAATTTTTGAAAATGAGGAAAGTCTGTGCACTTAGGCAGTGACTTAACTTTTTATTCAAAAAAGACCCCAAAAGTATCTTGGAATGTCTTGAAATTGTACACAGTCATAGTCAAGCATGCCCTGAACAAGAATCCGTTGAATATATTTGCATATCTCTTGAAGAATATTTTTAATGAACTTTTGAAAATCAGGAAAGCGATCCATGCACTTGGACATTCCAAGTATGTTGGAATGTCTTGAAATTGTACTCAGTCATAGTCAACGACGCCCTGAACAAGAATCCGTTGCAAATATTTGCATATCGTTTAAGGAATATTTTTAAAGAATTTCTGAAAATCAGGAAAGCGATCCATGCACTTAGGCAGTGACTTAACTTTTTCGTCAAAAAAGACCCCAAAAGTATCTTGGAATGTCTTGAAATTGTACACAGTCATAGTCAAGCATGCCCTGAACAAGAATCCGTTGAATATATTTGCATATCTCTTGAAGAATATTTTTAATGAATTTTTGAAAATCAGGAAAGCGATCCATGCACTTGGACATTCCAAGTATGTTGGAATGTCTTGAAATTGTACTCGGTCATAGTCAACCACGCCCTGAACAAGAATCCATTGAAAATATTTGCACATCGCTTAAGGAATATTTTTAATGAATTTTTGAAAATGATGAAAGTCTGTGCACTTAGGCAGTGACTTAACTTTTTATTCAAAAAAGACCCCAAAGGTATCTTGGAATGTCTTGAAATTGTACACAGTCATAGTCAAGCATGCCCTGAACAAGAATCCGTTGAATATATTTGCATATCTCTTGAAGAATATTTTTAATGAACTTTTGAAAATCCGGAAAGCGATCCATGCACTTGGACATTCCAAGTATGTTGGAATGTCTTGAAATTGTACTCAGTCATAGTCAACGACGCCCTGAACAAGAATCCGTTGAAAATATTTGCATATCGCTTAAGGAATATTTTTAATGAATTTTTGAAAATCAGGAAAGCGATCCATGCACTTAGGCAGTGACTTAACTTTTTTGTCAAAAAAGACCCCAAAAGTATCTTGGAATGTCTTGAAATTGTACACAGTCATAGTCAAGCATGCCCTGAACAAGAATCCGTTGAATATATTTGCATATCTCTTGAAGAATATTTTTAATGAATTTTTGAAAATCCGAAAAGCGATCCATGCACTTGGACATTCCAAGTATGTTGGAATGTCTTGAAATTGTACTCAGTCATAGTCAACGACGCCCTGAACAAGAATCAATTGAAAATATTTGCATATCTCTTAAGGAATATTTTTAATGAATTTTTGAAAATGAGGAAAGTCTGTGCACTTAGGCAGTGACTTAACTTTTTATTCAAAAAAGACCCCAAAAGTATCTTGGAATGTCTTGAAATTGTACACAGTCATAGTCAAGCATGCCCTGAACAAGAATCCGTTGAATATATTTGCATATCTCTTGAAGAATATTTTTAATGAACTTTTGAAAATCAGGAAAGCGATCCATGCACTTGGACATTCCAAGTATGTTGGAATGTCTTGAAATTGTACTCAGTCATAGTCAACGACGCCCTGAACAAGAATCCGTTGAAAATATTTGCATATCGTTTAAGGAATATTTTAAAAGAATTTCTGAAATTCAGGAAAGCGATCCATGCACTTAGGCAGTGACTTAACTTTTTCGTCAAAAAAGACCCCAAAAGTATCTTGGAATGTCTTGAAATTGTACACAGTCATAGTCAAGCATGCCCTGAACAAGAATCCGTTGAATATATTTGCATATCTCTTGAAGAATATTTTTAATGAATTTTTGAAAATCCGGAAAGCGATCCATGCACTTGGACATTCCAAGTATGTTGGAATGTCTTGAAATTGTACTCGGTCATAGTCAACGACGCCCTGAACAAGAATCCATTGAAAATATTTGCATATCTCTTAAGGAATATTTTTAATGAATTTTTGAAAATGATGAAAGTCTGTGCACTTAGGCAGTGACTTAACTTTTTATTCAAAAAAGACCCCAAAAGTATCTTGGAATGTCTTGAAATTGTACACAGTCATAGTCAAGCATGCCCTGAACAAGAATCCGTTGAATATATTTGCATATCTCTTGAAGAATATTTTTAATGAACTTTTGAAAATCAGGAAAGCGATCCATGCACTTGGAAATTCCAAGTATGTTGGAATGTCTTGAAATTGTACTCAGTCATAGTCAACGACGCCCTGAACAAGAATCCGTTGAAAATATTTGCATATCGTTTAAGGAATATTTTTAAAGAATTTCTGAAAATCAGGAAAGCGATCCATGCACTTAGGCAGTGACTTAACTTTTTCGTCAAAAAAGACCCCAAAAGTATCTTGGAATGTCTTGAAATTGTACTCAGTCATAGTCAACGATGCCCTGAACAAGAATCCATTGAAAATATTTGCATATCTCTTAAGGAATATTTTTAATGAATTTTTGAAAATGATGAAAGTCTGTGCACTTAGGCAGTGACTTAACTTTTTATCCAAAAAAGACCTCAAAGGTATCTTGGAATGTCTTGAAATTGTACACAGTCATAGTCAAGCATGCCCTGAACAAGAATCCGTTGAATATATTTGCATATCTCTTGAAGAATATTTTTAATGTACTTTTGAAAATCAGGAAAGCGATCCATGCACTTGGACATTCCAAGTATGTTGGAATGTCTTGAAATTGTACTCAGTCATAGTCAACGACGCCCTGAACAAGAATCCCTTGAAAATATTTGCATATCGCTTAAGGAATATTTTTAATGAATTTTTGAAAATCAGGAAAGCGATCCATGCACTTAGGCAGTGACTTAACTTTTTTGTCAAAAAAGACCCCAAAAGTATCTTGGAATGTCTTGAAATTGTACACAGTCATAGTCAAGCATGCCCTGAACAAGAATCCGTTGAATATATTTGCATATCTCTTGAAGAATATTTTTAATGAATTTTTGAAAATCCGAAAAGCGATCCATGCACTTGGACATTCCAAGTATGTTGGAATGTCTTGAAATTGTACTCAGTCATAGTCAACGACGCCCTGAACAAGAATCAATTGAAAATATTTGCATATCTCTTAAGGAATATTTTTAATGAATTTTTGAAAATGAGGAAAGTCTGTGCACTTAGGCAGTGACTTAACTTTTTATTCAAAAAAGACCCCAAAAGTATCCTGGAATGTCTTGAAATTGTACACAGTCATAGTCAAGCATGCCCTGAACAAGAATCCGTTGAATATATTTGCATATCTCTTGAAGAATATTTTTAATGAACTTTTGAAAATCAGGAAAGCGATCCATGCACTTGGAAATTCCAAGTATGTTGGAATGTCTTGAAATTGTACTCAGTCATAGTCAACGACGCCCTGAACAAGAATCCGTTGAAAATATTTGCATATCGTTTAAGGAATATTTTTAAAGAATTTCTGAAAATCAGGAAAGCGATCCATGCACTTAGGCAGTGACTTAACTTTTTCGTCAAAAAAGACCCCAAAAGTATCTTGGAATGTCTTGAAATTGTACACAGTCATAGTCAAGCATGCCCTGAACAAGAATCCGTTGAATATATTTGCATATCTCTTGAAGAATATTTTTAATGAATTTTTGAAAATCCGAAAAGCGATCCATGCACTTGGACATTCCAAGTATGTTGGAATGTCTTGAAATTGTACTCAGTCATAGTCAACGATGCCCTGAACAAGAATCCATTGAAAATATTTGCATATCTCTTAAGGAATATTTTTAATGAATTTTTGAAAATGATGAAAGTCTGTGCACTTAGGCAGTGACTTAACTTTTTGTCCAAAAAAGACCTCAAAGGTATCTTGGAATGTCTTGAAATTGTACACAGTCATAGTCAAGCATGCCCTGAACAAGAATCCGTTGAATATATTTGCATATCTCTTGAAGAATATTTTTAATGTACTTTTGAAAATCAGGAAAGCGATCCATGCACTTGGACATTCCAAGTATGTTGGAATGTCTTGAAATTGTACTCAGTCATAGTCAACGACGCCCTGAACAAGAATCCCTTGAAAATATTTGCATATCGCTTAAGGAATATTTTTAATGAATTTTTGAAAATGAGGAAAGTCTGTGCACTTAGGCAGTGACTTAACTTTTTATTCAAAAAAGACCCCAAAAGTATCTTGGAATGTCTTGAAATTGTACACAGTCATAGTCAAGCATGCCCTGAACAAGAATCCGTTGAATATATTTGCATATCTCTTGAAGAATATTTTTAATGAACTTTTGAAAATCAGGAAAGCGATCCATGCACTTGGAAATTCCAAGTATGTTGGAATGTCTTGAAATTGTACTCAGTCATAGTCAACGACGCCCTGAACAAGAATCCGTTGAAAATATTTGCATATCGTTTAAGGAATATTTTTAAAGAATTTCTGAAAATCAGGAAAGCGATCCATGCACTTAGGCAGTGACTTAACTTTTTCGTCAAAAAAGACCCCAAAAGTATCTTGGAATGTCTTGAAATTGTACTCAGTCATAGTCAACGATGCCCTGAACAAGAATCCATTGAAAATATTTGCATATCTCTTAAGGAATATTTTTAATGAATTTTTGAAAATGATGAAAGTCTGTGCACTTAGGCAGTGACTTAACTTTTTATCCAAAAAAGACCTCAAAGGTATCTTGGAATGTCTTGAAATTGTACACAGTCATAGTCAAGCATGCCCTGAACAAGAATCCGTTGAATATATTTGCATATCTCTTGAAGAATATTTTTAATGTACTTTTGAAAATCAGGAAAGCGATCCATGCACTTGGACATTCCAAGTATGTTGGAATGTCTTGAAATTGTACTCAGTCATAGTCAACGACGCCCTGAACAAGAATCCCTTGAAAATATTTGCATATCGCTTAAGGAATATTTTTAATGAATTTTTGAAAATCAGGAAAGCGATCCATGCACTTAGGCAGTGACTTAACTTTTTTGTCAAAAAAGACCCCAAAAGTATCTTGGAATGTCTTGAAATTGTACACAGTCATAGTCAAGCATGCCCTGAACAAGAATCCGTTGAATATATTTGCATATCTCTTGAAGAATATTTTTAATGAATTTTTGAAAATCCGAAAAGCGATCCATGCACTTGGACATTCCAAGTATGTTGGAATGTCTTGAAATTGTACTCAGTCATAGTCAACGACGCCCTGAACAAGAATCAATTGAAAATATTTGCATATCTCTTAAGGAATATTTTTAATGAATTTTTGAAAATGAGGAAAGTCTGTGCACTTAGGCAGTGACTTAACTTTTTATTCAAAAAAGACCCCAAAAGTATCCTGGAATGTCTTGAAATTGTACACAGTCATAGTCAAGCATGCCCTGAACAAGAATCCGTTGAATATATTTGCATATCTCTTGAAGAATATTTTTAATGAACTTTTGAAAATCAGGAAAGCGATCCATGCACTTGGAAATTCCAAGTATGTTGGAATGTCTTGAAATTGTACTCAGTCATAGTCAACGACGCCCTGAACAAGAATCCGTTGAAAATATTTGCATATCGTTTAAGGAATATTTTTAAAGAATTTCTGAAAATCAGGAAAGCGATCCATGCACTTAGGCAGTGACTTAACTTTTTCGTCAAAAAAGACCCCAAAAGTATCTTGGAATGTCTTGAAATTGTACACAGTCATAGTCAAGCATGCCCTGAACAAGAATCCGTTGAATATATTTGCATATCTCTTGAAGAATATTTTTAATGAATTTTTGAAAATCCGAAAAGCGATCCATGCACTTGGACATTCCAAGTATGTTGGAATGTCTTGAAATTGTACTCAGTCATAGTCAACGATGCCCTGAACAAGAATCCATTGAAAATATTTGCATATCTCTTAAGGAATATTTTTAATGAATTTTTGAAAATGATGAAAGTCTGTGCACTTAGGCAGTGACTTAACTTTTTGTCCAAAAAAGACCTCAAAGGTATCTTGGAATGTCTTGAAATTGTACACAGTCATAGTCAAGCATGCCCTGAACAAGAATCCGTTGAATATATTTGCATATCTCTTGAAGAATATTTTTAATGTACTTTTGAAAATCAGGAAAGCGATCCATGCACTTGGACATTCCAAGTATGTTGGAATGTCTTGAAATTGTACTCAGTCATAGTCAACGACGCCCTGAACAAGAATCCCTTGAAAATATTTGCATATCGCTTAAGGAATATTTTTAATGAATTTTTGAAAATCAGGAAAGCGATCCATGCACTTAGGCAGTGACTTAACTTTTTTGTCAAAAAAGACCCCAAAAGTATCTTGGAATGTCTTGAAATTGTACACAGTCATAGTCAAGCATGCCCTGAACAAGAATCCGTTGAATATATTTGCATATCTCTTGAAGAATATTTTTAATGAATTTTTGAAAATCCGGAAAGCGATCCATGCACTTGGACATTCCAAGTATGTTGGAATGTCTTGAAATTGTACTCAGTCATAGTCAACAACGCCCTGAACA
This sequence comes from Microchirus variegatus, assembly GCF_963457635.1. Taxonomy (NCBI): domain Eukaryota; kingdom Metazoa; phylum Chordata; class Actinopteri; order Pleuronectiformes; family Soleidae; genus Microchirus; species Microchirus variegatus. The sequence goes on along the minus strand of NW_028154686.1, from coordinate 1,063,501 downwards.
AGAATCCATTGAAAATATTTGCATATCTCTTAAGGAATATTTTTAATGAATTTTTGAAAATGAGGAAAGTCTGTGCACTTAGGCAGTGACTTAACTTTTTATTCAAAAAAGACCCCAAAAGTATCTTGGAATGTCTTGAAATTGTACACAGTCATAGTCAACCATGCCCTGAACAAGAATCCGTTGAATATATTTGCATATCTCTTGAAGAATATTTTTAATGAACTTTTGAAAATCAGGAAAGCGATCCATGCACTTGGACATTCCAAGTATGTTGGAATGTTTTGAAATTGTACTCAGTCATAGTCAACGACGCCCTGAACAAGAATCCGTTGAAAATATTTGCATATCGCTTAAGGAATATTTTTAATGAATTTTTGAAAATCAGAAAAGCGATCCATGCACTTAGGCAGTGACTTAACTTTTTTGTCAAAAAAGACCCCAAAAGTATCTTGGAATGTCTTGAAATTGTACACAGTCATAGTCAAGCATGCCCTGAACAAGAATCCGTTGAATATATTTGCATATCTCTTGAAGAATATTTTTAATGAATTTTTGAAAATCCGAAAAGCGATCCATGCACTTGGACATTCCAAGTATGTTGGAATGTCTTGAAATTGTACTCAGTCATAGTCAACGACGCCCTGAACAAGAATCAATTGAAAATATTTGCATATCTCTTAAGGAATATTTTTAATGAATTTTTGAAAATGAGGAAAGTCTGTGCACTTAGGCAGTGACTTAACTTTTTATTCAAAAAAGACCCCAAAAGTATCCTGGAATGTCTTGAAATTGTACACAGTCATAGTCAAGCATGCCCTGGACAAGAATCCGTTGAATATATTTGCATATCTCTTGAAGAATATTTTTAATGAACTTTTGAAAATCAGGAAAGCGATCCATGCACTTGGACATTCCAAGTATGTTGGAATGTCTTGAAATTGTACTCAGTCATAGTCAACGACGCCCTGAACAAGAATCCGTTGAAAATATTTGCATATCGTTTAAGGAATATTTTTAAAGAATTTCTGAAAATCAGGAAAGCGATCCATGCACTTAGGCAGTGACTTAACTTTTTCGTCAAAAAAGACCCCAAAAGTATCTTGGAATGTCTTGAAATTGTACACAGTCATAGTCAAGCATGCCCTGAACAAGAATCCGTTGAATATATTTGCATATCTCTTGAAGAATATTTTTAATGAATTTTTGAAAATCCGAAAAGCGATCCATGCACTTGGACATTCCAAGTATGTTGGAATGTCTTGAAATTGTACTCGGTCATAGTCAACGACGCCCTGAACAAGAATCCATTGAAAATATTTGCATATCTCTTAAGGAATATTTTTAATGAATTTTTGAAAATGATGAAAGTCTGTGCACTTAGGCAGTGACTTAACTTTTTATCCAAAAAAGACCCCAAAGGTATCTTGGAATGTCTTGAAATTGTACACAGTCATAGTCAAGCATGCCCTGAACAAGAATCCGTTGAATATATTTGCATATCTCTTGAAGAATATTTTTAATGAACTTTTGAAAATCAGGAAAGCGATCCATGCACTTGGACATTCCAAGTATGTTGGAATGTCTTGAAATTGTACTCAGTCATAGTCAACGACGCCCTGAACAAGAATCCGTTGAAAATATTTGCATATCGCTTAAGGAATATTTTTAATGAATTTTTGAAAATCAGGAAAGCGATCCATGCACTTAGGCAGTGACTTAACTTTTTTGTCAAAAAAGACCCCAAAAGTATCTTGGAATGTCTTGAAATTGTACACAGTCATAGTCAAGCATGCCCTGAACAAGAATCCGTTGAATATATTTGCATATCTCTTGAAGAATATTTTTAATGAATTTTTGAAAATCCGAAAAGCGATCCATGCACTTGGACATTCCAAGTATGTTGGAATGTCTTGAAATTGTACTCAGTCATAGTCAACGACGCCCTGAACAAGAATCAATTGAAAATATTTGCATATCTCTTAAGGAATATTTTTAATGAATTTTTGAAAATGAGGAAAGTCTGTGCACTTAGGCAGTGACTTAACTTTTTATTCAAAAAAGACCCCAAAAGTATCTTGGAATGTCTTGAAATTGTACACAGTCATAGTCAAGCATGCCCTGAACAAGAATCCGTTGAATATATTTGCATATCTCTTGAAGAATATTTTTAATGAACTTTTGAAAATCAGGAAAGCGATCCATGCACTTGGACATTCCAAGTATGTTGGAATGTTTTGAAATTGTACTCAGTCATAGTCAACGACGCCCTGAACAAGAATCCGTTGAAAATATTTGCATATCGCTTAAGGAATATTTTAAATGAATTTTTGAAAATCAGGAAAGCGATCCATGCACTTAGGCAGTGACTTAACTTTTTATTCAAAAAAGACCCCAAAAGTATCCTGGAATGTCTTGAAATTGTACACAGTCATAGTCAAGCATGCCCTGAACAAGAATCCGTTGAATATATTTGCATATCTCTTGAAGAATATTTTTAATGAATTTTTGAAAATCCGAAAAGCGATCCATGCACTTGGACATTCCAAGTATGTTGGAATGTCTTGAAATTGTACTCAGTCATAGTCAACGACACCCTGAACAAGAATCCGTTGAAAATATTTGCATATCGCTTAAGGAATATTTTTAATGAATTTTTGAAAATCAGGAAAGCGATCCATGCACTTAGGCAGTGACTTAACTTTTTCGTCAAAAAAGACCCCAAAAGTATCTTGGAATGTCTTGAAATTGTACACAGTCATAGTCAAGCATGCCCTGAACAAGAATCCGTTGAATATATTTGCATATCTCTTGAAGAATATTTTTAATGAATTTTTGAAAATCCGAAAAGCGATCCATGCACTTGGACATTCCAAGTATGTTGGAATGTCTTGAAATTGTACTCAGTCATAGTCAACGACGCCCTGAACAAGAATCCGTTGAAAATATTTGCATATCGCTTAAGGAATATTTTTAATGAATTTTTGAAAATCAGGAAAGCGATCCATGCACTTAGGCAGTGACTTAACTTTTTTGTCAAAAAAGACCCCAAAAGTATCTTGGAATGTCTTGAAATTGTACACAGTCATAGTCAAGCATGCCCTGAACAAGAATCCGTTGAATATATTTGCATATCTCTTGAAGAATATTTTTAATGAATTTTTGAAAATCCGAAAAGCGATCCATGCACTTGGACATTCCAAGTATGTTGGAATGTCTTGAAATTGTACTCAGTCATAGTCAACGACGCCCTGAACAAGAATCAATTGAAAATATTTGCATATCTCTTAAGGAATATTTTTAATGAATTTTTGAAAATGATGAAAGTCTGTGCACTTAGGCAGTGACTTAACTTTTTATTCAAAAAAGACCCCAAAAGTATCTTGGAATGTCTTGAAATTGTACACAGTCATAGTCAAGCATGCCCTGAACAAGAATCCGTTGAATATATTTGCATATCTCTTGAAGAATATTTTTAATGAACTTTTGAAAATCGGGAAAGCGATCCATGCACTTGGACATTCCAAGTATGTTGGAATGTCTTGAAATTGTACTCAGTCATAGTCAACGACGCCCTGAACAAGAATCCGTTGAAAATATTTGCATATCGCTTAAGGAATATTTTTAATGAATTTTTGAAAATCAGGAAAGCGATCCATGCACTTAGGCAGTGACTTAACTTTTTCGTCAAAAAAGACCCCAAAAGTATCTTGGAATGTCTTGAAATTGTACACAGTCATAGTCAAGCATGCCCTGAACAAGAATCCGTTGAATATATTTGCATATCTCTTGAAGAATATTTTTAATGAATTTTTGAAAATCCGAAAAGCGATCCATGCACTTGGACATTCCAAGTATGTTGGAATGTCTTGAAATTGTACTCAGTCATAGTCAACGACGCTCTGAACAAGAATCAATTGAAAATATTTGCATATCTCTTAAGGAATATTTTTAATGAATTTTTGAAAATGAGGAAAGTCTGTGCACTAAGCCAGTGACTTAACTTTTCATTCAAAAAAGACCCCAAAAGTATCTTGGAATGTCTTGAAATTGTACACAGTCATAGTCAAGCATGCCCTGAACAAGAATCCGTTGAATATATTTGCATATCTCTTGAAGAATATTTTTAATGAATTTTTGAAAATCCGGAAAGCGATCCATGCACTTGGACATTCCAAGTATGTTGGAATGTCTTGAAATTGTACTCGGTCATAGTCAACGACGCCCTGAACAAGAATCCATTGAAAATATTTGCATATCTCTTAAGGAATATTTTTAATGAATTTTTGAAAATGATGAAAGTCTGTGCACTTAGGCAGTGACTTAACTTTTTATTCAAAAAAGACCCCAAAGGTATCTTGGAATGTCTTGAAATTGTACACAGTCATAGTCAAGCATGCCCTGAACAAGAATCCGTTGAATATATTTGCATATCTCTTGAAGAATATTTTTAATGAACTTTTGAAAATCAGGAAAGCGATCCATGCACTTGGACATTCCAAGTATGTTGGAATGTCTTGAAATTGTACTCAGTCATAGTCAACGACGCCCTGAACAAGAATCCGTTGAAAATATTTGCATATCGCTTAAGGAATATTTTTAATGAATTTCTGAAAATTAGGAAAGCGATCCATGCACTTCGGCAGTGACTTAACTTTTGATGTTTTTGGTTTGTTTTTAAAGCATTAAAGCTGCAGGAGTTCATCCATGTCGCCCAGTCGCTGGAAACAAACGTTTGGACACCGTGGATCACACAGCAGGATATCAGGTGAGACGAAGGAAACGATCCATTTGCCCTGATGCACTTAGTGACTTGACTTTTTTTTCAAAAAAAACCCCAAAAGTAAATTGGAATGTCTTGAAATTGTACACAGTCATAGTCAAGCATGCCCTGAATAAGAATCCGTTGAATATATTTGCATATCTCTTGAAGAATATTTTTAATGAATTTTTGAAAATCCGGAAAGCGATCCATGCACTTGGACATTCCAAGTATGTTGGAATGTCTTGAAATTGTACTCAGTCATAGTCAACGACGCCCTGAACAAGAATCCGTTGAAAATATTTGCATATCGCTCAAGGAATATTTTTAATGAATTTTTGAAAATCAGGAAAGCGATCCATGCACTTAGGCAGTGACTTAACTTTTTCGTCAAAAAAGACCCCAAAAGTATCTTGGAATGTCTTGAAATTGTACACAGTCATAGTCAAGCATGCCCTGAACAAGAATCCGTTGAATATATTTGCATATCTCTTGAGGAATATTTTTAATGAATTTTTGAAAATCAGGAAAGCGATCCATGCACTTAGGCAGTGACTTAACTTTTTCGTCAAAAAAGACCCCAAAAGTATCTTGGAATGTCTTGAAATTGTACACAGTCATAGTCAAGCATGCCCTGAACAAGAATCCGTTGAATATATTTGCATATCTCTTGAAGAATATTTTTAATGAATTTTTGAAAATCCGAAAAGCGATCCATGCACTTGGACATTCCAAGTATGTTGGAATGTCTTGAAATTGTACTCAGTCATAGTCAACGATGCCCTGAACAAGAATCCATTGAAAATATTTGCATATCTCTTAAGGAATATTTTTAATGAATTTTTGAAAATGATGAAAGTCTGTGCACTTAGGCAGTGACTTAACTTTTTGTCCAAAAAAGACCTCAAAGGTATCTTGGAATGTCTTGAAATTGTACACAGTCATAGTCAAGCATGCCCTGAACAAGAATCCGTTGAATATATTTGCATATCTCTTGAAGAATATTTTTAATGTACTTTTGAAAATCAGGAAAGCGACCCATGCACTTGGACATTCCAAGTATGTTGGAATGTCTTGAAATTGTACTCAGTCATAGTCAACGACGCCCTGAACAAGAATCCCTTGAAAATATTTGCATATCGCTTAAGGAATATTTTTAATGAATTTTTGAAAATCAGGAAAGCGATCCATGCACTTAGGCAGTGACTTAACTTTTTTGTCAAAAAAGACCCCAAAAGTATCTTGGAATGTCTTGAAATTGTACACAGTCATAGTCAAGCATGCCCTGAACAAGAATCCGTTGAATATATTTGCATATCTCTTGAAGAATATTTTTAATGAATTTTTGAAAATCCGGAAAGCGATCCATGCACTTGGACATTCCAAGTATGTTGGAATGTCTTGAAATTGTACTCAGTCATAGTCAACAACGCCCTGAACAAGAATCCATTGAAAATATTTGCATATCTCTTAAGGAATATTTTTAATGAATTTTTGAAAATGAGGAAAGTCTGTGCACTTAGGCAGTGACTTAACTTTTTATTCAAAAAAGACCCCAAAAGTATCTTGGAATGTCTTGAAATTGTACACAGTCATAGTCAACCATGCCCTGAACAAGAATCCGTTGAATATATTTGCATATCTCTTGAAGAATATTTTTAATGAACTTTTGAAAATCAGGAAAGCGATCCATGCACTTGGACATTCCAAGTATGTTGGAATGTTTTGAAATTGTACTCAGTCATAGTCAACGACGCCCTGAACAAGAATCCGTTGAAAATATTTGCATATCGCTTAAGGAATATTTTTAATGAATTTTTGAAAATCAGAAAAGCGATCCATGCACTTAGGCAGTGACTTAACTTTTTTGTCAAAAAAGACCCCAAAAGTATCTTGGAATGTCTTGAAATTGTACACAGTCATAGTCAAGCATGCCCTGAACAAGAATCCGTTGAATATATTTGCATATCTCTTGAAGAATATTTTTAATGAATTTTTGAAAATCCGAAAAGCGATCCATGCACTTGGACATTCCAAGTATGTTGGAATGTCTTGAAATTGTACTCAGTCATAGTCAACGACGCCCTGAACAAGAATCAATTGAAAATATTTGCATATCTCTTAAGGAATATTTTTAATGAATTTTTGAAAATGAGGAAAGTCTGTGCACTTAGGCAGTGACTTAACTTTTTATTCAAAAAAGACCCCAAAAGTATCCTGGAATGTCTTGAAATTGTACACAGTCATAGTCAAGCATGCCCTGGACAAGAATCCGTTGAATATATTTGCATATCTCTTGAAGAATATTTTTAATGAACTTTTGAAAATCAGGAAAGCGATCCATGCACTTGGACATTCCAAGTATGTTGGAATGTCTTGAAATTGTACTCAGTCATAGTCAACGACGCCCTGAACAAGAATCCGTTGAAAATATTTGCATATCGTTTAAGGAATATTTTTAAAGAATTTCTGAAAATCAGGAAAGCGATCCATGCACTTAGGCAGTGACTTAACTTTTTCGTCAAAAAAGACCCCAAAAGTATCTTGGAATGTCTTGAAATTGTACACAGTCATAGTCAAGCATGCCCTGAACAAGAATCCGTTGAATATATTTGCATATCTCTTGAAGAATATTTTTAATGAATTTTTGAAAATCCGAAAAGCGATCCATGCACTTGGACATTCCAAGTATGTTGGAATGTCTTGAAATTGTACTCGGTCATAGTCAACGACGCCCTGAACAAGAATCCATTGAAAATATTTGCATATCTCTTAAGGAATATTTTTAATGAATTTTTGAAAATGATGAAAGTCTGTGCACTTAGGCAGTGACTTAACTTTTTATCCAAAAAAGACCCCAAAGGTATCTTGGAATGTCTTGAAATTGTACACAGTCATAGTCAAGCATGCCCTGAACAAGAATCCGTTGAATATATTTGCATATCTCTTGAAGAATATTTTTAATGAACTTTTGAAAATCAGGAAAGCGATCCATGCACTTGGACATTCCAAGTATGTTGGAATGTCTTGAAATTGTACTCAGTCATAGTCAACGACGCCCTGAACAAGAATCCGTTGAAAATATTTGCATATCGCTTAAGGAATATTTTTAATGAATTTTTGAAAATCAGGAAAGCGATCCATGCACTTAGGCAGTGACTTAACTTTTTTGTCAAAAAAGACCCCAAAAGTATCTTGGAATGTCTTGAAATTGTACACAGTCATAGTCAAGCATGCCCTGAACAAGAATCCGTTGAATATATTTGCATATCTCTTGAAGAATATTTTTAATGAATTTTTGAAAATCCGAAAAGCGATCCATGCACTTGGACATTCCAAGTATGTTGGAATGTCTTGAAATTGTACTCAGTCATAGTCAACGACGCCCTGAACAAGAATCAATTGAAAATATTTGCATATCTCTTAAGGAATATTTTTAATGAATTTTTGAAAATGAGGAAAGTCTGTGCACTTAGGCAGTGACTTAACTTTTTATTCAAAAAAGACCCCAAAAGTATCTTGGAATGTCTTGAAATTGTACACAGTCATAGTCAAGCATGCCCTGAACAAGAATCCGTTGAATATATTTGCATATCTCTTGAAGAATATTTTTAATGAACTTTTGAAAATCAGGAAAGCGATCCATGCACTTGGACATTCCAAGTATGTTGGAATGTTTTGAAATTGTACTCAGTCATAGTCAACGACGCCCTGAACAAGAATCCGTTGAAAATATTTGCATATCGCTTAAGGAATATTTTAAATGAATTTTTGAAAATCAGGAAAGCGATCCATGCACTTAGGCAGTGACTTAACTTTTTATTCAAAAAAGACCCCAAAAGTATCCTGGAATGTCTTGAAATTGTACACAGTCATAGTCAAGCATGCCCTGAACAAGAATCCGTTGAATATATTTGCATATCTCTTGAAGAATATTTTTAATGAATTTTTGAAAATCCGAAAAGCGATCCATGCACTTGGACATTCCAAGTATGTTGGAATGTCTTGAAATTGTACTCAGTCATAGTCAACGACACCCTGAACAAGAATCCGTTGAAAATATTTGCATATCGCTTAAGGAATATTTTTAATGAATTTTTGAAAATCAGGAAAGCGATCCATGCACTTAGGCAGTGACTTAACTTTTTCGTCAAAAAAGACCCCAAAAGTATCTTGGAATGTCTTGAAATTGTACACAGTCATAGTCAAGCATGCCCTGAACAAGAATCCGTTGAATATATTTGCATATCTCTTGAAGAATATTTTTAATGAATTTTTGAAAATCCGAAAAGCGATCCATGCACTTGGACATTCCAAGTATGTTGGAATGTCTTGAAATTGTACTCAGTCATAGTCAACGACGCCCTGAACAAGAATCCGTTGAAAATATTTGCATATCGCTTAAGGAATATTTTTAATGAATTTTTGAAAATCAGGAAAGCGATCCATGCACTTAGGCAGTGACTTAACTTTTTTGTCAAAAAAGACCCCAAAAGTATCTTGGAATGTCTTGAAATTGTACACAGTCATAGTCAAGCATGCCCTGAACAAGAATCCGTTGAATATATTTGCATATCTCTTGAAGAATATTTTTAATGAATTTTTGAAAATCCGAAAAGCGATCCATGCACTTGGACATTCCAAGTATGTTGGAATGTCTTGAAATTGTACTCAGTCATAGTCAACGACGCCCTGAACAAGAATCAATTGAAAATATTTGCATATCTCTTAAGGAATATTTTTAATGAATTTTTGAAAATGATGAAAGTCTGTGCACTTAGGCAGTGACTTAACTTTTTATTCAAAAAAGACCCCAAAAGTATCTTGGAATGTCTTGAAATTGTACACAGTCATAGTCAAGCATGCCCTGAACAAGAATCCGTTGAATATATTTGCATATCTCTTGAAGAATATTTTTAATGAACTTTTGAAAATCGGGAAAGCGATCCATGCACTTGGACATTCCAAGTATGTTGGAATGTCTTGAAATTGTACTCAGTCATAGTCAACGACGCCCTGAACAAGAATCCGTTGAAAATATTTGCATATCGCTTAAGGAATATTTTTAATGAATTTTTGAAAATCAGGAAAGCGATCCATGCACTTAGGCAGTGACTTAACTTTTTCGTCAAAAAAGACCCCAAAAGTATCTTGGAATGTCTTGAAATTGTACACAGTCATAGTCAAGCATGCCCTGAACAAGAATCCGTTGAATATATTTGCATATCTCTTGAAGAATATTTTTAATGAATTTTTGAAAATCCGAAAAGCGATCCATGCACTTGGACATTCCAAGTATGTTGGAATGTCTTGAAATTGTACTCAGTCATAGTCAACGACGCTCTGAACAAGAATCAATTGAAAATATTTGCATATCTCTTAAGGAATATTTTTAATGAATTTTTGAAAATGAGGAAAGTCTGTGCACTAAGCCAGTGACTTAACTTTTCATTCAAAAAAGACCCCAAAAGTATCTTGGAATGTCTTGAAATTGTACACAGTCATAGTCAAGCATGCCCTGAACAAGAATCCGTTGAATATATTTGCATATCTCTTGAAGAATATTTTTAATGAATTTTTGAAAATCCGGAAAGCGATCCATGCACTTGGACATTCCAAGTATGTTGGAATGTCTTGAAATTGTACTCGGTCATAGTCAACGACGCCCTGAACAAGAATCCATTGAAAATATTTGCATATCTCTTAAGGAATATTTTTAATGAATTTTTGAAAATGATGAAAGTCTGTGCACTTAGGCAGTGACTTAACTTTTTATTCAAAAAAGACCCCAAAGGTATCTTGGAATGTCTTGAAATTGTACACAGTCATAGTCAAGCATGCCCTGAACAAGAATCCGTTGAATATATTTGCATATCTCTTGAAGAATATTTTTAATGAACTTTTGAAAATCAGGAAAGCGATCCATGCACTTGGACATTCCAAGTATGTTGGAATGTCTTGAAATTGTACTCAGTCATAGTCAACGACGCCCTGAACAAGAATCCGTTGAAAATATTTGCATATCGCTTAAGGAATATTTTTAATGAATTTCTGAAAATTAGGAAAGCGATCCATGCACTTCGGCAGTGACTTAACTTTTGATGTTTTTGGTTTGTTTTTAAAGCATTAAAGCTGCAGGAGTTCATCCATGTCGCCCAGTCGCTGGAAACAAACGTTTGGACACCGTGGATCACACAGCAGGATATCAGGTGAGACGAAGGAAACGATCCATTTGCCCTGATGCACTTAGTGACTTGACTTTTTTTTCAAAAAAAACCCCAAAAGTAAATTGGAATGTCTTGAAATTGTACACAGTCATAGTCAAGCATGCCCTGAATAAGAATCCGTTGAATATATTTGCATATCTCTTGAAGAATATTTTTAATGAATTTTTGAAAATCCGGAAAGCGATCCATGCACTTGGACATTCCAAGTATGTTGGAATGTCTTGAAATTGTACTCAGTCATAGTCAACGACGCCCTGAACAAGAATCCGTTGAAAATATTTGCATATCGCTCAAGGAATATTTTTAATGAATTTTTGAAAATCAGGAAAGCGATCCATGCACTTAGGCAGTGACTTAACTTTTTCGTCAAAAAAGACCCCAAAAGTATCTTGGAATGTCTTGAAATTGTACACAGTCATAGTCAAGCATGCCCTGAACAAGAATCCGTTGAATATATTTGCATATCTCTTGAGGAATATTTTTAATGAATTTTTGAAAATCAGGAAAGCGATCCATGCACTTAGGCAGTGACTTAACTTTTGATGTTTTTGGGTTGTTTTTAAAGAATTAAAGCTGCAGGAGTTCATCCATGTCGTCCAGTCGCTGGAAACAAACGTTTGGACACCGTGGATCACACAGCAGGATATCAGGTGAGACGAGGGAAACGATCCATTTGCCCTGATGCACTTAGTGACTTGACTTTTTTTTCAAAAAAAACCCCAAAAGTATCTTGGAATGTCTTGAAATTGTACACAGTCATAGTCAAGCATGCCCTGAACAAGAATCCGTTGAATATATTTGCATATCTCTTGAAGAATATTTTTAATGAATTTTTGAAAATCCGGAAAGCGATCCATGCACTTGGACATTCCAAGTATGTTGGAATGTCTTGAAATTGTACTCGGTCATAGTCAACGACGCCCTGAACAGAAACCATTGAAAATATTTGCATATCTCTTAAGGAATATTTTTAATGAATTTTTGGAAATGAGGAAAGTCTGTGCACTTAGGCAGTGACTTAACTTTTTCGTCAAAAAAGACCCCAAAAGTATCTTGGAATGTCTTGAAATTGTACACAGTCATAGTCAAGCATGCCCTGAACAAGAATCCGTTGAATATATTTGCATATCTCTTGAAGAATATTTTTAATGAATTTTTGAAAATCTGGAAAGCGATCCATGCACTTGGACATTCCAAGTATGTTGGAATGTCTTGAAATTGTACTCAGTCATAGTCAACGACGCCCTGAACAAGAATCCGTTGAAAATATTTGCATATCGCTTAAGGAATATTTTTAATGAATTTTTGAAAATCAGGAAAGCAATCCATGCACTTAGGCAGTGACTTAACTTTTTTGTCAAAAAAGACCCCAAAAGTATCTTGGAATGTCTTGAAATTGTACACAGTCATAGTCAAGCATGCCCTGAACAAGAAACCGTTGAATATATTTGCATATCTCTTGAAGAATATTTTTAATGAATTTTTGAAAATCCGAAAAGCGATCCATGCACTTGGACATTCCAAGTATGTTGGAATGTCTTGAAATTGTACTCAGTCATAGTCAACGACGCCCTGAACAAGAATCAATTGAAAATATTTGCATATCTCTTAAGGAATATTTTTAATGAATTTTTGAAAATGAGGAACGTCTGTGCACTTAGGCAGTGACTTAACTTTTTATTCAAAAAAGACCCCAAAAGTATCTTGATATGTCTTGAAATTGTACACAGTCATAGTCAAGCATGCCCTGAACAAGAATCCGTTGAATATATTTGCATATCTCTTGAAGAATATTTTTAATGAACTTTTGAAAATCAGGAAAGCGATCCATGCACTTGGACATTCCAAGTATGTTGGAATGTCTTGAAATTGTACTCAGTCATAGTCAACGACGCCCTGAACAAGAATCCGTTGAAAATATTTGCATATCGTTTAAGGAATATTTTTAAAGAATTTCTGAAAATCAGGAAAGCGATCCATGCACTTAGGCAGTGACTTAACTTTTTCGTCAAAAAAGACCCCAAAAGTATCTTGGAATGTCTTGAAATTGTACACAGTCATAGTCAAGCATGCCCTGAACAAGAATCCGTTGAATATATTTGCATATCTCTTGAAGAATATTTTTAATGAACTTTTGAAAATCAGGAAAGCGATCCATGCACTTGGACATTCCAAGTATGTTGGAATGTCTTGAAATTGTACTCAGTCATAGTCAACGACGCCCTGAACAAGAATCCGTTGAAAATATTTGCATATCGCTTAAGGAATATTTTTAATGAATTTTTGAAAATCAGGAAAGCGATCCATGCACTTAGGCAGTGACTTAACTTTTTCGTCAAAAAAGACCCCAAAAGTATCTTGGAATGTCTTGAAATTGTACACAGTCATAGTCAAGCATGCCCTGAACAAGAATCCGTTGAATATATTTGCATATCTCTTGAAGAATATTTTTAATGAATTTTTGAAAATCTGAAAAGCGATCCATGCACTTGGACATTCCAAGTATGTTGTAATGTCTTGAAATTGTACTCAGTCATAGTCAACGACGCTCTGAACAAGAATCAATTGAAAATATTTGCATATCTCTTAAGGAATATTTTTAATGAATTTTTGAAAATGAGGAAAGTCTGTGCACTAAGCCAGTGACTTAACTTTTCATTCAAAAAAGACCCCAAAAGTATCTTGGAATGTCTTGAAATTGTACACAGTCATAGTCAAGCATGCCCTGAACAAGAATCCGTTGAATATATTTGCATATCTCTTGAAGAATATTTTTAATGAACTTTTGAAAATCAGGAAAGCGATCCATGCACTTGGACATTCCAAGTATGTTGGAATGTCTTGAAATTGTACTCAGTCATAGTCAACGACGCCCTGAACAAGAATCCATTGAAAATATTTGCATATCTCTTAAGGAATATTTTTAATGAATTTTTGAAAATGATGAAAGTCTGTGCACTGAGGCAGTGACTTAACTTTTTATTCAAAAAAGACCCCAAAGGTATCTTGGAATGTCTTGAAATTGTACACAGTCATAGTCAAGCATGCCCTGAACAAGAATCCGTTGAATATATTTGCATATCTCTTGAAGAATATTTTTAATGAACTTTTGAAAATCAGGAAAGCGATCCATGCACTTGGACATTCCAAGTATGTTGGAATGTCTTGAAATTGTACTCAGTCATAGTCAACGACGCCCTGAACAAGAATCCGTTGAAAATATTTGCATATCGCTTAAGGAATATTTCTAATGAATTTTTGAAAATCAGGAAAGCGATCCATGCACTTAGGCAGTGACTTAACTTTTTTGTCAAAAAAGACCCCAAAAGTATCTTGGAATGTCTTGAAATTGTACACAGTCATAGTCAAGCATGCCCTGAACAAGAATCCGTTGAATATATTTGCATATCTCTTGAAGAATATTTTTAATGAACTTTTGAAAATCAGGAAAGCGAGCCATGCACTTGGACATTCCAAGTATGTTGGAATGTCTTGAAATTGTACTCAGTCATAGTCAACGACGCCCTGAACAAGAATCCGTTGAAAATATTTGCGTATAGTTTAAGGAATATTTTTAAAGAATTTCTGAAAATCAGGAAAGCGATCAATGCACTTAGGCAGTGACTTAACTTTTTCGTCAAAAAAGACCCCAAAAGTATCTTGGAATGTCTTGAAATTGTACACAGTCATAGTCAAGAATGCCCTGAACAAGAATCCGTTGAATATATTTGCATATCTCTTGAAGAATATTTTTAATGAATTTTTGAAAATCCGGAAAGCGATCCATGCACTTGGACATTCCAAGTATGTTGGAATGTCTTGAAATTGTACTCGGTCATAGTCAACGACGCCCTGAACAAGAATCCATTGAAAATATTTGCATATCTCTTAAGGAATATTTTTAATGAATTTTTGAAAATGATGAAAGTCTGTGCACTTAGGCAGTGACATAACTTTTTATTCAAAAAAGACCCCAAAGGTATCTTGGAATGTCTTGAAATTGTACACAGTCATAGTCAAGCATGCCCTGAACAAGAATCCGTTGAATATATTTGCATATCTCTTGAAGAATATTTTTAATGAACTTTTGAAAATCAGGAAAGCGATCCATGCACTTGGACATTCCAAGTATGTTGGAATGTCTTGAAATTGTACTCAGTCATAGTCAACGACGCCCTGAACAAGAATCCGTTGAAAATATTTGCATATCGCTTAAGGAATATTTCTAATGAATTTTTGAAAATCAGGAAAGCGATCCATGCACTTAGGCAGTGACTTAACTTTTTTGTCAAAAAAGACCCCAAAAGTATCTTGGAATGTCTTGAAATTGTACACAGTCATAGTCAAGCATGCCCTGAACAAGAATCCGTTGAATATATTTGCATATCTCTTGAAGAATATTTTTAATGAACTTTTGAAAATCAGGAAAGCGATCCATGCACTTGGACATTCCAAGTATGTTGGAATGTCTTGAAATTGTACTCAGTCATAGTCAACGACGCCCTGAACAAGAATCCGTTGAAAATATTTGCGTATAGTTTAAGGAATATTTTTAAAGAATTTCTGAAAATCAGGAAAGCGATCCATGCACTTAGGCAGTGACTTAACTTTTTCGTCAAAAAAGACCCCAAAAGTATCTTGGAATGTCTTGAAATTGTACACAGTCATAGTCAAGAATGCCCTGAACAAGAATCCGTTGAATATATTTGTATATCTCTTGAAGAATATTTTTAATGAATTTTTGAAAATCCGGAAAGCGATCCATGCACTTGGACATTCCAAGTATGTTGGAATGTCTTGAAATTGTACTCGGTCATAGTCAACGACGCCCTGAACAAGAATCCATTGAAAATATTTGCATATCTCTTAAGGAATATTTTTAATGAATTTTTGAAAATGATGAAAGTCTGTGCACTTAGGCAGTGACTTAACTTTTTATTCAAAAAAGACCCCAAAGGTATCTTGGAATGTCTTGAAATTGTACACAGTCATAGTCAAGCATGCCCTGAACAAGAATCCGTTGAATATATTTGCATATCTCTTGAAGAATATTTTTAATGAACTTTTGAAAATCAGGAAAGCGATCCATGCACTTGGACATTCCAAGTATGTTGGAATGTCTTGAAATTGTACTCAGTCATAGTCAACGACGCCCTGAACAAGAATCCGTTGAAAATATTTGCATATCGCTTAAGGAATATTTTTAATGAATTTTTGAAAATCAGGAAAGTGATCCATGCACTTAGGCAGTGACTTAACTTTTTTGTCAAAAAAGACCCCAAAAGTATCTTGGAATGTCTTGAAATTGTACACAGTCATAGTCAAGCATGCCCTGAACAAGAATCCGTTGAATATATTTGCATATCTCTTGAAGAATATTTTTAATGAATTTTTGAAAATCCGAAAAGCGATCCATGCACTTGGACATTCAAAGTATGTTGGAATGTCTTGAAATTGTACTCAGTCATAGTCAACGACGCCCTGAACAAGAATCAATTGAAAATATTTGCATATCTCTTAAGGAATATTTTTAATGAATTTTTGAAAATGAGGAAAGTCTGTGCACTGAGGCAGTGACTTAACTTTTTATTCAAAAAAGACCCCAAAAGTATCTTGGAATGTCTTGAAATTGTACTCAGTCATAGTCAACGACGCCCTGAACAAGAATCCGTTGAAAATATTTGCATATCGTTTAAGGAATATTTTTAAAGAATTTCTGAAAATCAGGAAAGCGATCCATGCACTTAGGCAGTGACTTAACTTTTTCGTCAAAAAAGACCCCAAAAGTATCTTGGAATGTCTTGAAATTGTACACAGTCATAGTCAAGAATGCCCTGAACAAGAATCCGTTGAATATATTTGCATATCTCTTGAAGAATATTTTTAATGAATTTTTGAAAATCCGGAAAGCGATCCATGCACTTGGACATTCCAAGTATGTTGGAATGTCTTGAAATTGTACTCGGTCATAGTCAACGACGCCCTGAACAAGAATCCATTGAAAATATTTGCATATCTCTTAAGGAATATTTTAAATGAATTTTTGAAAATGAGGAAAGTCTGTGCACTTAGGCAGTGACTTAACTTTTTATTCAAAAAAGACCCCAAAAGTATCTTGGAATGTCTTGAAATTGTACACAGTCATAGTCAAGCATGCCCTGAACAAGAATCCGTTGAATATATTTGCATATCTCTTGAAGAATATTTTTAATGAACTTTTGAAAATCAGGAAAGCGATCCATGCACTTGGACATTCCAAGTATGTTGGAATGTCTTGAAATTGTACTCAGTCATAGTCAACGACGCCCTGAACAAGAATCCGTTGAAAATATTTGCATATCGTTTAAGGAATATTTTTAAAGAATTTCTGAAAATCAGGAAAGCGATCCATGCACTTAGGCAGTGACTTAACTTTTTTGTCAAAAAAGACCCCAAAAGTATCTTGGAATGTCTTGAAATTGTACACAGTCATAGTCAAGCATGCCCTGAACAAGAATCCGTTGAATATATTTGCATATCTCTTGAAGAATATTTTTAATGAATTTTTGAAAATCCGAAAAGCGATCCATGCACTTGGACATTCCAAGTATGTTGGAATGTCTTGAAATTGTACTCAGTCATAGTCAACGACGCCCTGAACAAGAATCAATTGAAAATATTTGCATATCTCTTAAGGAATATTTTTAATGAATTTTTGAAAATGAGGAAAGTCTGTGCACTTAGGCAGTGACTTAACTTTTTATTCAAAAAAGACCCCAAAAGTATCTTGGAATGTCTTGAAATTGTACGCAGTCATAGTCAAGCATGCCCTGAACAAGAATCCGTTGAATATATTTGCATATCTCTTGAAGAATATTTTTAATGAACTTTTGAAAATCAGGAAAGCGATCCATGCACTTGGACATTCCAAGTATGTTGGAATGTCTTGAAATTGTACTCAGTCATAGTCAACGACGCCCTGAACAAGAATCCGTTGAAAATATTTGCATATCGTTTATGGAATATTTTTAAAGAATTTCTGAAAATCAGGAAAGCGATCCATGCACTTAGGCAGTGACTTAACTTTTTCGTCAAAAAAGACCCCAAAAGTATCTTGGAATGTCTTGAAATTGTACACAGTCATAGTCAAGCATGCCCTGAACAAGAATCCGTTGAATATATTTGCATATCTCTTGAAGAATATTTTTAATGAATTTTTGAAAATCCGAAAAGCGATCCATGCACTTGGACATTCCAAGTATGTTGGAATGTCTTGAAATTGTACTCAGTCATAGTCAACGACGCCCTGAACAAGAATCAATTGAAAATATTTGCATATCTCTTAAGGAATATTTTTAATGAATTTTTGAAAATGAGGAAAGTCTGTGCACTTAGGCAGTGACTTAACTTTTTATTCAAAAAAGACCCCAAAAGTATCTTGGAATATCTTGAAATTGTACACAGTCATAGTCAAGCATGCCCTGAACAAGAATCCGTTGAATATATTTGCATATCTCTTGAAGAATATTTTTAATGAACTT
The DNA here is from genome assembly GCF_963457635.1 of Microchirus variegatus. Classification (NCBI taxonomy): domain Eukaryota; kingdom Metazoa; phylum Chordata; class Actinopteri; order Pleuronectiformes; family Soleidae; genus Microchirus; species Microchirus variegatus. The sequence goes on along the minus strand of NW_028154686.1, from coordinate 1,044,992 downwards.
TTGAAAATCAGGAAAGCGATCCATGCACTTGGACATTCCAAGTATGTTGGAATGTCTTGAAATTGTACTCAGTCATAGTCAACGACGCCCTGAACAAGAATCCGTTGAAAATATTTGCATATCGTTTAAGGAATATTTTTAAAGAATTTCTGAAAATCAGGAAAGCGATCCATGCACTTAGGCAGTGACTTAACTTTTTCGTCAAAAAAGACCCCAAAAGTATCTTGGAATGTCTTGAAATTGTACACAGTCATAGTCAAGAATGCCCTGAACAAGAATCCGTTGAATATATTTGCATATCTCTTGAAGAATATTTTTAATGAATTTTTGAAAATCCGGAAAGCGATCCATGCACTTGGACATTCCAAGTATGTTGGAATGTCTTGAAATTGTACTCGGTCATAGTCAACGACGCCCTGAACAAGAATCCATTGAAAATATTTGCATATCTCTTAAGGAATATTTTTAATGAATTTTTGAAAATGAGGAAAGTCTGTGCACTTAGGCAGTGACTTAACTTTTTATTCAAAAAAGACCCCAAAAGTATCTTGGAATGTCTTGAAATTGTACACAGTCATAGTCAAGCATGCCCTGAACAAGAATCCGTTGAATATATTTGCATATCTCTTGAAGAATATTTTTAATGAACTTTTGAAAATCAGGAAAGCGATCCATGCACTTGGACATTCCAAGTATGTTGGAATGTCTTGAAATTGTACTCAGTCATAGTCAACGACGCCCTGAACAAGAATCCGTTGAAAATATTTGCATATCGTTTAAGGAATATTTTTAAAGAATTTCTGAAAATCAGGAAAGCGATCCATGCACTTAGGCAGTGACTTAACTTTTTTGTCAAAAAAGACCCCAAAAGTATCTTGGAATGTCTTGAAATTGTACACAGTCATAGTCAAGCATGCCCTGAACAAGAATCCGTTGAATATATTTGCATATCTCTTGAAGAATATTTTTAATGAATTTTTGAAAATCCGAAAAGCGATCCATGCACTTGGACATTCCAAGTATGTTGGAATGTCTTGAAATTGTACTCAGTCATAGTCAACGACGCCCTGAACAAGAATCAATTGAAAATATTTGCATATCTCTTAAGGAATATTTTTAATGAATTTTTGAAAATGAGGAAAGTCTGTGCACTTAGGCAGTGACTTAACTTTTTATTCAAAAAAGACCCCAAAAGTATCTTGGAATGTCTTGAAATTGTACACAGTCATAGTCAAGCATGCCCTGAACAAGAATCCGTTGAATATATTTGCATATCTCTTGAAGAATATTTTTAATGAATTTTTGAAAATCCAGAAAGCGATCCATGCACTTGGACATTCCAAGTATGTTGGAATGTCTTGAAATTGTACTCGGTCATAGTCAACGACGCCCTGAACAAGAATCCATTGAAAATATTTGCATATCTCTTAAGGAATATTTTTAATGAATTTTTGAAAATCAGGAAAGCGATCCATGCACTTAGGCAGTGACTTAACTTTTGATGTTTTTGGGTTGTTTTTAAAGAATTAAAGCTGCAGGAGTTCATCCATGTCGTCCAGTCGCTGGAAACAAACGTTTGGACACCGTGGATCACACAGCAGGATATCAGGTGAGACGAAGGAAATGATCCATTTGCCCTGATGCACTTAGTGACTTGACTTTTTTTTCAAAAAAAACCCCAAAAGTAAATTGGAATGTCTTGAAATTGTACACAGTCATAGTCAAGCATGCCCTGAATAAGAATCCGTTGAATATATTTGCATATCTCTTGAAGAATATTTTTAATGAATTTTTGAAAATCCGGAAAGCGATCCATGCACTTGGACATTCCAAGTATGTTGGAATGTCTTGAAATTGTACTCAGTCATAGTCAACGACGCCCTGAACAAGAATCCGTTGAAAATATTTGCATATCGCTTAAGGAATATTTTTAATGAATTTTTGAAAATCAGGAAAGCGATCCATGCACTTAGGCAGTGACTTAACTTTTTCGTCAAAAAAGACCCCAAAAGTATCTTGGAATGTCTTGAAATTGTACACAGTCATAGTCAAGCATGCCCTGAACAAGAATCCGTTGAATATATTTGCATATCTCTTGGAGAATATTTTTAATGAATTTTTGAAAATCCGGAAAGCGATCCATGCACTTGGACATTCCAAGTATGTTGGAATGTCTTGAAATTGTACTCGGTCATAGTCAACGACGCCCTGAACAAGAATCCATTGAAAATATTTGCATATCTCTTAAGGAATATTTTTAATGAATTTTTGGAAATGAGGAAAGTCTGTGCACTTAGGCAGTGACTTAACTTTTTATTCAAAAAAGACCCCAAAAGTATCTTGGAATGTCTTGAAATTGTACACAGTCATAGTCAAGCATGCCCTGAACAAGAATCTGTTGAATATATTTGCATATCTCTTGAAGAATATTTTTAATGAATTTTTGAAAATCCGGAAAGCGATCCATGCACTTGGACATTCCAAGTATGTTGGAATGTCTTGAAATTGTACTCAGTCATAGTCAACGACGCCCTGAACAAGAATCCGTTGAAAATATTTGCATATCGCTTAAAGAATATTTTTAATGAATTTTTGAAAATCAGGAAAGCAATCCATGCACTTAGGCAGTGACTTAACTTTTTTGTCAAAAAAGACCCCAAAAGTATCTTGGAATGTCTTGAAATTGTACACAGTCATAGTCAAGCATGCCCTGAACAAGAAACCGTTGAATATATTTGCATATCTCTTGAAGAATATTTTTAATGAATTTTTGAAAATCCGAAAAGCGATCCATGCACTTGGACATTCCAAGTATGTTGGAATGTCTTGAAATTGTACTCAGTCATAGTCAACGACGCCCTGAACAAGAATCAATTGAAAATATTTGCATATCTCTTAAGGATTATTTTTAATGAATTTTTGAAAATGAGGAAAGTCTGTGCACTTAGGCAGTGACTTAACTTTTTATTCAAAAAAGACCCCAAAAGTATCTTGATATGTCTTGAAATTGTACACAGTCATAGTCAAGCATGCCCTGAACAAGAATCCGTTGAATATATTTGCATATCTCTTGAAGAATATTTTTAATGAACTTTTGAAAATCAGGAAAGCGATCCATGCACTTGGACATTCCAAGTATGTTGGAATGTCTTGAAATTGTACTCAGTCATAGTCAACGACGCCCTGAACAAGAATCCGTTGAAAATATTTGCATATCGTTTAAGGAATATTTTTAAAGAATTTCTGAAAATCAGGAAAGCGATCCATGCACTTAGGCAGTGACTTAACTTTTTCGTCAAAAAAGACCCCAAAAGTATCTTGGAATGTCTTGAAATTGTACACAGTCATAGTCAAGCATGCCCTGAACAAGAATCCGTTGAATATATTTGCATATCTCTTGAAGAATATTTTTAATGAACTTTTGAAAATCAGGAAAGCGATCCATGCACTTGGACATTCAAAGTATGTTGGAATGTCTTGAAATTGTACTCAGTCATAGTCAACGACGCCCTGAACAAGAATCCGTTGAAAATATTTGCATATCGCTTAAGGAATATTTTTAATGAATTTTTGAAAATCAGGAAAGCGATCCATGCACTTAGGCAGTGACTTAACTTTTTTGTCAAAAAAGACCCCAAAAGTATCTTGGAATGTCTTGAAATTGTACACAGTCATAGTCAAGCATGCCCTGAACAAGAATCCGTTGAATATATTTGCATATCTCTTGAAGAATATTTTTAATGAATTTTTGAAAATCCGAAAAGCGATCCATGCACTTGGACATTCAAAGTATGTTGGAATGTCTTGAAATTGTACTCAGTCATAGTCAACGACGCCCTGAACAAGAATCAATTGAAAATATTTGCATATCTCTTAAGGAATATTTTTAATGAATTTTTGAAAATGAGGAAAGTCTGTGCACTTAGGCAGTGACTTAACTTTTTATTCAAAAAAGACCCCAAAAGTATCTTGGAATGTCTTGAAATTGTACACAGTCATAGTCATGCATGCCCTGAACAAGAATCCGTTGAAAATATTTGCATATCGCTTAAGGAATATTTTTTATGAATTTTTGAAAATCAGGAAAGCGATCCATGCACTTAGGCAGTGACTTAACTTTTTTGTCAAAAAAGACCCCAAAAGTATCTTGGAATGTCTTGAAATTGTACACAGTCATAGTCAAGCATGCCCTGAACAAGAATCCGTTGAATATATTTGCATATCTCTTGAAGAATATTTTTAATGAATTTTTGAAAATCCGAAAAGCGATCCATGCACTTGGACATTCCAAGTATGTTGGAATGTCTTGAAATTGTACTCAGTCATAGTCAACGACGCCCTGAACAAGAATCCGTTGAAAATATTTGCATATCGCTTAAGGAATATTTTTAATGAATTTTTGAAAATCAGGAAAGCGATCCATGCACTTAGGCAGTGACTTAACTTTTTTGTCAAAAAAGACCCCAAAAGTATCTTGGAATGTCTTGAAATTGTACACAGTCATAGTCAAGCATGCCCTGAACAAGAATCCGTTGAATATATTTGCATATCTCTTGAAGAATATTTTTAATGAATTTTTGAAAATCCGAAAAGCGATCCATGCACTTGGACATTCAAAGTATGTTGGAATGTCTTGAAATTGTACTCAGTCATAGTCAACGACGCCCTGAACAAGAATCAATTGAAAATATTTGCATATCTCTTAAGGAATATTTTTAATGAATTTTTGAAAATGAGGAAAGTCTGTGCACTTAGGCAGTGACTTAACTTTTTATTCAAAAAAGACCCCAAAAGTATCTTGGAATGTCTTGAAATTGTACACAGTCATAGTCAAGCATGCCCTGAACAAGAATCCGTTGAATATATTTGCATATCTCTTGAAGAATATTTTTAATGAACTTTTGAAAATCAGGAAAGCGATCCATGCACTTGGACATTCCAAGTATGTTGGAATGTCTTGAAATTGTACTCAGTCATAGTCAACGACGCCCTGAACAAGAATCCGTTGAAAATATTTGCATATCGTTTAAGGAATATTTTTAAAGAATTTCTGAAAATCAGGAAAGCGATCCATGCACTTAGGCAGTGACTTAACTTTTTCGTCAAAAAAGACCCCAAAAGTATCTTGGAATGTCTTGAAATTGTACACAGTCATAGTCAAGAATGCCCTGAACAAGAATCCGTTGAATATATTTGCATATCTCTTGAAGAATATTTTTAATGAATTTTTGAAAATCCGGAAAGCGATCCATGCACTTGGACATTCCAAGTATGTTGGAATGTCTTGAAATTGTACTCGGTCATAGTCAACGACGCCCTGAACAAGAATCTATTGAAAATATTTGCATATCTCTTAAGGAATATTTTTAATGAATTTTTGAAAATGAGGAAAGTCTGTGCACTTAGGCAGTGACTTAACTTTTTATTCAAAAAAGACCCCAAAAGTATCTTGGAATGTCTTGAAATTGTACACAGTCATAGTCAAGCATGCCCTGAACAAGAATCCGTTGAATATATTTGCATATCTCTTGAAGAATATTTTTAATGAATTTTTGAAAATCCGGAAAGCGATCCATGCACTTGGACATTCCAAGTATGTTGGAATGTCTTGAAATTGTACTCAGTCATAGTCAACGACGCCCTGAACAAGAATCCGTTGAAAATATTTGCATATCGTTTAAGGAATATTTTTAAAGAATTTCTGAAAATCAGGAAAGCGATCCATGCACTTAGGCAGTGACTTAACTTTTTTGTCAAAAAAGACCCCAAAAGTATCTTGGAATGTCTTGAAATTGTACACAGTCATAGTCAAGCATGCCCTGAACAAGAATCCGTTGAATATATTTGCATATCTCTTGAAGAATATTTTTAATGAATTTTTGAAAATCCGAAAAGCGATCCATGCACTTGGACATTCCAAGTATGTTGGAATGTCTTGAAATTGTACTCAGTCATAGTCAACGACGCCCTGAACAAGAATCAATTGAAAATATTTGCATATCTCTTAAGGAATATTTTTAAAGAATTTCTGAAAATCAGGAAAGCGATCCATGCACTTAGGCAGTGACTTAACTTCTTCGTCAAAAAAGACCCCAAAAGTATCTTGGAATGTCTTGAAATTGTACACAGTCATAGTCAAGCATGCCCTGAACAAGAATCCGTTGAATATATTTGCATATCTCTTGAAGAATATTTTTAATGAATTTTTGAAAATCCGGAAAGCGATCCATGCACTTGGACATTCCAAGTATGTTGGAATGTCTTGAAATTGTACTCGGTCATAGTCAACGACGCCCTGAACAAGAATCCATTGAAAATATTTGCATATCTCTTAAGGAATATTTTTAATGAATTTTTGAAAATAATGAAAGTCTGTGCACTTAGGCAGTGACTTAACTTTTTATTCAAAAAAGACCCCAAAGGTATCTTGGAATGTCTTGAAATTGTACACAGTCATAGTCAAGCATGCCCTGAACAAGAATCCGTTGAATATATTTGCATATCTCTTGAAGAATATTTTTAATGAACTTTTGAAAATCAGGAAAGCGATCCATGCACTTGGACATTCCAAGTATGTTGGAATGTCTTGAAATTGTACTCAGTCATAGTCAACGACGCCCTGAACAAGAATCCGTTGAAAATATTTGCATATCGCTTAAGGAATATTTTTTATGAATTTTTGAAAATCAGGAAAGCGATCCATGCACTTAGGCAGTGACTTAACTTTTTTGTCAAAAAAGACCCCAAAAGTATCTTGGAATGTCTTGAAATTGTACACAGTCATAGTCAAGCATGCCCTGAACAAGAATCCGTTGAATATATTTGCATATCTCTTGAAGAATATTCTTAATGAATTTTTGAAAATCCGAAAAGCGATCCATGCACTTGGACATTCCAAGTATGTTGGAATGTCTTGAAATTGTACTCAGTCATAGTCAACGACGCCCTGAACAAGAATCAATTGAAAATATTTGCATATCTCTTAAGGAATATTTTTAATGAATTTTTGAAAATGAGGAAAGTCTGTGCACTTAGGCAGTGACTTAACTTTTTATTCAAAAAAGACCCCAAAAGTATCTTGGAATGTCTTGAAATTGTACACAGTCATAGTCAAGCATGCCCTGAACAAGAATCCGTTGAATATATTTGCATATCTCTTGAAGAATATTTTTAATGAACTTTTGAAAATCAGGAAAGCGATCCATGCACTTGGACATTCCAAGTATGTTGGAATGTCTTGAAATTGTACTCAGTCATAGTCAACGACGCCCTGAACAAGAATCCGTTGAAAATATTTGCATATCGTTTAAGGAATATTTTTAAAGAATTTCTGAAAATCAGGAAAGCGATCCATGCACTTAGGCAGTGACTTAACTTTTTCGTCAAAAAAGACCCCAAAAGTATCTTGGAATGTCTTGAAATTGTACACAGTCATAGTCAAGAATGCCCTGAACAAGAATCCGTTGAATATATTTGCATATCTCTTAAGGAATATTTTTAATGAATTTTTGAAAATGATGAAAGTCTGTGCATTTAGGCAGTGACTTAACTTTTTATTCAAAAAAGACCCCAAAGGTATCTTGGAATGTCTTGAAATTGTACACAGTCATAGTCAAGCATGCCCTGAACAAGAATCCGTTGAATATATTTGCATATCTCTTGAAGAATATTTTTAATGAACTTTTGAAAATCAGGAAAGCGATCCATGCACTTGGACATTCCAAGTATGTTGGAATGTCTTGAAATTGTACTCAGTCATAGTCAACGACGCCCTGAACAAGAATCCGTTGAAAATATTTGCATATCGCTTAAGGAATATTTCTAATGAATTTTTGAAAATCAGGAAAGCGATCCATGCACTTAGGCAGTGACTTAACTTTTTTGTCAAAAAAGACCCCAAAAGTATCTTGGAATGTCTTGAAATTGTACACAGTCATAGTCAAGCATGCCCTGAACAAGAATCCGTTGAATATATTTGCATATCTCTTGAAGAATATTTTTAATGAACTTTTGAAAATCAGGAAAGCGATCCATGCACTTGGACATTCCAAGTATGTTGGAATGTCTTGAAATTGTACTCAGTCATAGTCAACGACGCCCTGAATAAGAATCCGTTGAAAATATTTGCGTATCGTTTAAGGAATATTTTTAAAGAATTTCTGAAAATCAGGAAAGCGATCCATGCACTTAGGCAGTGACTTAACTTTTTCGTCAAAAAAGACCCCAAAAGTATCTTGGAATGTCTTGAAATTGTACACAGTCATAGTCAAGAATGCCCTGAACAAGAATCCGTTGAATATATTTGCATATCTCTTGAAGAATATTTTTAATGAATTTTTGAAAATCCGGAAAGCGATCCATGCACTTGGACATTCCAAGTATGTTGGAATGTCTTGAAATTGTACTCGGTCATAGTCAACGACGCCCTGAACAAGAATCCATTGAAAATATTTGCATATCTCTTAAGGAATATTTTTAATGAATTTTTGAAAATGATGAAAGTCTGTGCACTTAGGCAGTGACTTAACTTTTTATTCAAAAAAGACCCCAAAGGTATCTTGGAATGTCTTGAAATTGTACACAGTCATAGTCAAGCATGCCCTGAACAAGAATCCGTTGAATATATTTGCATATCTCTTGAAGAATATTTTTAATGAACTTTTGAAAATCCGGAAAGCGATCCATGCACTTGGACATTCCAAGTATGTTGGAATGTCTTGTAATTGTACTCGGTCATAGTCAACGACGCCCTGAACAAGAATCCATTGAAAATATTTGCATATCTCTTAAGGAATATTTTTAATGAATTTTTGAAAATGAGGAAAGTCTGTGCACTTAGGCAGTGACTTAACTTTTTATTCAAAAAAGACCCCAAAAGTATCTTGGAATGTCTTGAAATTGTACACAGTCATAGTCAAGCATGCCCTGAACAAGAATCCGTTGAATATATTTGCATATCTCTTGAAGAATATTTTTAATGAACTTTTGAAAATCAGGAAAGCGATCCATGCACTTGGACATTCCAAGTATGTTGGAATGTCTTGAAATTGTACTCAGTCATAGTCAACGACGCCCTGAACAAGAATCCGTTGAAAATATTTGCATATCGTTTAAGGAATATTTTTAAAGAATTTCTGAAAATCAGGAAAGCGATCCATGCACTTAGGCAGTGACTTAACTTTTTTGTCAAAAAAGACCCCAAAAGTATCTTGGAATGTCTTGAAATTGTACACAGTCATAGTCAAGCATGCCCTGAACAAGAATCCGTTGAATATATTTGCATATCTCTTGAAGAATATTTTTAATGAATTTTTGAAAATCCGAAAAGCGATCCATGCACTTGGACATTCCAAGTATGTTGGAATGTCTTGAAATTGTACTCAGTCATAGTCAACGACGCCCTGAACAAGAATCAATTGAAAATATTTGCATATCTCTTAAGGAATATTTTTAATGAATTTTTGAAAATGAGGAAAGTCTGTGCACTTAGGCAGTGACTTAACTTTTTATTCAAAAAAGACCCCAAAAGTATCTTGGAATGTCTTGAAATTGTACACAGTCATAGTCAAGCATGCCCTGAACAAGAATCCGTTGAATATATTTGCATATCTCTTGAAGAATATTTTTAATGAACTTTTGAAAATCAGGAAAGCGATCCATGCACTTGGACATTCCAAGTATGTTGGAATGTCTTGAAATTGTACTCAGTCATAGTCAACGACGCCCTGAACAAGAATCAATTGAAAATATTTGCATATCGTTTAAGGAATATTTTTAATGAATTTCTGAAAATCAGGAAAGCGATCCATGCACTTAGGCAGTGACTTAACTTTTTCGTCAAAAAATACCCCAAAAGTATCTTGGAATGTCTTGAAATTGTACACAGTCATAGTCAAGCATGCCCTGAACAAGAATCCGTTGAATATATTTGCATATCTCTTGAAGAATATTTTTAATGAATTTTTGAAAATCCGGAAAGCGATCCATGCACTTGGACATTCCAAGTATGTTGGAATGTCTTGAAATTGTACTCGGTCATAGTCAACGACGCCCTGAACAAGAATCCATTGAAAATATTTGCATATCTCTTAAGGAATATTTTTAATGAATTTTTGAAAATGATGAAAGTCTGTGCACTTAGGCAGTGACTTAACTTTTTATTCAAAAAAGACCCCAAAGGTATCTTGGAATGTCTTGAAATTGTACACAGTCATAGTCAAGCATGCCCTGAACAAGAATCCGTTGAATATATTTGCATATCTCTTGAAGAATATTTTTAATGAACTTTTGAAAGTCAGGAAAGCGATCCATGCACTTGGACATTCCAAGTATGTTGGAATGTCTTGAAATTGTACTCAGTCATAGTCAACGACGCCCTGAACAAGAATCCGTTGAAAATATTTGCATATCGCTTAAGGAATATTTTTAATGAATTTTTGAAAATCAGGAAAGCGATCCATGCACTTAGGCAGTGACTTAACTTTTTCGTCAAAAAAGACCCCAAAAGTATCTTGGAATGTCTTGAAATTGTACACAGTCATAGTCAAGCATGCCCTGAACAAGAATCCGTTGAATATATTTGCATATCTCTTGAAGAATATTTTTAATGAATTTTTGAAAATCCGAAAAGCGATCCATGCACTTGGACATTCCAAGTATGTTGGAATGTCTTGAAATTGTACTCAGTCATAGTCAACGACGCCCTGAACAAGAATCAATTGAAAATATTTGCATATCTCTTAAGGAATATTTTTAATGAATTTTTGAAAATGAGGAAAGTCTGTGCACTTAGGCAGTGACTTAACTTTTTATTCAAAAAAGACCCCAAAAGTATCTTGGAATGTCTTGAAATTGTACACAGTCATAGTCAAGCATGCCCTGAACAAGAATCCGTTGAATATATTTGCATATCTCTTGAAGAATATTTTTAATGAACTTTTGAAAATCAGGAAAGCGATCCATGCACTTGGACATTCCAAGTATGTTGGAATGTCTTGAAATTGTACTCAGTCATAGTCAACGACGCCCTGAACAAGAATCCGTTGAAAATATTTGCATATCGTTTAAGGAATATTTTTAATGAATTTTTGAAAATCAGGAAAGCGATCCATGCACTTAGGCAGTGACTTAACTTTTTCGTCAAAAAAGACCCCAAAAGTATCTTGGAATGTCTTGAAATTGTACACAGTCATAGTCAAGCATGCCCTGAACAAGAATCCGTTGAATATATTTGCATATCTCTTGAAGAATATTTTTAATGAATTTTTGAAAATCCGAAAAGCGATCCATGCACTTGGACATTCCAAGTATGTTGGAATGTCTTGAAATTGTACTCAGTCATAGTCAACGACGCCCTGAACAAGAATCAATTGAAAATATTTGCATATCTCTTAAGGAATATTTTCAATGAATTTTTGAAAATGAGGAAAGTCTGTGCACTTCGGCAGTGACTTAACTTTTTATTCAAAAAAGACCCCAAAAGTATCTTGGAATGTCTTGAAATTGTACACAGTCATAGTCAAGCATGCCCTGAACAAGAATCCGTTGAATATATTTGCATATCTCTTGAAGAATATTTTTAATGAACTTTTGAAAATCAGGAAAGCGATCCATGCACTTGGACATTCCAAGTATGTTGGAATGTCTTGAAATTGTACTCAGTCATAGTCAACGACGCCCTGAACAAGAATCCGTTGAAAATATTTGCATATCGTTTAAGGAATATTTTTAATGAATTTTTGAAAATCAGGAAAGCGATCCATGCACTTAGGCAGTGACTTAACTTTTTCGTCAAAAAAGACCCCAAAAGTATCTTGGAATGTCTTGAAATTGTACACAGTCATAGTCAAGCATGCCCTGAACAAGAATCCGTTGAATATATTTGCATATCTCTTGAAGAATATTTTTAATGAATTTTTGAAAATCCGAAAAGCGATCCATGCACTTGGACATTCCAAGTATGTTGGAATGTCTTGAAATTGTACTCAGTCATAGTCAACGACGCCCTGAACAAGAATCAATTGAAAATATTTGCATATCTCTTAAGGAATATTTTCAATGAATTTTTGAAAATGAGGAAAGTCTGTGCACTTCGGCAGTGACTTAACTTTTTATTCAAAAAAGACCCCAAAAGTATCTTGGAATGTCTTGAAATTGTACACAGTCATAGTCAAGCATGCCCTGAACAAGAATCCGTTGAATATATTTGCATATCTCTTGAAGAATATTTTTAATGAATTTTTGAAAATCCGGAAAGCGATCCATGCACTTGGACATTCCAAGTATGTTGGAATGTCTTGAAATTGTACTCGGTCATAGTCAACGACGCCCTGAACAAGAATCCATTGAAAATATTTGCATATCTCTTAAGGAATATTTTTAATGAATTTTTGAAAATGATGAAAGTCTGTGCACTTAGGCAGTGACTTAACTTTTTATTCAAAAAAGACCCCAAAGGTATCTTGGAATGTCTTGAAATTGTACTCAGTCATAGTCAACGACGCCCTGAACAAGAATCCGTTGAAAATATTTGCATATCGCTTAAGGAATATTTTTAATGAATTTTTGAAAATCAGGAAAGCGATCCATGCACTTAGGCAGTGACTTAACTTTTTTGTCAAAAAAGACCCCAAAAGTATCTTGGAATGTCTTGAAATTGTACACAGTCATAGTCAAGCATGCCCTGAACAAGAATCCGTTGAATATATTTGCATATCTCTTGAAGAATATTTTTAATGAATTTTTGGAAATCCAGATAGCGATCCATGCACTTGGACATTCCAAGTATGTTGGAATGTCTTGAAATTGTACTCAGTCATAGTCAACGACGCCCTGAACAAGAATCCGTTGAAAATATTTGCATATCGCTTAAGGAATATTTTTAATGAATTTTTGAAAATCAGGAAAGCGGTCCATGCACTTAGGCAGTGACTTAACTTTTTTGTCAAAAAAGACCCCAAAAGTATCTTGGAATGTCTTGAAATTGTACACAGTCATAGTCAACAACGCCCTGAACAAGAATCCATTGAAAATATTTGCATATCTCTTAAGGAATATTTTTAATGAATTTTTGAAAATGAGGAAAGTCTGTGCACTTAGGCAGTGACTTAACTTTTTATTCAAAAAAGACCCCAAAAGTATCTTGGAATGTCTTGAAATTGTACACAGTCATAGTCAAGCATGCCCTGAACAAGAATCCGTTGAATATATTTGCATATCTCTTGAAGAATATTTTTAATGAACTTTTGAAAATCAGGAAAGCGATCCATGCACTTGGACATTCCAAGTATGTTGGAATGTCTTGAAATTGTACTCAGTCATAGTCAACGACGCCCTGAACAAGAATCCGTTGAAAATATTTGCATATCGCTTAAGGAATATTTTTAATGAATTTTTGAAAATCAGGAAAGCGATCCATGCACTTAGGCAGTGACTTAACTTTTTTGTCAAAAAAGACCCCAAAAGTATCTTGGAATGTCTTGAAATTGTACACAGTCATAGTCAAGCATGCCCTGAACAAGAATCCGTTGAATATATTTGCATATCTCTTGAAGAATATTTTTAATGAATTTTTGAAAATCCGAAAAGCGATCCATGCACTTGGACATTCCAAGTATGTTGGAATGTCTTTAAATTGTACTCAGTCATAGTCAACGACGCCCTGAACAAGAATCAATTGAAAATATTTGCATATCTCTTAAGGAATATTTTTAATGAATTTTTGAAAATGAGGAAAGTCTGTGCACTTAGGCAGTGACTTAACTTTTTTGTCAAAAAAGACCCCAAAAGTATCTTGGAATGTCTTGAAATTGTACTCAGTCATAGTCAACGACGCCCTGAACAAGAATCAATTGAAAATATTTGCATATCTCTTAAGGAATATTTTCAATGAATTTTTGAAAATGAGGAAAGTCTGTGCACTTCGGCAGTGACTTAACTTTTTATTCAAAAAAGACCCCAAAAGTATCTTGGAATGTCTTGAAATTGTACACAGTCATAGTCAAGCATGCCCTGAACAAGAATCCGTTGAATATATTTGCATATCTCTTGAAGAATATTTTTAATGAACTTTTGAAAATCAGGAAAGCGATCCATGCATTTGGACATTCCAAGTATGTTGGAATGTCTTGAAATTGTACTCAGTCATAGTCAACGACGCCCTGAACAAGAATCCGTTGAAAATATTTGCATATCGCTTAAGGAATATTTTTAATGAATTTTTGAAAATCAGGAAAGCGATCCATGCACTAAGGCAGTGACTTAACTTTTTCGTCAAAAAAGACCCCAAAAGTATCTTGGAATGTCTTGAAATTGTACACAGTCATAGTCAAGCATGCCCTGAACAAGAATCCGTTGAATATATTTGCATATCTCTTGAAGAATATTTTTAATGAATTTTTGAAAATCCGGAAAGCGATCCATGCACTTGGACATTCCAAGTATGTTGGAATGTCTTGAAATTGTACTCGGTCATAGTCAACGACGCCCTGAACAAGAATCCATTGAAAATATTTGCATATCTCTTAAGGAATATTTTTAATGAATTTTTGAAAATGATGAAAGTCTGTGCACTTAGGCAGTGACTTAACTTTTTATTCAAAAAAGACCCCAAAGGTATCTTGGAATGTCTTGAAATTGTACTCAGTCATAGTCAACGACGCCCTGAACAAGAATCCGTTGAAAATATTTGCATATCGCTTAAGGAATATTTTTAATGAATTTTTGAAAATCAGGAAAGCGATCCATGCACTTAGGCAGTGACTTAACTTTTTTGTCAAAAAAGACCCCAAAAGTATCTTGGAATGTCTTGAAATTGTACACAGTCATAGTCAAGCATGCCCTGAACAAGAATCCGTTGAATATATTTGCATATCTCTTGAAGAATATTTTTAATGAATTTTTGGAAATCCAGATAGCGATCCATGCACTTGGACATTCCAAGTATGTTGGAATGTCTTGAAATTGTACTCAGTCATAGTCAACGACGCCCTGAACAAGAATCCGTTGAAAATATTTGCATATCGCTTAAGGAATATTTTTAATGAATTTTTGAAAATCAGGAAAGCGGTCCATGCACTTAGGCAGTGACTTAACTTTTTTGTCAAAAAAGACCCCAAAAGTATCTTGGAATGTCTTGAAATTGTACACAGTCATAGTCAACAACGCCCTGAACAAGAATCCATTGAAAATATTTGCATATCTCTTAAGGAATATTTTTAATGAATTTTTGAAAATGAGGAAAGTCTGTGCACTTAGGCAGTGACTTAACTTTTTATTCAAAAAAGACCCCAAAAGTATCTTGGAATGTCTTGAAATTGTACACAGTCATAGTCAAGCATGCCCTGAACAAGAATCCGTTGAATATATTTGCATATCTCTTGAAGAATATTTTTAATGAACTTTTGAAAATCAGGAAAGCGATCCATGCACTTGGACATTCCAAGTATGTTGGAATGTCTTGAAATTGTACTCAGTCATAGTCAACGACGCCCTGAACAAGAATCCGTTGAAAATATTTGCATATCGCTTAAGGAATATTTTTAATGAATTTTTGAAAATCAGGAAAGCGATCCATGCACTTAGGCAGTGACTTAACTTTTTTGTCAAAAAAGACCCCAAAAGTATCTTGGAATGTCTTGAAATTGTACACAGTCATAGTCAAGCATGCCCTGAACAAGAATCCGTTGAATATATTTGCATATCTCTTGAAGAATATTTTTAATGAATTTTTGAAAATCCGAAAAGCGATCCATGCACTTGGACATTCCAAGTATGTTGGAATGTCTTTAAATTGTACTCAGTCATAGTCAACGACGCCCTGAACAAGAATCAATTGAAAATATTTGCATATCTCTTAAGGAATATTTTTAATGAATTTTTGAAAATGAGGAAAGTCTGTGCACTTAGGCAGTGACTTAACTTTTTTGTCAAAAAAGACCCCAAAAGTATCTTGGAATGTCTTGAAATTGTACACAGTCATAGTCAAGCATGCCCTGAACAAGAATCCGTTGAATATATTTGCATATCTCTTGAAGAATATTTTTAATGAATTTTTGAAAATCCGGAAAGTGATCCATGCACTTGGACATTCCAAGTATGTTGGAATGTCTTGAAATTGTACACAGTCATAGTCAACGACGCCCTGAACAAGAATCCGTTGAAAATATTTGCATATCGCTTAAGGAATATTTTTAATGAATTTTTGAAAATCAGGAAAGCGATCCACACACTTGGACATTACAAGTATGTTGGAATGTCTTGAAATTGTACTCAGTCATAGTCAACGACGCCCTGAACAAGAATCCGTTGAAAACATTTGCATATCGCTTAAGGAATATTTTAAATGAATTTTTGAAAATCAGGAAAGCGATCCATGCACTTAGGCAGTGACTTAACTTTTTTGTCAAAAAAGACCCCAAAAGTATCTTGGAATGTCTTGAAATTGTACACAGTCATAGTCAAGCATGCCCTGAACAAGAATCCGTTGAATATATTTGCATATCTCTTGAAGAATATTTTTAATGAACTTTTGAAAATCAGGAAAGCGATCCATGCACTTGGACATTCCAAGTATGTTGGAATGTCTTGAAATTGTACTCAGTCATAGTCAACGACGCCCTGAACAAGAATCCGTTGAAAATATTTGCATATCGCTTAAGGAATATTTTTAATGAATTTTTGAAAATCAGGAAAGCGATCCATGCACTTAGGCAGTGACTTAACTTTTTTGTCAAAAAAGACCCCAAAAGTATCTTGGAATGTCTTGAAATTGTACACAGTCATAGTCAAGCATGCCCTGAACAAGAATCCGTTGAATATATTTGCATATCTCTTGAAGAATATTTTTAATGAATTTTTGAAAATCCGAAAAGCGATCCATGCACTTGGACATTCCAAGTATGTTGGAATGTCTTTAAATTGTACTCAGTCATAGTCAACGACGCCCTGAACAAGAATCAATTGAAAATATTTGCATATCTCTTAAGGAATATTTTTAATGAATTTTTGAAAATGAGGAAAGTCTGTGCACTTCGGCAGTGACTTAACTTTTTATTCAAAAAAGACCCCAAAAGTATCTTGGAATGTCTTGAAATTGTACACAGTCATAGTCAAGCATGCCCTGAACAAGAATCCGTTGAATATATTTGCATATCTCTTGAAGAATATTTTTAATGAACTTTTGAAAATCAGGAAAGCGATCCATGCACTTGGACATTCCAAGTATGTTGGAATGTCTTGAAATTGTACTCAGTCATAGTCAACGACGCCCTGAACAAGAATCCGTTGAAAATATTTGCATATCTCTTAAGGAATATTTTTAATGAATTTTTGAAAATGAGGAAAGTCTGTGCACTTAGGCAGTGACTTAACTTTTTATTCAAAAAAGACCCCAAAAGTATCTTGGAATGTCTTGAAATTGTACACAGTCATAGTCAAGCATGCCCTGAACAAGAATCCGTTGAATATATTTGCATATCTCTTGAAGAATATTTTTAATGAACTTTTGAAAATCAGGAAAGCGATCCATGCACTTGGACATTCCAAGTATGTTGGAATGTCTTGAAATTGTACTCAGTCATAGTCAACGACGCCCTGAACAAGAATCCGTTGAAAATATTTGCATATCGTTTAAGGAATATTTTTAAAGAATTTCTGAAAATCAGGAAAGCGATCCATGCACTTAGGCAGTGACTTAACTTTTTATTCAAAAAAGACCCCAAAAGTATCTTGGAATGTCTTGAAATTGTACACAGTCATAGTCAAGCATGCCCTGAACAAGAATCCGTTGAATATATTTGCATATCTCTTGAAGAATATTTTTAATGAACTTTTGAAAATCAGGAAATTGATCCATGCACTTGGACATTCCAAGTATGTTGGAATGTCTTGAAATTGTACTCAGTCATAGTCAACGACGCCCTGAACAAGAATCCGTTGAAAATATTTGCATATCGTTTAAGGAATATTTTTAAAGAATTTCTGAAAATCAGGAAAGCGATCCATGCACTTAGGCAGTGACTTAACTTTTTCGTCAAAAAAGACCCCAAAAGTATCTTGGAATGTCTTGAAATTGTACACAGTCATAGTCAAGCATGCCCTGAACAAGAACCTGTTGAATATATTTGCATATCTCTTGAAGAATATTTTTAATGAATTTTTGAAAATGAGGAAAGTCTGTGCACTTAGGCAGTGACTTAACTTTTTATTCAAAAAAGACCCAAAAAGTATCTTGGAATATCTTGAAATTGTACACAGTCATAGTCAAGCATGCCCTGAACAAGAATCCGTTGAATATATTTGCATATCGCTTAAGGAATATTTTTAATGAATTTTTGAAAATCAGGAAAGCGATCCATGCACTTAGGCAGTGACTTAACTTTTTATTCAAAAAAGACCCCAAAAGTATCTTGGAATGTCTTGAAATTGTACACAGTCATAGTCAAGCATGCCCTGAACAAGAATCCGTTGAATATATTTGCATATCTCTTGAAGAATATTTTTAATGAATTTTTGAAAATCCGAAAAGCGATCCATGCACTTGGACATTCCAAGTATGTTGGAATGTCTTGAAATTGTACTCAGTCATAGTCAACGACGCCCTGAACAAGAATCCGTTGAATATATTTGCATATCTCTTGAAGAATATTTTTAATGAATTTTTGAAAATCCGAAAAGCGATCCATGCACTTGGACATTCCAAGTATGTTGGAATGTCTTGAAATTGTACTCAGTCATAGTCAACGACGCCCTGAACAAGAATCCGTTGAAAATATTTGCATATCGCTTAAGGAATATTTTTAATGAATTTTTGAAAATCAGGAAAGCGGTCCATGCACTTAGGCAGTGACTTAACTTTTTTGTCAAAAAAGACCCCAAAAGTATCTTGGAATGTCTTGAAATTGTACACAGTCATAGTCAAGAATGCCCTGAACAAGAATCCGTTGAATATATTTGCATATCTCTTGAAGAATATTTTTAATTAATTTTTGAAAATCCAAAAAGCGATCCATGCACTTGGACATTCCAAGTATGTTGGAATGTCTTGAAATTGTACTCAGTCATAGTCAACGACGCCCTGAACAAGAATCAATTGAAAATATTTGCATATCTCTTAAGGAATATTTTTAATGAATTTTTGAAAATGAGGAAAGTCTGTGCACTTAGACAGTGACTTAACTTTTTATTCAAAAAAGACCCCAAAAGTATCTTGGAATGTCTTGAAATTGTACACAGTCATAGTCAAGCATGCCCTGAACAAGAATCCGTTGAATATATTTGCATATCTCTTGAAGAATATTTTTAATGAACTTTTGAAAATCAGGAAAGCGATCCATGCACTTGGACATTCCAAGTATGTTGGAATGTCTTGAAATTGTACTCAGTCATAGTCAACGACGCCCTGAACAAGAATCCGTTGAAAATATTTGCATATCGCTTAAGGAATATTTTTAATGAATTTTTGAAAATCAGGAAAGCGATCCATGCACTAAGGCAGTGACTTAACTTTTTTGTCAAAAAAGACCCCAAAAGTATCTTGGAATGTCTTGAAATTGTACACAGTCATAGTCAAGCATGCCCTGAACAAGAATCCGTTGAATATATTTGCATATCTCTTGAAGAATATTTTTAATGAATTTTTGAAAATCCAGAAAGCGATCCATGCACTTGGACATTCCAAGTATGTTGGAATGTCTTGAAATTGTACTCAGTCATAGTCAACGACGCCCTGAACAAGAATCCGTTGAAAATATTTGCATATCGCTTAAGGAATATTTTTAATGAATTTTTGAAAATCAGGAAAGCGATCCATGCACTTAGGCAGTGACTTAACTTTTTCGTCAGAAAAGACCCCAAAAGTATCTTGGAATGTCTTGAAATTGTACACAGTCATAGTCAAGCATGCCCTGAACAAGAATCCGTTGAATATATTTGCATATCTCTTGAAGAATATTTTTAATGAATTTTTGAAAATGAGGAAAGTCTGTGCACTTAGGCAGTGACTTAACTTTTTATTCAAAAAAGACCCCAAAAGTATCTTGGAATGTCTTGAAATTGTACACAGTCATAGTCAAGCATGCCCTGAACAAGAATCCGTTGAATATATTTGCATATCTCTTGAAGAATATTTTTAATGAACTTTTGAAAATCAGGAAAGCGATCCATGCACTTGGACATTCCAAGTATGTTGGAATGTCTTGAAATTGTACTCAGTCATAGTCAACGACGCCCTGAACAAGAATCCGTTGAAAATATTTGCATATCGCTTAAGGAATATTTTTAATGAATTTTTGAAAATCAGGAAAGCGATCCATGCACTTAGGCAGTGACTTAACTTTTTATTCAAAAAAGACCCCAAAAGTATCTTGGAATGTCTTGAAATTGTACACAGTCATAGTCAAGCATGCCCTGAACAAGAACCTGTTGAATATATTTGCATATCTCTTGAAGAATATTTTTAATGAATTTTTGAAAATGAGGAAAGTCTGTGCACTTAGGCAGTGACTTAACTTTTTATTCAAAAAAGACCCAAAAAGTATCTTGGAATATCTTGAAATTGTACACAGTCATAGTCAAGCATGCCCTGAACAAGAATCCGTTGAATATATTTGCATATCGCTTAAGGAATATTTTTAATGAATTTTTGAAAATCAGGAAAGCGATCCATGCACTTAGGCAGTGACTTAACTTTTTATTCAAAAAAGACCCCAAAAGTATCTTGGAATGTCTTGAAATTGTACACAGTCATAGTCAAGCATGCCCTGAACAAGAATCCGTTGAATATATTTGCATATCTCTTGAAGAATATTTTTAATGAATTTTTGAAAATCCGAAAAGCGATCCATGCACTTGGACATTCCAAGTATGTTGGAATGTCTTGAAATTGTACTCAGTCATAGTCAACGACGCCCTGAACAAGAATCCGTTGAATATATTTGCATATCTCTTGAAGAATATTTTTAATGAATTTTTGAAAATCCGAAAAGCGATCCATGCACTTGGACATTCCAAGTATGTTGGAATGTCTTGAAATTGTACTCAGTCATAGTCAACGACGCCCTGAACAAGAATCCGTTGAAAATATTTGCATATCGCTTAAGGAATATTTTTAATGAATTTTTGAAAATCAGGAAAGCGGTCCATGCACTTAGGCAGTGACTTAACTTTTTTGTCAAAAAAGACCCCAAAAGTATCTTGGAATGTCTTGAAATTGTACACAGTCATAGTCAAGAATGCCCTGAACAAGAATCCGTTGAATATATTTGCATATCTCTTGAAGAATATTTTTAATTAATTTTTGAAAATCCAAAAAGCGATCCATGCACTTGGACATTCCAAGTATGTTGGAATGTCTTGAAATTGTACTCAGTCATAGTCAACGACGCCCTGAACAAGAATCAATTGAAAATATTTGCATATCTCTTAAGGAATATTTTTAATGAATTTTTGAAAATGAGGAAAGTCTGTGCACTTAGACAGTGACTTAACTTTTTATTCAAAAAAGACCCCAAAAGTATCTTGGAATGTCTTGAAATTGTACACAGTCATAGTCAAGCATGCCCTGAACAAGAATCCGTTGAATATATTTGCATATCTCTTGAAGAATATTTTTAATGAACTTTTGAAAATCAGGAAAGCGATCCATGCACTTGGACATTCCAAGTATGTTGGAATGTCTTGAAATTGTACTCAGTCATAGTCAACGACGCCCTGAACAAGAATCCGTTGAAAATATTTGCATATCGCTTAAGGAATATTTTTAATGAATTTTTGAAAATCAGGAAAGCGATCCATGCACTAAGGCAGTGACTTAACTTTTTTGTCAAAAAAGACCCCAAAAGTATCTTGGAATGTCTTGAAATTGTACACAGTCATAGTCAAGCATGCCCTGAACAAGAATCCGTTGAATATATTTGCATATCTCTTGAAGAATATTTTTAATGAATTTTTGAAAATCCAGAAAGCGATCCATGCACTTGGACATTCCAAGTATGTTGGAATGTCTTGAAATTGTACTCAGTCATAGTCAACGACGCCCTGAACAAGAATCCGTTGAAAATATTTGCATATCGCTTAAGGAATATTTTTAATGAATTTTTGAAAATCAGGAAAGCGATCCATGCACTTAGGCAGTGACTTAACTTTTTCGTCAGAAAAGACCCCAAAAGTATCTTGGAATGTCTTGAAATTGTACACAGTCATAGTCAAGCATGCCCTGAACAAGAATCCGTTGAATATATTTGCATATCTCTTGAAGAATATTTTTAATGAATTTTTGAAAATGAGGAAAGTCTGTGCACTTAGGCAGTGACTTAACTTTTTATTCAAAAAAGACCCCAAAAGTATCTTGGAATGTCTTGAAATTGTACACAGTCATAGTCAAGCATGCCCTGAACAAGAATCCGTTGAATATATTTGCATATCTCTTGAAGAATATTTTTAATGAATTTTTGGAAATCCAGATAGCGATCCATGCACTTGGACATTCCAAGTATGTTGGAATGTCTTGAAATTGTACTCAGTCATAGTCAACGACGCCCTGAACAAGAATCCGTTGAAAATATTTGCATATCGCTTAAGGAATATTTTTAATGAATTTTTGAAAATCAGGAAAGCGGTCCATGCACTTAGGCAGTGACTTAACTTTTTTGTCAAAAAAGACCCCAAAAGTATCTTGGAATGTCTTGAAATTGTACACAGTCATAGTCAAGCATGCCCTGAACAAGAATCCATTGAATATATTTGCATATCTCTTGAAGAATATTTTTAATGAACTTTTGAAAATCAGGAAAGCGATCCATGCACTTGGACATTCCAAGTATGTTGGATTGTCTTGAAATTGTACTCAGTCATAGTCAACGATGCCCTGAACAAGAATCCGTTGAAAATATTTGCATATCGTTTAAGGAATATTTTTAAAGAATTTCTGAAAATCAGGAAAGCGATCCATGCACTTAGGCAGTGACTTAACTTTTTCGTCAAAAAAGACCCCAAAAGTATCTTGGAATGTCTTGAAATTGTACACAGTCATAGTCAAGCATGCCCTGAACAAGAATCCGTTGAATATATTTGTATATCTCTTGAAGAATATTTTTAATGAATTTTTGAAAATCCGGAAAGCGATCCATGCACTTGGACATTCCAAGTATGTTGGAATGTCTTGAAATTGTACTCAGTCATAGTCAACGACGCCCTGAACAAGAATCCGTTGAAAATATTTGCATATCGCTTAAGGAATATTTTTAATGAATTTTTGAAAATCAGGAAAGCGGTCCATGCACTTAGGCAGTGACTTAACTTTTTTGTCAAAAAAGACCCCAAAAGTATCTTGGAATGTCTTGAAATTGTACACAGTCATAGTCAAGCATGCCCTGAACAAGAATCCGTTGAATATATTTGCATATCTCTTGAAGAATATTTTTAATGAATTTTTGAAAATCCAAAAAGCGATCCATGCACTTGGACATTCCAAGTATGTTGGAATGTCTTGAAATTGTACTCAGTCATAGTCAACGACGCCCTGAACAAGAATCAATTGAAAATATTTGCATATCTCTTAAGGAATATTTTTAATGAATTTTTGAAAATGAGGAAAGTCTGTGCACTTAGGCAGTGACTTAACTTTTTATTCAAAAAAGACCCCAAAAGTATCTTGGAATGTCTTGAAATTGTACACAGTCATAGTCAACGACGATCTGAACAAGAATCAATTGAAAATATTTGCATATCTCTTAAGGAATATTTTTAATGAATTTTTGAAAATGAGGAATTTCTGTGCACTTAGGCAGTGACTTAACTTTTTATTCAAAAAAGACCCCAAAAGTATCTTGGAATGTCTTGAAATTGTACACAGTCATAGTCAAGCATGCCCTGAACAAGAATCCGTTGAATATATATGCATATCTCTTGAAGAATATTTTAAATTAATTTTTGAATATCCGGAACGCGATCCATGCACTTGGACATTCCAAATATGTTGGAATGTCCTGAAATTGTACTCAGTCATAGTCAACGACGCCCTGAACAAGAATCCGTTGAAAATATTTGCATATCGCTTAAGGAATATTTTTAATGAATTTTTGAAAATCAGGAAAGCGATCCATGCACTTAGGCAGTGACTTAACTTTTTCGTCAGAAAAGACCCCAAAAGTATCTTGGAATGTCTTGAAATTGTACACAGTCATAGTCAAGCATGCCCTGAACAAGAATCCGTTGAATATATTTGCATATCTCTTGAAGAATATTTTTAATGAATTTTTGAAAATGAGGAAAGTCTGTGCACTTAGGCAGTGACTTAACTTTTTATTCAAAAAAGACCCCAAAAGTATCTTGGAATGTCTTGAAATTGTACACAGTCATAGTCAAGCATGCCCTGAACAAGAATCCGTTGAATATATTTGCATATCTCTTGAAGAATATTTTTAATGAATTTTTGGAAATCCAGATAGCGATCCATGCACTTGGACATTCCAAGTATGTTGGAATGTCTTGAAATTGTACTCAGTCATAGTCAACGACGCCCTGAACAAGAATCCGTTGAAAATATTTGCATATCGCTTAAGGAATATTTTTAATGAATTTTTGAAAATCAGGAAAGCGGTCCATGCACTTAGGCAGTGACTTAACTTTTTTGTCAAAAAAGACCCCAAAAGTATCTTGGAATGTCTTGAAATTGTACACAGTCATAGTCAAGCATGCCCTGAACAAGAATCCATTGAATATATTTGCATATCTCTTGAAGAATATTTTTAATGAACTTTTGAAAATCAGGAAAGCGATCCATGCACTTGGACATTCCAAGTATGTTGGATTGTCTTGAAATTGTACTCAGTCATAGTCAACGATGCCCTGAACAAGAATCCGTTGAAAATATTTGCATATCGTTTAAGGAATATTTTTAAAGAATTTCTGAAAATCAGGAAAGCGATCCATGCACTTAGGCAGTGACTTAACTTTTTCGTCAAAAAAGACCCCAAAAGTATCTTGGAATGTCTTGAAATTGTACACAGTCATAGTCAAGCATGCCCTGAACAAGAATCCGTTGAATATATTTGTATATCTCTTGAAGAATATTTTTAATGAATTTTTGAAAATCCGGAAAGCGATCCATGCACTTGGACATTCCAAGTATGTTGGAATGTCTTGAAATTGTACTCAGTCATAGTCAACGACGCCCTGAACAAGAATCCGTTGAAAATATTTGCATATCGCTTAAGGAATATTTTTAATGAATTTTTGAAAATCAGGAAAGCGGTCCATGCACTTAGGCAGTGACTTAACTTTTTTGTCAAAAAAGACCCCAAAAGTATCTTGGAATGTCTTGAAATTGTACACAGTCATAGTCAAGCATGCCCTGAACAAGAATCCGTTGAATATATTTGCATATCTCTTGAAGAATATTTTTAATGAATTTTTGAAAATCCAAAAAGCGATCCATGCACTTGGACATTCCAAGTATGTTGGAATGTCTTGAAATTGTACTCAGTCATAGTCAACGACGCCCTGAACAAGAATCAATTGAAAATATTTGCATATCTCTTAAGGAATATTTTTAATGAATTTTTGAAAATGAGGAAAGTCTGTGCACTTAGGCAGTGACTTAACTTTTTATTCAAAAAAGACCCCAAAAGTATCTTGGAATGTCTTGAAATTGTACACAGTCATAGTCAACGACGATCTGAACAAGAATCAATTGAAAATATTTGCATATCTCTTAAGGAATATTTTTAATGAATTTTTGAAAATGAGGAATTTCTGTGCACTTAGGCAGTGACTTAACTTTTTATTCAAAAAAGACCCCAAAAGTATCTTGGAATGTCTTGAAATTGTACACAGTCATAGTCAAGCATGCCCTGAACAAGAATCCGTTGAATATATATGCATATCTCTTGAAGAATATTTTAAATTAATTTTTGAATATCCGGAACGCGATCCATGCACTTGGACATTCCAAATATGTTGGAATGTCCTGAAATTGTACTCAGTCATAGTCAACGACGCCCTGAACAAGAATCCATTGAAAATATTTGCATATCTCTTAAGGAATATTTTTAATGAATTTTTGAAAATGAGGAAAGCGATCCATGCACTTAGGCAGTGACTTAACTTTTTATTCAAAAAAGACCCCAAAAGTATCTTGGAATGTCTTGAAATTGTACACAGTCATAGTCAAGCATGCCCTGAACAAGAATCCGTTGAATATATTTGTATATCTCTTGAAGAATATTTTTAATGAATTTTTGAAAATCCGAAAAGCGATCCATGCACTTGGACATTCCAAGTATGTTGGAATGTCTTGAAATTGTACTCGGTCATAGTCAACGACGCCCTGAACAAGAATCCATTGAAAATATTTGCATATCTCTTAAGGAATATTTTTAATGAATTTTTGAAAATCAGGAAAGCGATCCATGCACTTAGGCAGTGACTTAACTTTTTTGTCAAAAAAGACCCCAAAAGTATCTTGGAATGTCTTGAAATTGTACACAGTCATAGTCAAGCATGCCCTGAACAAGAATCCGTTGAATATATTTGCATATCTCTTGAAGAATATTTTTAATGAATTTTTGAAAATCCGGAAAGTGATCCATGCACTTGGACATTCCAAGTATGTTGGAATGTCTTGAAATTGTACTCGGTCATAGTCAACGACGCCCTGAACAAGAATCCATTGAAAATATTTGCATATCTCTTAAGGAATATTTTTAATGAATTTTTGAAAATGATGAAAGTCTGTGCACTTAGGCAGTGACTTAACTTTTTATTCAAAAAAGACCCCAAAGGTATCTTGGAATGTCTTGAAATTGTACACAGTCATAGTCAAGCATGCCCTGAACAAGAATCCGTTGAATATATTTGCATATCTCTTGAAGAATATTTTTAATGAATTTTTGAAAATCCAAAAAGCGATCCATGCACTTGGACATTCCAAGTATGTTGGAATAATTTGAAATTGTACTCAGTCATAGTCAACGATGCCCTGAACAAGAATCCATTGAAAATATTTGCATATCGCTTAAGGAATATTTTTAATGAATTTTTGAAAATCAGGAAAGCGATCCATGCACTTAGGCAGTGACTTAACTTTTTCGTCAAAAAAGACCCCAAAAGTATCTTGGAATGTCTTGAAATTGTACACAGTCATAGTCAAGCATGCCCTGAACAAGAATCCGTTGAATATATTTGCATATCTCTTGAAGAATATTTTTAATGAATTTTTGAAAATCCAAAAAGCGATCCATGCACTTGGACATTCCAAGTATGTTGGAATGTCTTGAAATTGTACTCAGTCATAGTCAACGACGCCCTGAACAAGAATCAATTGAAAATATTTGCATATCTCTTAAGGAATATTTTTAATGAATTTTTGAAAATGAGGAAAGTCTGTGCACTTAGGCAGTGACTTAACTTTTTATTCAAAAAAGACCCCAAAAGTATCTTGGAATGTCTTGAAATTGTACACAGTCATAGTCAAGCATGCCCTGAACAAGAATCCGTTGAATATATTTGCATATCTCTTGAAGAATATTTTTAATGAACTTTTGAAAATCAGGAAAGCGATCCATGCACTTGGACATTCCAAGTATGTTGGAATGTCTTGAAATTGTACTCAGTCATAGTCAACGACGCCCTGAACAAGAATCCGTTGAAAATATTTGCATATCGTTTAAGGAATATTTTTAATGAATTTTTGAAAATCAGGAAAGCGATCCATGCACTTAGGCAGTGACTTAACTTTTTTGTCAAAAAAGACCCCAAAAGTATCTTGGAATGTCTTGAAATTGTACACAGTCATAGTCAAGCATACCCTGAACAAGAATCCGTTGAATATATTTGCATATCTCTTGAAGAATATTTTTAATGAATTTTTGAAAATCCAAAAAGCGATCCATGCACTTGGACATTCCAAGTATGTTGGAATGTCTTGAAATTGTACTCAGTCATAGTCAACGACGCCCTGAACAAGAATCCGTTGAAAATATTTGCATATCGCTTAAGGAATATTTTTAATGAATTTTTGAAAATCAGGAAAGCGATCCATGCACTTAGGCAGTGACTTAACTTTTTTGTCAAAAAAGACCCCAAAAGTATCTTGGAATGTCTTGAAATTGTACACAGTCATAGTCAAGCATGCCCTGAACAAGAATCCGTTGAATATATTTGCATATCTCTTGAAGAATATTTTTAATGAACTTTTGAAAATCAGGAAAGCGATCCATGCACTTAGGCAGTGACTTAACTTTTTCGTCAAAAAAGACCCCAAAAGTATCTTGGAATGTCTTGAAATTGTACACAGTCATAGTCAAGCATGCCCTGAACAAGAATCCGTTGAATATATTTGCATATCTCTTGAAGAATATTTTTAATGAATTTTTGAAAATCCAAAAAGCGATCCATGCACTTGGACATTCCAAGTATGTTGGAATGTCTTGAAATTGTACTCAGTCATAGTCAACGACGCCCTGAACAAGAATCAATTGAAAATATTTGCATATCTCTTAAGGAATATTTTTAATGAATTTTTGAAAATGAGGAAAGTCTGTGCACTTAGGCAGTGACTTAACTTTTTCGTCAAAAAAGACCCCAAAAGTATCTTGGAATGTCTTGAAATTGTACACAGTCATAGTCAAGCATGCCCTGAACAAGAATCCGTTGAATATATTTGCATATCTCTTGAAGAATATTTTTAATGAACTTTTGAAAATCAGGAAAGCGATCCATGCACTTGGACATTCCAAGTATGTTGGAATGTCTTGAAATTGTACTCAGTCATAGTCAACGATGCCCTGAACAAGAATCTGTTGAAAATATTTGCATATCGTTTAAGGAATATTTTTAAAGAATTTCTGAAAATGAGGAAAGCGATCCATGCACTTAGGCAGTGACTTAACTTTTTCGTCAAAAAAGACCCCAAAAGTATCTTTGAATGTCTTGAAATTGTACTCAGTCATAGTCAACAACGCCCTGAACAAGAATCCATTGAAAATATTTGCATATCTCTTAAGGAATATTTTTAATGAATTTTTGAAAATGAGGAAAGTCTGTGCACTTAGGCAGTGACTTAACTTTTTATTCAAAAAAGACCCCAAAAGTATCTTGGAATGTCTTGAAATTGTACACAGTCATAGTCAAGCATGCCCTGAACAAGAATCCGTTGAATATATTTGCATATCTCTTGAAGAATATTTTTAATGAACTTTTGAAAATCAGGAAATTGATCCATGCACTTGGACATTCCAAGTATGTTGGAATGTCTTGAAATTGTACTCAGTCATAGTCAACGACGCCCTGAACAAGAATCCGTTGAAAATATTTGCATATCGCTTAAGGAATATTTTTAATGAATTTTTGAAAATGAGGAATTTCTGTGCACTTAGGCAGTGACTTAACTTTTTATTCAAAAAAGACCCCAAAAGTATCTTGGAATGTCTTGAAATTGTACACAGTCATAGTCAAGCATGCCCTGAACAAGAATCCGTTGAATATATTTGCATATCGCTTCAGGAATATTTTAAATGAATTTTTGAAAATCAGGAAAGCGATCCATGCACTTAGGCAGTGACTTAACTTTTTTGACAAAAAAGACCCCAAAAGTATCTTGGAATGTCTTGAAATTGTACACAGTCATAGTCAAGCATGCCCTGAACAAGAATCCGTTGAATATATTTGCATATCTCTTGAAGAATATTTTTAATGAATTTTTGAAAATCCGAAAAGCGATCCATGCACTTGGACATTCCAAGTATGTTGGAATGTCTTGAAATTGTACTCAGTCATAGTCAACGACGCCCTGAACAAGAATCCGTTGAAAATATTTGCATATCGTTTAAGGAATATTTTTAATGAATTTTTGAAAATCAGGAAAGCGATCCATGCACTTAGGCAGTGACTTAACTTTTTCGTCAAAAAAGACACCAAAAGTATCTTGGAATGTCTTGAAATTGTACACAGTCATAGTCAAGCATGCCCTGAACAAGAACCTGTTGAATATATTTGCATATCTCTTGAAGAATATTTTTAATGAATTTTTGAAAATGAGGAATTTCTGTGCACTTAGGCAGTGACTTAACTTTTTATTCAAAAAAGACCCCAAAAGTATCTTGGAATGTCTTGAAATTGTACACAGTCATAGTCAAGCATGCCCTGAACAAGAATCCGTTGAATATATATGCATATCTCTTGAAGAATATTTTAAATTAATTTTTGAATATCCGGAACGCGATCCATGCACTTGGACATTCCAAATATGTTGGAATGTCCTGAAATTGTACTCAGTCATAGTCAACGACGCCCTGAACAAGAATCCATTGAAAATATTTGCATATCTCTTAAGGAATATTTTTAATGAATTTTTGAAAATGAGGAAAGTCTGTGCACTTAGGCAGTGACTTAACTTTTTATTCAAAAAAGACCCCAAAAGTATCTTTGAATGTCTTGAAATTGTACACAGTCATAGTCAAGCATGCCCTGAACAAGAATCCGTTGAATATATTTGCATATCTCTTGAAGAATATTTTTATAGAATTTTTGAAAATCCGGAAAGCGATCCATGCACTTGGACATTCCAAGTATGTTGGAATGTCTTGAAATTGTACTCGGTCATAGTCAACGACGCCCTGAACAAGAATCCATTAAAAATATTTGCAAATCTCTTAAGGAATATTTTTAATGAATTTTTGAAAAGGAGGAAAGTCTGTGCACTTAGGCAGTGACTTAACTTTTTATTCAAAAAAGACCCCAAAAGTATCTTGGAATGTCTTGAAATTGTACACAGTCATAGTCAAGCATGTCCTGAACAAGAATCCGTTGAATATATTTGCATATCTCTTGAAGAATATTTTTATAGAACTTTTGAAAATCAGGAAAGCGATCCATGCATTTGGACATTCCAAGTATGTTGGAATGTCTTGAAATTGTACTCAGTCATAGTCAACGACGCCCTGAACAAGAATCCGTTGAAAATATTTGCATATCGCTTAAGGAATATTTTTAATGAATTTTTGAAAATCAGGAAAGCGATCCATGCACTTGGACATTCCAAGTATGTTGGAATGTCTTGAAATTGTACTCAGTCATAGTCAACGACACCCTGAACAAGAATCCGTTGAAAATATTTGCATATCGCCTAACAAATATTTTAAATGAATTTTTGAAAATCAGGAAAGCGAACCATGCACTTACGCAGTGACTTAACTTTTTTGTCAAAAAAGACCCCAAAAGTATCTTGGAATGTCTTGAAATTGTACACAGTCATAGTCAAGCATGCCCTGAACAAGAATCCGTTGAATATATTTGCATATCTCTTAAAGAATATTTTGAATGAACTTTTGAACATGACATAGTTTGGCATGGGTTAACCCATGTCATGACAAACATGACATGTTTGTCCACTAGAGGGCAGTTTGAAGAACCAAGCAGCCATGAATCAGATTTGACCTTACTTGTAATGTCAAACTTGTCCACTAGAGGGCAGTTGAAATAATTAAGTATCCATACATTAAATTTGAGCTTACATGTAATGACACCTTTATCCACTAAAGGGCAGTTCCAAGAATTTAGCATGCCATAAATCAGATTTGAGCTTACATGTAATGACACATTTGTCCACCAGAGGGCAGTCTGACCAATCCAGCAGCCATAAATCAGATTTGACCTTACTTGCAATGTCAAACTTGTCCACTAGAGGGCAGTTGAAATAATTAGGTATCCATACATCAAATTTGAGCTTACATGTAATGACACCTTTATCCACTAGAGAGCAGTCTGAAGAATTTAGCATGCCATAAATCAGATTTGAGCTTACATGTAATGACACCTTTATCCACTAGAGAGCAGTCTGAAGAATTTAGCATGCCATAAATCAGATTTGAGCTTACATGTAGTGACACATTTGTCCACCAGAGGGCAGTCTGACCAATCCAGCAGCCATAAATCAGATTTGACCTTACTTGTAATGTCAAACTTGTCCGCTAGATGGCAGTTGAAATAATAAAGCAGCTATAAATCAGATTTGACATAGCATATAATGACATGTTTGTCCACCAGAGGGCAGTTGAAATAATTTAGTATCCATAAATCAAATTTGAGCGTGCATGTAATGACATGTTTATCCACCAGAGGGCAGTCTGAAGAATCCAGCAGCCAAAAGTCAAATTTGACCTTACATGTAATGACACCTTTATCCACTAGAGGGCAGTCTGAAGAATTTAACAGCCATAAATCAGATTTGAGCTTACATGTAATGACACATTTGTCCACCAGAGGGCAGTCTGACCAATCCAGCAGCCATAAATCAGATTTGACCTTACTTGTGATGTCAAACTTGTCCACTAGAGGGCAGTTGAAATAATTAAGCAGCTATAAATCAAATTTGAGCGTGCATGTAATGACATGTTTATCCACCAGAGGGCAGTCTGAAGAATCCAGCAGCCAAAAGTCAAATTTGACCTTACATGTAATGACACCTTTATCCACTAGAGGGCAGTCTGAAGAATTTAACAGCCATAAATCAGATTTGAGCTTACATGTAATGACACATTTGTCCACCAGAGGGCAGTCTGACCAATCCAGCAGCCATAAATCAGATTTGACCTTACTTGTAATGTCAAACTTGTCCACTAGAGGGCAGTTGAAATAATTTATCAGCTATAAATCAAATTTGAGCGTGCATGTAATGACATGTTTATCCACCAGAGGGCAGTCTGAAGAATCCAGCAGCCAAAAGTCAAATTTGACCTTACATGTAATGACATCTTTTTCCACTAGAGGGCAGTCTGAAGAATTTAGCAGCCATAAATCAGATTTGACCTTACATGTAATAACACATTTGTCCACTAGAGGGCAGTTGAAATAATTAAGTATCCATACATCAAATTTGAGCTTACATGTAACGACATGTTTGTCCACTAGAGGGCAGTTTGAAGAACCCAGCAGCCATGAATCAGATTTGACCTTACTTGTAATGTCAAACTTGTCCACTAGAGGGCAGTTGAAATAATTAAGTATCCATACATCAAATTTGAGCTTACATGTAATGACACCTTTATCCACTAGAGGGCAATTTGAAGAACCCAGCAGCCATGAATCAGATTTGACCTTACTTGTAATGTCAAACTTGTCCACTAGAGGGCAGTTGAAATAATTAAGTATCCATACATCAAATTTGAGCTTACATGTAATGACACCTTTATCCACTAGAGGGCAATTTGAAGAACCCAGCAGCCATAAATCAGATTTGACCTTACATGTAATAACAACTTTGTCCACCAGAGAGCAGTCTGAATAATTCAGCAGCCATAAATCAAATGTGACCCTCCTTGTAAAAACACATTGGTTCACCAGGAAGCTGTTACACCATGTGAACCAATCCATTACCCATAATGCTTTGTGAAAAGTTAAAAGTGAAGAAAACAGTGTCTTTTGTCTAAAATAAATCACATTTTGACTGTGAAACATTTGACAAAAGATGGTAAAACAGTGTCAAAAAGTTTGTGATACATATTTCTGTAATAATTCAAGTTTTATCATTTAATTCTTTACCAGCACCATAAGTGATAAGACTTTAGTGGACTTTAAATACTCTCTTATCCTCCAGTGAATGTAGATCAACACAGCACAGTTTAAATACTGTAACAGCCCTGGATGAAACTCAGTGACATCTCATGGCTTGCCCACTGGAGGGCAGTGTTCAATAATAATTATATTTATGTTATACTAATTATTTTTTATGTATTTCAATACTTGTCCACTCGTAGGCAATTAAAATACTTGTAGATCACAAGTTATATTTTACTTTAAATGTAATGTCAAATTTAGCCACTAGAGGGCAGTTGAAATAATTTAGTATTCATAAATTAAGTTTGAGCTTTCATGTAATGACATGTTTATCCACTAGAGGGCAATTTGAAGAACCCAGCAGCCATAAATCAGATTTGACCTTACATGTAATAACAACTTTGTCCACCAGAGAGCAGTCTGAATAATTCAGCAGCCATAAATCAAATGTGACCCTCCTTGTAAAAACACATTGGTTCACCAGGAAGCTGTTACACCATGTGAACCAATCCATTACCCATAATGCTTTGTGAAAACTTAAAAGTGAAGAAAACAGTGTCAGCCAATCGGCTTTTTCAGCCAATCAGCTGACGATCACAGAGAATACACATGGCTAATTATACGGAGAGAGAGTGTGTCGAATGTCCAGCGTATGTGTGCAGTGTGTGTGTGTGCAGTGCGAAATTAAAGCGTGAATATCATCAAAGCAGTCATCATCAAAGCTTTGTTTGACAAAGGAAGACAAAGAGAAAAGGACAATAAGTCTGTGGCTGAGCAGCTTCTTCACGGACAAGGACAGCGAACGTACAGAGACTGCTGTGTGTGGACTGTTAGCATTTTAAGCTAGCGATCTTTATGCTAACGTGTTAGCAGACTTCATCGTCACAAAAACAACAAACAGATGATTATTCCGCGGCTGAAAGAGAGCAGGACACACACGGTAGTTGTCTGAGATGATGACATGACGCCAGCACCGCTCTATCTCCTATCGAATTGGACTTTTGGAGGCGAACAGACGTAAAACTGCAACGAAAAGGAAGCAAGCACGGACCTCTTATGATCAGAGGAACTCATGTTCTTATGGGGTGAGTTTTCCTTAACGTTGTTAATCGATGTTATGTTAGTGTTCATTCAAAGTCACATACAGACGCACATAGGGAAGCTGTCTTTTAATAATCCACTGTGCGTTTCATAACGCCGTTTGGCTACATTGTTATTAGCCATGCTTGCTTAGCTCGCTAGCTTAGCTCGCTAGCTCGGTACTGTATTATTACAATGAGAATGATGCGCACATCGAAACTTTTGTTCGGTCAGATGAGCGTATTATAAGCCGTAAGAGGAGCATGTCACGGCCCTCTTTGAGATTTTGTACACCCGCAGGTTCAGTTTGATAATTCAAATGCTTTGAGACGAAACTCCCGTGTTCGAAACCTAACATTGCATTGAATGATGTGTGAATGCCACACCTTTGCATGCATGAATCACACATGATTAACACAATGTGTGATGAACGTGTTAATTACACGTGCAATTCATGCACATAAAGGTGTGGCATTCACACATAATTCAAGCAATACTACTGATCAATCTATACTGATTCAGTGATTAAATGCCTTTTAACATGAACCATGATCTGAAATAAGTATTTTTTATTTTTTTTTCAGAATCCTGGGCATAAGGATTGGCATGTGAAGTTGCTGCCAACCCATGTGTCCAAGGCCTCAGTGTGGCGTCAATACATGAGGTCGGCTAAGGCTCTTGGTATGTGTATAAATTGATTTCTATACAATAGCCAAATGCTTATATAGACTGCAATATGTAATGTGTAAAATGTGATTTTTTTGGAAAAATAAAATCATTATTTTCATTGTGGTTCTTGCTGTCAACAGGTAGTGGAACACAGCTCTGCTGAAAGTCGCCTCAATATTCCGCAGCTTGTTGGAACGGCAGATGGCAGAGTGATAGTAAAGACCATCGACTGGCAGACACATCTGAGTCCCTACTTTCAAAAGCTCCCACAGATCAAGAGTTATCAGAACTTTAGGTATTTATATTCAAAATTCTGCATTTTATGAATAAAAAAATCACGAATGAACATAATAGTGTTCCATGTGAACAGTGAGCCATGTTTTAAATATCCTGTTGTGTGCTTCTATTCTGTCACAGCTTTGATGCCAACAGACCAGGTGTGGTGCTTGCTCAAACTCACAGTGATGCAGAGCCTATCGAGTTTCAGCTACTGCGCAACCCAGGAGTTCTGCCCCCTGTTGACAGTCTCCCCGTCCTGGCCCCACCTGGACTGACCATGGACAGGCAGACGTATCTTTTTGAAAAAATCCGGCCTTTCTGTTCTGATGAGGCAAAATTCTTCACATGCCCAGCACCAAAGGTTACAGCACAGAAGAGGGTGCGTTTGTGATGTCATCATTTAGTCCGCATATCAACTGTGATGGACAGAGTGGGTACAGCCACATTGTGGGGGAGGAACTGGTGTTGAAGATGATAATATAGTCCATGGTCTGGAAAATATTCCTTCACACACTTAGATATATTTTATTTCTTTATTTTAGTTCTATGCACCATATATCTGGAACAAACTCCCAGAAAACTGTAGGTCTGCTGAAACTCTCACCTCTTTTAAATCAAGAGTGAAGACTTTTCTGTTTGCCGCTGCATTTCAGTCATTTCCAATACTGCACTGTAACCTTTATTCCTTATATATACTCTTGATTTTATTTGTTATCTTTTTATTTTATTTGTATCTATTTTATTTTTTAATCTTAATCTTTAAATGTTACCTGCTTGTTTTTATTTTGATGTTATATCTGATTTTATAAATGTCTCTTTTCTATGCTTTTTAATGCTTTATGTAAAGCACTTTGAATTACCTTGTTGTTGAAATGTGCTATACAAATAAACTTGCCTTGCCTTACATTGACATGAACTACATTCATTCCTTTTTTTTTTTTCCAAACTGCTACACTGTTACTGTCCTGTGGGCTAACAGACATCAGATGTCACTGACAGCTAGACTGGGTGGGGGGTTGTGACCATGTTAATGTCATGCAAATGAGCAGCTATTGGCCTGGCTCCTCAAGAGGGTCGAAATCTTTCAGGCTGAATTTCTCCCTAAAGCAGTTTGAGGAGTGTCTACATTCAAATGACCACATCTTCTTCAAAAATGATCAGATGGACATGGGTTTGACATTGTTGGAAAGCTTAGATATCACACTTTCGGAATCTGTAAATAACTCCAAATGTCCCGAAGTAGACATGTGAACCCTTTTGCCATGGCTGGACACAAATTTTCTGTTCCAGAATCGAGACCCGACATGGACCTTGTGATGGAACGGTCACGCCTGGTGTATGTCCAGGACAACATTGACGAACTCTGAACACCAGCTGTCAGAAGAGGATGAGTATTGTAAGTTGTTGTGTTTGCTGCGTTTGTCTCTGTTAATTTGTTTGTTGTTCCTAATCTGTTCCAGAATGGAGACCCAACATGGTCGACCTCGAGCCGGGGCTTGGTGGACGTTCTGGACAACTTCGACGAACTCTGAACACAGACTGTTGGAAGAGGATGAGTATGGTGATATTTTTGTTTGAGTTATTGTTGACCTCTACTTTCGTCTACAGTCGCCTCTTCCCTGATCTGGTCGGTGACTCCCACTGCACAAGAAGAACCTACAGTGGTGAGTATATCAGATTCCTTATGACATCAATGACAGTTTGATACTGCTTTTCAGTTTTGTTTTTCCTAATCTGTTTCAGAATGGAGACCCAAGGCTTGGTGGACTTCCTAGGTCCTTGACAACTTCAAACTCTAAACACTAGCTGTCGGAAGAGGATGAGTATTGTTAGTAGTTGTGTTTGCTGCTGCTTTTGTCTCTGTTAATTTGTTTGTTTTTCCTAATCTGTTCCAGAAGGGTGACCCAACATGGTCGACCTCAAGGTGGTGCTTGTTGGACGTTCTACCCTACAGTCGCATCTTCCCTGATCTCATCGGTGACTCCTACTGCACAAGAAGAACCGGCAGTGGTGAGTATATCAGATTCCTTTGGACATCAATGACAGTTTGATACTGCTTTTCAGTTTTGTTTTTCCTAATCTGTTCCAGAATGGAGACCCAACATGGTCGACCTCGAGGCGGTGCTTGGTGGACGTTCTGGACAACTTCGACGAACTCTGAACACAGATTGTCGGAAGAGGAGGAGAATGGTGATATTTATTTTTCTTTGCGTCATTGTTGTTGACACAACTCAACTCAACTCAACTTTATTTATAGAGCGCTTTAGGCAGCTAAAGCTGGTACAAAGTGCTTAACAGTACAATAAATAAAACATGGCACATAAAACATAGGAGACAAAATAAAAACAATAAAACTATAAAACAGTAACAATGTTTAAATAATAAAAAAAACAATAAAACTATAAAACAATAAAAATGTTTAAACCATAAAACACTAAAACAAGAGCAGAGTCTCATGCTGAGTTGAACGCAGAAGAATAAAAATGTGTTTTAAGATGAGTTTTAAAAATGGAAAGTGAGGGGGCCTGTCTAATATGAAGCGGGAGGGCGTTCCAAAGTTTGGGACCGGCAATGGAGAAAGCTCTTTCCCCTCTGAGCTTCCGTTTAGACCTCGGTACCTCCAGGAGCAGCTGGTCAGCTGACCTGAGGCACCGAGCAGGAGTGTAAGGATGGAGAAGCTCAGAGAGGTAAGGCGGGGCAAGACCATTTAAAGATTTAAAAACAAATAAAAGAATCTTAAAATGGACTCTAAAATGCACAGGCAGCCAGTGAAGGGAGGCCAAAATGGGAGTAATGTGCTCCCTCTTACGTGCTCCAGTTAAGAGGCGAGCAGCAGCGTTCTGGACCAACTGGAGACGTGAGAGGGAGGACTGGCTGACTCCAAGATAAAGAGCGTTACAGTAATCCAGCCGAGATGTAACAAAGGCATGGATTACTGTTTCAAAGTGCTTTTGTGAGAGAAAGGGCCTCACCTTTGCCAGCTGCCTGAGGTGAAAAAAGCTGGACTTTACTGTTGCCCCAATTTGCCGGTCCAATTTAAAATCACTGTCCATAATAAAACCTAAGTTTGTCACTAAAGGCTTCACATACGATGCCAAAGGGCCCAAATCAGCAGGGGGGGGTTCACTAGAGCCGCTAGGACCAAACATTATGACTTCCGTCTTCTTTTCATTAAATTTTAAAAAGTTCAGTGACATCCATGCTTTTATGTCATCAAGACATAATAGAAGTGGTTGCAGACAGGCATTTTTCTTACTCAGTGGGACATAAATCTGACTGTCGTCTGCATAAAAATGAAATGAGATGCCATGTTTTCTCAAGATGGAGCCCAGGGGAAGCAGATACAGGGAGAAGAGCAGGGGCCCTAAAATTGAGCCCTGTGGAACCCCATATGACAGTGGAGCAGAGCGGGACTCAGAGCCACCGAGGCGTACACACATAGATCTTCCCTCAAGATACGATCTAAACCACTTAAGGGCGCTACCACTAATGCCCACTAGGTGCTGCAAGCGTGCCACTAAAATATTGTGGTCCACAGTGTCAAACGCTGCAGTTAGGTCCAGCAGGACAAGGATCACAGAGTCTCCAGAATCAACCGTCAGGAGGATGTCATTGAACACTCTTAATAAAGCTGACTCTGTACTATGCCTTGTTTTAAAGCCAGACTGGAAAATCTCCAGAATATCATGCTCGTCCAGGAACGACTGCAACTGGGCGTGGACAACTTTTTTCCAGGATCTTTGAAATAAAAGGCAGCTTGGAGATAGGTCTATAATTGGCTAGCATAACACGATCAAGGCCAGGTTTCTTAAGCAGGGGTTGTACAACAGCATGTTTAAAACATTGGGGGACAACACCAGAAGACAGACTGCTGTTAATAATGGCCAGGACTGACTGCCCTATACAAGGAAATACCTCTTTAAAAAAGTGAGGCGGGACAGTGTCACAGGGAGAGCCTGATGGCTTCATCTGGGCAACCACTTTTTCTAAGGCAATCAGAGACACGGGCTCAAACGAATCAAGCACAGCTGAGAAAAGCACACTGTCAGAGGGGTCAGACACAGGTGTGGTGATTAGAGCCCTTGTGGTAGCAACCTTATCAATGAAGAACTGCAGGAAGCTATTGCACATTTCAGGGGATTCCTCTGTGCACACAGGCTGAGGTGAGCCAAGAACAGACTCTATGGTTTTAAATAACACACGTGGGTTGTGAGAGTTTGATTCAATAATATTTGACAGGTGCTCTCTTCTGGACTCTTTGACAGTGCTCTGGTAGCAGCGCCAGCTGTCTTTTAGGATTTGGCGAGAAACCTGCAGCTTGTCCTTTTTCCACCTGCGTTCAGCTTTGCGGCAATCCTGTCTGGCTGCGCGAGTTCTCGCATTGAACCAGGGCTCAGGTTTAGCTTTGGGCTGCACGGTTTTAAATGGAGCCACAGAGTCCAATATGGTTCGGCAGGAGGAGTGAAACGAAGAACTGAGCACCTCCGTGTTTGGTAATAATTCAGAGGGGACACAGAGCTGGTTAAAGGCAGCAGAAAACTGGCCGGAAAACTGACCTCTACTTTTGTCTACAGTCGCCTCTTCCCTGATCTCATCGGTGACTCCCACTGCACAAGAAGAACCTACAGTGGTGAGTATATCAGATTCCTTTGAACATCAATGAAAGTTTGATGCTGCTTTTCAGTTTCGTTTTTCCTAATCTGTTTCAGAATGGAGACCCAAGGCTTGGTGGATTTCTGACGTCCAGGACAACTTTGAACATCTGAACACCAACTGTCAGAAGAAGATGAGTATTGTTGTTTTCTGCTGCTCTCGTCCCTTTTCATTATTTAGTTTTTTCCATTATTTTTGAAGTGTACAAAAATCACTATAGTCACAAAGCACTGAATACGATTCAAACACAGGTTGTTTTTTGATATATAAACAGACTCAGGGTTCAAGTTTGTTTCATTTTTGAAATGAAATGTTTGGTGTGGTTTAAGGAATATTTGGTTGTTATTAGACCCTGAGATGGGTCAGTGACTAGGAGAAACATTGATTTTGATGCATTATTACTTTTTTGTAGTAGCAGATCCAATGTAATCTTATTTTGTGATATATGATGGATTTTGAATCGGTCTCCGACTACAAGTAAAACATTTTTTTCCTACTAACCCAATTATAACCTGGTTTTGTTTTAAGATGAATAAACATACAATAATAGTTTGAACCTAAAAAACATTTATTTTGCAAAGGACACTGAATGATGAACACTTAAATATGAACATTGAATATGAAACATGGGGCAGTTTGGTGTGTTGTTGGCGATGGGGAGAAGGGAAAAGATGGAGATGGTGAGTGAGTTCATCATGTGTGAATGTGAGAGTTCAGCTCAGGTGGAGCAGAGACTCCAAATCTCGCTCGTTCACTCGCAGTCACGCTCGCTCGCTCACTCTCGCTCGCTCACTCACTCACAGTCACTCACTCACTCTCGCTCGCTCACTCGCTCCC
Source organism: Microchirus variegatus (assembly GCF_963457635.1). Taxonomy (NCBI): domain Eukaryota; kingdom Metazoa; phylum Chordata; class Actinopteri; order Pleuronectiformes; family Soleidae; genus Microchirus; species Microchirus variegatus. Next base: position 1,003,922 of record NW_028154686.1, on the reverse strand, counting down.
TCACTCCCTCACTCCCTCACTCAGTCACACATGATGCACTCACTCACCATCTCTCTTCCTTTCTCCCCATCTCCAACAACACACCCAACTGCCCCATGTTTCATATTCAATGTTTATATTTCAGTCTTCATCATTCAGGGTCGTCTTTGCAAAATAAATATTTGTTCAGGTTGAACCTATTCTTGTTTATTTATCTTAAAACAAAACAGGGTAATAATTATTTAGTAGGAAAAAAAGTTTGCTTATATAAGGAGACGATTCAAAATCCATCATATCACAAGATTATTAAATTGCATCTGCCACTACAGAAACTAACAATGCATCAAAATCAATGTTTCTTCCAATCACTGACCATCTCAGGGCCTGATAATAATAAATAGTCCTTGAAAGGTATTTTATGATTGATTGGAAAGGATTGTAGTTTTTTTGTTGATTTAAAGAGTTGCATAAACATTATAGCCTTTAAAGGGTTAGAATTTTTAAAAATATAATTTGATGAGTATATCTCAGTCTGAAGTAGCGTTAAAAGAGTGACAATTTAAAGTTGAAAAAAATATGAACAATATTTTTGTAGGAGACTGTTTTTAGAAAAATCTGACATTGCAAAAAATAAGAATGCATCAGAATCAAAAGTTATTGTAGTTGCATAAACAATATGGCCTTTAAAAGGTTAACATTTTAAAAAATATTAATATTTGATATGCATATTGACTGAACACAGACTGTCGGAAGAGGAGGAGTATGGTGATATTTCTTATTTGTGTTTGCTTCATCGTTGTTGACCTCTACTTTCGTCTACAGTCGCCTCTTCCCTGATCTCATCGGTGACTCCTACAACACAAGAACCTCCAGTTGTGAGTATATCAGATTCCTTTGGGCATCAGTGACGGTTTGATACTGCTTTTCAGTTTTGTTTTTCCTAATCTGTTTCAGAATGGAGACCCTACGCTTGGTGGACTTCCTACGTTCTGGACAACTTTGAAGAACTCTGAACCCCAGCGGTCGGAAGAGGATGAGTATTGTTAATTGTTTGCTGCTGCTTTTGTCTCTGTTAATTTGTTTGTTTTTCCTAATCTGTTCCAGAAGGGTGACCCAACATGGTCGACCTCGAGGTGGTGCTTGGTGGACGTTCTACCCTACAGTCGCGTCTTCCCTGATCTCATCGGTGACTCCTACTGCACAAGAAGAATCTGCAGTGGTGAGTATATCAGATTCCTTTGGACATCAGTGACTGTTTGATGCTGCTTTTTAGTTTCGTTTTTCCTAATCTGTTCCAGGATGGAGACCCAAGGCTTGGTGGATTTCTGACGTCCAGCACAACTTTGAACATCTGAACACCAACTGTCAGAAGAAGATGAGTATTGTTACTTGTTTGCTGCTGCTCTCGTCCCTTTTCATTATTTAGTTTTTCCATTATTTTTGAAGTGTACAAAAATCCCTTTAGTCACAAAGCACTGAATACGATTCAAACACAGGTTGTTATTTGATATATAAACAGACTCAGGGTTCAAGTTTGTTTCATTTTTGAAATGAAATGTTTGGTGTGGTTTAAGGAATATTTGGTTGTTATTAGACCCTGAGATGGGTCAGTGACTAGGAGAAACATTGATTTTGATGCATTAGTTGTTTGTAGTAGCAGATCCAATGTAATCTTATTTTGTGATATATGATGGATTTTGAATCGGTCTCCGACTACAAGTAAAACATTTTTTTCCTACTAACCCAATTATAACCTGGTTTTGTTTTAAGATGAATAAACATACAATAATAGTTTGAACCTAAAAAACATTTATTTTGCAAAGGACACTGAATGATGAACACTTAAATATGAACATTGAATATGAAACATGGGGCAGTTTGGTGTGTTGTTGGCGATGGGGAGAAGGGAAAAGATGGAGATGGTGAGTGAGTTCATCATGTGTGAATGTGAGAGTTCAGCTCAGGTGGAGCAGAGACTCCAAATCTCGCTCGTTCACTCGCAGTCACGCTCGCTCACTCTCGCTCGCTCACTCACTCACAGTCACTCACTCACTCTCGCTCGCTCGCTCGCTCGCTCACTCGCTCCCTCACTCCCTCACTCAGTCACACATGATGCACTCACTCACCATCTCTCTTCCTTTCTCCCCATCTCCAACAACACACCCAACTGCCCCATGTTTCATATTCAATGTTTATATTTCAGTCTTCATCATTCAGGGTCGTCTTTGCAAAATAAATATTTGTTCAGGTTGAACCTATTCTTGTTTATTTATCTTAAAACAAAACAGGGTAATAATTATTTAGTTGGAAAAAAGTTTGCTTATAGAAGGAGACGGTTCAAAATCCATCATATCACAAGATTATTAAATTGCATCTGCCACTACAGAAACTAACAATGCATCAAAATCAATGTTTCTTCCAATCACTGACCATCTCAGGGCCTGATAATAATAAATAGTCCTTGAAAGGTATTTTATGATTGATTGGAAAGGATTGTAGTTTTTTTGTTGATTTAAAGAGTTGCATAAACATTATGGCCTTTAAAGGGTTAGAATTTTAAAAATATAATTTGATGAGTATATCTCAGTCTGAAGTAGCGTTAAAAGAGTGACAATTTAAAGTTGAAAAAAATATGAACAATATTTTTGTAGGAGACTGTTTTTAGAAAAATCTGACATTGCAAAAAATAAGAATGCATCAGAATCAAAAGTTATTGTAGTTTTTTTTTCCCAATAAAAACAGTGTAGTTGCGTAAACAATATGGCCTTTAAAAGGTGAACCTTTTAAAAATAATATTTTTTAAAGGTTCACCTTTTAAAAATATTAATATTTGATATGCATATTTCAGGATGAAGTAGCTTCAAAAGACTGACTCATTTAAAGTGGAAATAAATATTAAGATATTTTTACAGCAGTTTTTGGCAAGGGGCCGTTTTCTGCAACAAGGAACAAATGAGGGGGTTAGGGTTAGCTAACCTTAGTTAGTTATCCCCAAAACACCTGGTTCAGGTGCACAGGTTATCAGAGTTCTGCAGAGCTCGTTAACCACTTCCACTACACAAGAACCTACAGTGGTGAGTATATTAGACTCCTTTTGACATCAATGACACTTTGCTACTGCTTTTCAGTTTTGTTTTTCCTAATCTGTTCCAGAATTGAGACCCTAACACTTGGTGGACTTCTTACGTCCTGGACAACTTAGACGAACTCTGAACACCGGCTGTCAAAACAAGATGAGTGTTTTTTTGTTTGTGTCAATATGCACTTCTACTTTGGTCTGTCGTTTCATCTTCCTGTGTTGTCGTTGTTACACAAATGTGTACACTTAGCAAAACTTAGTTGACAGTAAACGGGTGCAGGTGTCGGAGGATTGATAACTCTGATTGGACGGAACTCTCCATACGTGACAGCAAAACAAAAATCTGCTCACAAGGATGGACAAACTGGAATCATGGCTTGGAAATGCAAAAGTAACTTTCTGGACAACTTTGTCAACACGATGATGCAGCAAATGGAGGAATTCATTCACCTCAGTGAATCTACTCTTGGAAAATGGATGGATCTGCATGATGATCTTTGAGGAAATGGGATCAGTGGATTCAAAACCTGGAGGAACGGAACACAAGAATCTGAAAAAAACCCAACATGAACTGCACAAAATGGCCTCCTTGTGGTCGTCCAACCAAAACCACTGACTAACAAAAGTTACCACCTCTTGTCCTTTCTGTTCCCCTCCCATTCCCCCCAACCGGTCGAGGCAGACGGCCGCACACTTTGAGTCTGGTTCTGCCAGAGATTTCTTCCTGTTAAAAGGGAGTTTTTTCTCTCCACTGTTGCCACGATTGCTTGCTCATTGTGTGAATTGTTGGGTTTCTCTTCTCTCTAATATTATGAATGATTTAAAAAAAAAAAAGGAGTGCAAGTCCGACTGTCACCTCCACGTGGTGCACTCTGGGTAACGCTAACGACGGCGGCAAACGATAAGTTTACCCGGACATTTGTGACTTATTTGAAAAGTTGATCTTTTTGAGTAAATGTTAATGTGTAGAATGTGTTTGAATGTTTGTCATTGTTGTGACGATAGTCAAGTTAATTTTCACTTCATGTGTTTTCATGTGTCCAGAAACGGCAGCAAAACATGGACTGGATTTCACCGACTGGACTTGATGTGGTTTCCCTGTGAGTCGACAAACTCATTTATTTCCTTGCTGTCCTTTTATTGCTTTCCTTTTCTCTTTCCTTCCATTCTTTTTCATGTCTTTCAGCCCTTTCTTTTTGCCATTTCCTCCATCCCTGTGTTCTCTCCTTCTCTAATGGACTTTATTGCTTCCTTCCTTTTTCTGATTAAATGAGGTTTTAGTCCAACCAGCAGGGGGCGTCACAGCCACTTCAGCCTCAGTGGGTGAAGCTGAGTCTTTTTTCTTTTCCATTTCTAATTCACAGTGTAAGTGGGGTTTAAAGCCAACAGGGTTTATGAAGAATAAGTTCTTGTTTTTATTGTTATTTAAAGCTAACTGTATTTTCTTCTCTGTATTGTTTTATTGCGTTGAAGAAAAGAGCCTGTGATTGTTTGACTTTAATTTCTACTTAACCTTTATATGTTTCTTTGATGCCGTTTTGTTTCTTTTCTGCTTTGTGTTGATGTTTTTTCCATCTTGAATCTTTTGTGTTAAATAAATAAATAAGTCACTTATTTGAAGTCTCTCGCTCTTTCACTCACACTCACTCTGCTGAACTGGCTGAACAAATGTGTGCCACAGTCTGGCCCTCGGTGAAACTCTGTATGGCCTGAACCCTGAATGTTTTCTCAAGTTATTTATGGGCTGGCAGTGACTTGAATTCAGCAGCTTTGAATACATTTTTCATCTACACGTAATGTCACCTTTGTCCACTGGAGGTCAGGTTTTTGCAGTTCTGTTTTATGATGAATTATTTATGGCCTGGCAGGGTCTTAAACATAAAAAAACTGTTTCCCTCACAAAAGTTACTATTTATTTCACCAGTTTAGCAGCTCTAAATCTCATGTGACCTTACATGTAATGTCAAACGTGTCCACCAGAGGGCAGTTTCAACATGTAAACACATTTCAAGATCCTCTTCACCACCTACAAATCCTTCTTACCTTCAGACCTCCTCCATCGCCCCATTCACTCACACCGAACACGCTACACCGTCAAACATCTGTGTAGCCCCAGTTAAGCCCCTCAAGCATTTTATTTTAGATTTTATAAAATATATAATATAGATATATGTTTTTTTGAAGTTTAACATTTAAAAAGTTCAAGTAGCCATTCTGTTCCAATCCAATCCCTGTGTGTGTGAGTAAGAATGGAATAGGTGAGGGCGGGTCGCTACGGTAACTGTGGAGCTTCGGGCGCTGTCCGTGGTGCTGAAAGGCTGCTTTGTTGGATGAGTGTGTGACTTTGTTTTCTTTTTTTTCCCTCTACATGTAAAGTGACTTTTGTGATAGAGGAGGGAAGTGTGATGGAGCCTTGAGGGATTCTGGACTCATCACCAGGCTCGCTTCTCCTCGGCCTCAAATCTCCACGGACCTGAAACACAAGGAAAAGCAGCTGAAGCCACTTTCACTCATGACAATCCATCATTATTGAGTCACTGTGATGAAAGGAAGAAACTGTAGGGATGTTTTTAAGGTAGAACATTAGCTGAAAGGATGTTGTCGATGAATTCGTTCTTCATTGATGAAGCAGAGCATGAGAGAGAATAGATCAAAGCAGGAGAAACATCTTCTACATACGTAGAGTAAGATTAGAAGTAAGAGGAAGATTCTATTGAATAATATCTCAAATATCCAATGCCTTACCTGAACATTACTGGGCTCAGAGATGGAGAAGCTGGTCTCTTGAAAGTTGCTGCCATCTGCTGGTTTACCAGACAACGCCAGATCGGTCCTGCTGGATCTCAGTGCAGCATTTGATACGATAGATCATGAGATCCTGCTACATAGACTAGAACAAGATGTTGTGATTAGAGGATCTGCACTTGTCTGGTTCAAGTCCTATTTATGGGACAGATTTCAGTTTGTTAGTGTTAACGAGGACTACTCCATATTCACTAAGGTCAACTACGGAGTTCCTCAGGGTTCCGTGCTCGGACCTATTCTTTTTACCCTGTACATGCTGCCATTAGGCAACATTATCAGGAAACACAACATAGATTTCCATTGTTATGCAGACGACACCCAGCTATATGTATCTGTACGACCGGATGACCCAAACCCATCTATAAAACTCCAGGATTGTCTCATAGACATACAGACGTGGATGACTCTGAACTTTCTGATGCTTAACACAGAAAAAACTGAGGTCATGGTCCTTGGGCCAAAAGATATAAGAGCAGCACTTTTAAGTGGAGCTCTAAACCGAGGCAGTAACACTTCAGTCCCTTGCACTACAGTAAGGAACCTAGGAGTCCTGTTTGACCAGGATTTATCACTGGATGAACATATTAAGCATATATGTAGAACAGCCTTCTTCCACCTTCGCAACATTAAGACAATTAGAAATATTATATCACGACAAGACTCTGAGAAACTTATCCACGCCTTTATAACCTCTAGGCTGGATTACTGTAACTCCTTACTGTCTGGATGTCCTAGTAAGTCCTTGAGAAGCCTTCAACTTGTCCAGAACGCAGCAGCACGGATACTGACTGGAACCAGACGACGTGATTATACGACTCCTGTCTTGGCTTCTCTTCACTGGCTCCCAGTGAAAAGTAGAATAGATTTTAAAATACTTCTACTCACATACAAGGCCCTGAATAATCAGGCACCTTCTTATATTTGTGACTTAATCACTTTATATCAACCCAATAGACCCTGAACTCAGGTCTACTGGTTATTCCTAAAATAACTAGAAGTAGAATCGGTGGTAGAACATTTATCTACCAGGCTCCTCTCCTGTGGAACCAACTTCTGCTTTCAGTCAGACAGTCTGACTCTGTCTCTGCCTTTAAGGTGAGACTGAAAACCTACCTTTTTAACATAGACTATAGTCGAAGCTAGATCAGGTATGTCCTGATTAGAATAGTCTATCTTATGCTGCCATAGGCTTAGACTGCTGGAGGAATTTCCCATCATGCACTTAGAATGAGCACACAGACTTTGCACGAGCCGCACTTTCTCTACCCCGTCCTCAATTTCTCAACCCTCACCACTTACCCGATGTCCCCCATGACATGTAGACCATAAATCCACATTTAGACCATAAATCCACATGTAGCACATAAATCCACATGTACACCATACATCCACATGTACACCATAAATCCACATGTAGACCATAAATCCACATGTAGCACATAAATCCACATGTAGACCATAAATTCACATGTAGACCATAAATCCACATGTAGACCATAAATCCACATGTAGCACATAAATTCACATGTAGACCATAAATCCACATGTAGACCATAAATCCACATGTAGCACATAAATCCACATGTAGACCATAAATTCACATGTAGACCTTCTCTAACTGATGTTTAATCTCTTACAGTTCTGCTGACACCAGTGAACGACATGAGGTCAGGACAGGAAAGAGGACTCCGTCATCTTCAAGTCTCTGACCACAACAGCCTTCACGACAGGCTGTGACAGATGATCCTGGCATTTAAAGACTTTTCACTTTTTATTCTTTGTCATTGTGTATTGTATGTTTTTGGTAACATCTACTGCACGTCTGTCCGTCCAGGGAGTGGATCCCTCAACTGTGGTTCTCCTTAAGGTTTCTACCCTTTTCCCTGTTAGAAGAGTTTTTTCGCTGGTAGTTTTTCCTTACCCTGGTCGAAGGTCTAAGGACAGAGGATGTTACCAACCCTGTGAAGTCCCTGAGACAAACTATGTTTTGTAAACTGTGGGCTATACAAAAAATGATTGATTGATTGATTGATTTAACAGAAAAAAACCAAAAGTATCTTGGAATGTCTTGAAATTGTACACAGTCATAGTCAACGACACCCTGAACAAGAATCCGTTGAAAATATTTGCATATCTCTTAAGGAATATTTTAAATGAATTTTTGAAAATTAGGAAAGCGATCCATGCACTTAGGCAGTGACTTAACTTTTGATGTTTTTGGTTTGTTTTTAAAGCATTAAAGCTGCAGGAGTTCATCCATGTCGTCCAGTCGCTGGAAACAAACGTTTGGACACCGTGGATCACACAGCAGGATATCAGGTGAGACGAAGGAAACGATCCATTTGCCCTGATGCACTTAGTGACTTGACTTTTTTTTCAAAAAAAAACCCAAAAGTAAATTGGAATGTCTTGAAATTGTACACAGTCATAGTCAAGCATGCCCTGAACAAGAATCCGTTGAATATATTTGCATATCTCTTGAAGAATATTTTTAATGAATTTTTGAAAATCCGGAAAGCGATCCATGCACTTGGACATTCCAAGTATGTTGGAATGTCTTGAAATTGTACTCAGTCATAGTCAACGACGCCCTGAACAAGAATCCGTTGAAAATATTTGCATATCGCTTAAGGAATATTTTAAATGAATTTTTGAAAATCAGGAAAGCGATCCATGCACTTAGGCAGTGACTTAACTTTTTCGTCAATAAAGACCCCAAAAGTATCTTGGAATGTCTTGAAATTGTACACAGTCATAGTCAAGCATGCCCTGAACAAGAATCCGTTGAATATATTTGCATATCTCTTGAAGAATATTTTTAATGAATTTTTGAAAATCCGGAAAGCGATCCATGCACTTGGACATTCCAAGTATGTTGGAATGTCTTGAAATTGTACTCAGTCATAGTCAACGACGCCCTGAACAAGAATCTATTGAAAATATTTGCATATCTCTTAAGGAATATTTTTAATGAATTTTTGAAAATGAGGAATTTCTGTGCACTTAGGCAATGACTTAACTTTTTATTCAAAAAAGACCCCAAAAGTATCTTGGAATGTCTTGAAATTGTACACAGTCATAGTCAAGCATGCCCTGAACAAGAAACCGTTGAATATATTTGCATATCTCTTGAAGAATATTTTTAATGAACTTTTGAAAATCCGGAAGCGATCCATGCACTTGGACATTCCAAGTATGTTGGAATGTCTTGAAATTGTACTCAGTCATAGTCAACGACGCCCTGAACAAGAATCCGTTGAAAATATTTGCATATCGCTTAAGGAATATTTTTATTGAATTTTTTAAAAAATCAGGAAAGCGATCCATGCACTTAGGCAGTGACTTAACTTTTTCGTCAGAAAAGACCCCAAAAGTATCTTGAAATGTCTTGAAATTGTACACAGTCATAGTCAAGCATGCCCTGAACAAGAATCCGTTGAATATATTTGCATATCTCTTGAAGAATATTTTTAATGAATTTTTGAAAATCCGGAAAGCGATCCATGCACTTAGGCAGTGACTTAACTTTTTCGTCAAAAAAGACCCCAAAAGTATCTTGGAATGTCTTGAAATTGTACTCAGTCATAGTCAACGACGCCCTGAACAAGAATCAATTGAAAATATTTGCATATCTCTTAAGGAATATTTTTAATGAATTTTTGAAAATGAGGAAAGTCTGTGCACTTCGGCAGTGACTTAACTTTTTCGTCAAAAAAGACCCCAAAAGTATCTTGGAATGTCTTGAAATTGTACTCAGTCATAGTCAACGACGCTCTGAACAAGAATCAATTGAAAATATTTGCATATCTCTTAAGGAATATTTTTAATGAATTTTTGAAAATGAGGAAAGTCTGTGCACTGAGGCAGTGACTTAACTTTTTATTCAAAAAAGACCCCAAAAGTATCTTGGAATGTCTTGAAATTGTACACAGTCATAGTCAAGCAAGCCCTGAACAAGAATCCGTTGAATATATTTGCATATCTCTTGAAGAATATTTTTAATGAATTTTTAAAATTCCGGAAAGCTATCCATGCACTTGGACATTCCAAGTAAGTTGGAATGTCTTGAAATTGTACTCAGTCATAGTCAACGACGCCCTGAACAAGAATCCGTTGAAAATATTTGCATATCGCTTAAGGAGTATTTTTAATGAATTTTTTAAAAAATCAGGAAAGCGATCCATGCACTTGGACATTCCAAGTATGTTGGAATGTCTTGAAATTGTACTCAGTCATAGTCAACGACGCCCTGAACAAGAATCCGTTGAAAATATATGCATATCGCTTAAGGAATATTTTTAATGAATTTTTGAAAATCAGGAAAGCGATCCATGCACTTAGGCAGTGACTTAACTTTTTTGTCAAAAAAGACCCCAAAAGTATCTTGGAATGTCTTGCAATTGTACACAGTCATAGTCAAGCATGCCCTGAACAAGAATCCATTGAATATATTTGCATATCGCTTAAGGAATATTTTTAATGAATTTTTGAAAATCAGGAAAGCGGTCCATGCACTTAGGCAGTGACTTAACTTTTTCGTCAAAAAAGACCCCAAAAGTATCTTGGAATGTCTTGAAATTGTACACAGTCATAGTCAAGCATGCCCTGAACAAGAATCCGTTGAATATATTTGCATATCTCTTGAAGAATATTTTTAATGAACTTTTGAAAATCAGGAAAGCGATCCATGCACTTGGACATTCCAAGTATGTTGGAATGTCTTGAAATTGTACTCAGTCATAGTCAACGACGCCCTGAACAAGAATCCGTTGAAAATATTTGCATATCGCTTAAGGAATATTTTTAATGAATTTTTGAAAATCAGGAAAGCGATCCATGCACTTAGGCAGTGACTTAACTTTTTCGTCAGAAAAGACCCCAAAAGTATCTTGGAATGTCTTGAAATTGTACACAGTCATAGTCAAGCATGCCCTGAACAAGAATCCGTTGAATATATTTGCATATCTCTTGAAGAATATTTTTAATGAATTTTTGAAAATCAGGAAAGCGATCCATGCACTGAGGCAGTGACTTAACTTTTTCGTCAAAAAAGACCCCAAAAGTATCTTGGAATGTCTTGAAATTGTACACAGTCATAGTCAAGCATGCCCTGAACAAGAATCCGTTGAATATATTTGCATATCGCTTAAGGAATATTTTTAATGAATTTTTGAAAATCAGGAAAGCGATCCATGCACTTGGACATTCCAAGTATGTTGGAATGTCTTGAAATTGTACTCAGTCATAGTCAACGACGCCCTGAACAAGAATCCGTTGAAAATATTTGCATATCGCTTCAGGAATATTTTAAATGAATTTTTGAAAATCAGGAAAGCGATCCATGCACTTGGACATTCCAAGTATGTTGGAATGTCTTGAAATTGTACTCAGTCATAGTCAACGACGCCCTGAACAAGAATCAATTGAAAATATTTGCATATCTCTTAAGGAATATTTTTAATGAATTTTTGAAAATGAGGAAAGTCTGTGCACTTCGGCAGTGACTTAACTTTTTCGTCAAAAAAGACCCCAAAAGTATCTTGGAATGTCTTGAAATTGTACACAGTCATAGTCAAGCATGCCCTGAACAAGAAACCGTTGAATATATTTGCATATCTCTTGAAGAATATTTTGAATGAATTTTTGATAATCCGAAAAGCGATCCATGCACTTGGACATTCCAAGTATGTTGGAATGTCTTGAAATTTTACTCAGTCATAGTCAACAACGCTCTGAACAAGAATCAATTGAAAATATTTGCATATCTCTTAAGGAATATTTTTAATGAATTTTTGAAAATGAGGAAAGTCTGTGCACTGAGGCAGTGACTTAACTTTTTATTCAAAAAAGACCCCAAAAGTATCTTGGAATGTCTTGAAATTGTACACAGTCATAGTCAAGCATGCCCTGAACAAGAATCCGTTGAATATATTTGCATATCTCTTGAAGAATATTTTTAATGAATTTTTAAAATTCCGGAAAGCTATCCATGCACTTGGACATTCCAAGTAAGTTGGAATGTCTTGAAATTGTACACAGTCATAGTCAAGCATGCCCTGAACAAGAATCCGTTGAATATATTTGCATATCTCTTGAAGAATATTTTTAATGAACTTTTGAAAATCAGGAAAGCGATCCATGCACTTGGACATTCCAAGTATGTTGGAATGTCTTGAAATTGTACTCAGTCATAGTAAACGACGCCCTGAACAAGAATCCGTTGAAAATATTTGCATATCGCTTAAGGAATATTTTTAATGAATTTTTGAAAATCAGGAAAGCGATCCATGCACTTAGGCAGTGACTTAACTTTTTCGTCAAAAAAGACCCCAAAAGTATCTTGGAATGTCTTGAAATTGTACACAGTCATAGTCAAGCATGCCCTGAACAAGAATCCGTTGAATATATTTGCATATCTCTTGAAGAATATTTTTACTGAACTTTTGAAAATCCGAAAAGCGATCCATGCACTTGGACATTCCAAGTATGTTGGAATGTCTTGAAATTGTACTCAGTCATAGTCAACGACGCTCTGAACAAGAATCAATTGAAAATATTTGCATATCTCTTAAGGAATATTTTTAATGAATTTTTGAAAATGAGGAAAGTCTGTGCACTTAGGCAGTGACTTAACTTTTTATTCAAAAAAGACCCCAAAAGTATCTTGGAATGTCTTGAAATTGTACACAGTCATAGTCAAGCATGCCCTGAACAAGAATCCGTTGAATATATTTGCATATCTCTTGAAGAATATTTTTAATGAATTTTTGAAAATCCGGAAAGCGATCCATGCACTTGGACATTCCAAGTATGTTGGAATGTCTTGAAATTGTACTCAGTCATAGTCAACGACGCCCTGAACAAGAATCAATTGAAAATATTCGCATATCTCTTAAGGAATATTTTTAATGAATTTTTGAAAATCAGGAGAGCAATCCATGCACTTAGGCAGTGACTTAACTTTTTTGTCAAAAAAGACCCCAAAGGTATCTTGGAATGTCTTGAAATTGTACACAGTCATAGTCAAGCATGCCCTGAACAAGAATCCGTTGAATATATTTGCATATCTCTTGAAGAATATTTTTAATGAACTTTTGAAAATCAGGAAAGCGATCCATGCACTTGGACATTCCAAGTATGTTGGAATGTCTTGAAATTGTACTCAGTCATAGTCAACAACGCCCTGAACAAGAATCCGTTGAAAATATATGCATATCGCTTAAGGAATATTTTTAATGAATTTTTGAAAATCAGGAAAGCGATCCATGCACTTAGGCAGTGACTTAACTTTTTTGTCAAAAAAGACCCCAAAAGTATCTTGGAATGTCTTGCAATTGTACACAGTCATAGTCAAGCATGCCCTGAACAAGAATCCATTGAATATATTTGCATATCGCTTAAGGAATATTTTTAATGAATTTTTGAAAATCAGGAAAGCGATCCATGCACTTAGGCAGTGACTTAACTTTTTCGTCAAAAAAGACCCCAAAAGTATCTTGGAATGTCTTGAAATTGTACACAGTCATAGTCAAGCATGCCCTGAACAAGAATCCGTTGAATATATTTGCATATCTCTTGAAGAATATTTTTAATGAACTTTTGAAAATCAGGAAAGCGATCCATGCACTTGGACATTCCAAGTATGTTGGAATGTCTTGAAATTGTACTCAGTCATAGTCAACGACGCCCTGAACAAGAATCCGTTGAAAATATTTGCATATCGCTTAAGGAATATTTTTAATGAATTTTTTAAAAAATCAGGAAAGCGATCCATGCACTTAGGCAGTGACTTAACTTTTTCGTCAGAAAAGACCCCAAAAGTATCTTGGAATGTCTTGAAATTGTACACAGTCATAGTCAAGCATGCCCTGAACAAGAATCCGTTGAATATATTTGCATATCTCTTGAAGAATATTTTTAATGAATTTTTGAAAATCAGGAAAGCGATCCATGCACTTAGGCAGTGACTTAACTTTTTCGTCAAAAAAGACCCCAAAAGTATCTTGGAATGTCTTGAAATTGTACACAGTCATAGTCAAGCATGCCCTGAACAAGAATCCGTTGAATATATTTGCATATCGCTTAAGGAATATTTTTAATGAATTTTTGATAATCAGGAAAGCGATCCATGCACTTGGACATTCCAAGTATGTTGGAATGTCTTGAAATTGTACTCAGTCATAGTCAACGACGCCCTGAACAAGAATCCGTTGAAAATATTTGCATATCGCTTCAGGAATATTTTAAATGAATTTTTGAAAATCAGGAAAGCGATCCATGCACTTGGACATTCCAAGTATGTTGGAATGTCTTGAAATTGTACTCAGTCATAGTCAACGACGCCCTGAACAAGAATCAATTGAAAATATTTGCATATCTCTTAAGGAATATTTTTAATGAATTTTTGAAAATGAGGAAAGTCTGTGCACTTCGGCAGTGACTTAACTTTTTCGTCAAAAAAGACCCCAAAAGTATCTTGGAATGTCTTGAAATTGTACACAGTCATAGTCAAGCATGCCCTGAACAAGAATCCGTTGAATATATTTGCATATCTCTTGAAGAATATTTTGAATGAATTTTTGAAAATCCGAAAAGCGATCCATGCACTTGGACATTCCAAGTATGTTGGAATGTCTTGAAATTTTACTCAGTCATAGTCAACAACGCTCTGAACAAGAATCAATTGAAAATATTTGCATATCTCTTAAGGAATATTTTTAATGAATTTTTGAAAATGAGGAAAGTCTGTGCACTGAGGCAGTGACTTAACTTTTTATTCAAAAAAGACCCCAAAAGTATCTTGGAATGTCTTGAAATTGTACACAGTCATAGTCAAGCATGCCCTGAACAAGAATCCGTTGAATATATTTGCATATCTCTTGAAGAATATTTTTAATGAATTTTTAAAATTCCGGAAAGCTATCCATGCACTTGGACATTCCAAGTAAGTTGGAATGTCTTGAAATTGTACACAGTCATAGTCAAGCATGCCCTGAACAAGAATCCGTTGAATATATTTGCATATCTCTTGAAGAATATTTTTAATGAACTTTTGAAAATCAGGAAAGCGATCCATGCACTTGGACATTCCAAGTATGTTGGAATGTCTTGAAATTGTACTCAGTCATAGTAAACGACGCCCTGAACAAGAATCCGTTGAAAATATTTGCATATCGCTTAAGGAATATTTTTAATGAATTTTTGAAAATCAGGAAAGCGATCCATGCACTTAGGCAGTGACTTAACTTTTTCGTCAAAAAAGACCCCAAAAGTATCTTGGAATGTCTTGAAATTGTACACAGTCATAGTCAAGCATGCCCTGAACAAGAATCCGTTGAATATATTTGCATATCTCTTGAAGAATATTTTTAATGAATTTTTGAAAATCCGAAAAGCGATCCATGCACTTGGACATTCCAAGTATGTTGGAATGTCTTGAAATTGTACTCAGTCATAGTCAACGACGCCCTGAACAAGAATCCGTTGAAAATATTTGCATATCGCTTGAGGAATATTTTTAATGAATTTTTGAAAATCAGGAAAGCGATCCATGCACTTAGGCAGTGACTTAACTTTTTTGTCAAAAAAGACCCCAAAAGTATCTTGGAATGTCTTGAAATTGTACACAGTCATAGTCAAGCATGCCCTGAACAAGAATCCGTTGAATATATTTGCATATCTCTTGAAGAATATTTTTAATGAACTTTTGAAAATCAGGAAAGCGATCCATGCACTTGGACATTCCAAGTATGTTGGAATATCTTGAAATTGTACTCAGTCATAGTCAACGACGCCCTGAACAAGAATCCGTTGAAAATATTTGCATATCGTTTAAGGAATATTTTTAAAGAATTTCTGAAAATCAGGAAAGCGATCCATGCACTTAGGCAGTGACTTAACTTTTTCGTCAAAAAAGACCCCAAAAGTATCTTGGAATGTCTTGAAATTGTACACAGTCATAGTCAAGCATGCCCTGAACAAGAATCCGTTGAATATATTTGCATATCTCTTGAAGAATATTTTTACTGAACTTTTGAAAATCCGAAAAGCGATCCATGCACTTGGACATTCCAAGTATGTTGGAATGTCTTGAAATTGTACTCAGTCATAGTCAACGACGCTCTGAACAAGAATCAATTGAAAATATTTGCATATCTCTTAAGGAATATTTTTAATGAATTTTTGAAAATGAGGAAAGTCTGTGCACTTAGGCAGTGACTTAACTTTTTATTCAAAAAAGACCCCAAAAGTATCTTGGAATGTCTTGAAATTGTACACAGTCATAGTCAAGCATGCCCTGAACAAGAATCCGTTGAATATATTTGCATATCTCTTGAAGAATATTTTTAATGAATTTTTGAAAATCCGGAAAGCGATCCATGCACTTGGACATTCCAAGTATGTTGGAATGTCTTGAAATTGTACTCAGTCATAGTCAACGACGCCCTGAACAAGAATCAATTGAAAATATTCGCATATCTCTTAAGGAATATTTTTAATGAATTTTTGAAAATCAGGAAAGCAATCCATGCACTTAGGCAGTGACTTAACTTTTTTGTCAAAAAAGACCCCAAAGGTATCTTGGAATGTCTTGAAATTGTACACAGTCATAGTCAAGCATGCCCTGAACAAGAATCCGTTGAATATATTTGCATATCTCTTGAAGAATATTTTTAATGAACTTTTGAAAATCAGGAAAGCGATCCATGCACTTGGACATTCCAAGTATGTTGGAATGTCTTGAAATTGTACTCAGTCATAGTCAACGACGCCCTGAACAAGAATCCGTTGAAAATATATGCATATCGCTTAAGGAATATTTTTAATGAATTTTTGAAAATCAGGAAAGCGATCCATGCACTTAGGCAGTGACTTAACTTTTTTGTCAAAAAAGACCCCAAAAGTATCTTGGAATGTCTTGCAATTGTACACAGTCATAGTCAAGCATGCCCTGAACAAGAATCCATTGAATATATTTGCATATCGCTTAAGGAATATTTTTAATGAATTTTTGAAAATCAGGAAAGCGATCCATGCACTTAGGCAGTGACTTAACTTTTTCGTCAAAAAAGACCCCAAAAGTATCTTGGAATGTCTTGAAATTGTACACAGTCATAGTCAAGCATGCCCTGAACAAGAATCCGTTGAATATATTTGCATATCTCTTGAAGAATATTTTTAATGAACTTTTGAAAATCAGGAAAGCGATCCATGCACTTGGACATTCCAAGTATGTTGGAATGTCTTGAAATTGTACTCAGTCATAGTCAACGACGCCCTGAACAAGAATCCGTTGAAAATATTTGCATATCGCTTAAGGAATATTTTTAATGAATTTTTTAAAAAATCAGGAAAGCGATCCATGCACTTAGGCAGTGACTTAACTTTTTCGTCAGAAAAGACCCCAAAAGTATCTTGGAATGTCTTGAAATTGTACACAGTCATAGTCAAGCATGCCCTGAACAAGAATCCGTTGAATATATTTGCATATCTCTTGAAGAATATTTTTAATGAATTTTTGAAAATCAGGAAAGCGATCCATGCACTTAGGCAGTGACTTAACTTTTTCGTCAAAAAAGACCCCAAAAGTATCTTGGAATGTCTTGAAATTGTACACAGTCATAGTCAAGCATGCCCTGAACAAGAATCCGTTGAATATATTTGCATATCGCTTAAGGAATATTTTTAATGAATTTTTGAAAATCAGGAAAGCGATCCATGCACTTGGACATTCCAAGTATGTTGGAATGTCTTGAAATTGTACTCAGTCATAGTCAACGACGCCCTGAACAAGAATCCGTTGAAAATATTTGCATATCGCTTCAGGAATATTTTAAATGAATTTTTGAAAATCAGGAAAGCGATCCATGCACTTGGACATTCCAAGTATGTTGGAATGTCTTGAAATTGTACTCAGTCATAGTCAACGACGCCCTGAACAAGAATCAATTGAAAATATTTGCATATCTCTTAAGGAATATTTTTAATGAATTTTTGAAAATGAGGAAAGTCTGTGCACTTCGGCAGTGACTTAACTTTTTCGTCAAAAAAGACCCCAAAAGTATCTTGGAATGTCTTGAAATTGTACACAGTCATAGTCAAGCATGCCCTGAACAAGAATCCGTTGAATATATTTGCATATCTCTTGAAGAATATTTTGAATGAATTTTTGAAAATCCGAAAAGCGATCCATGCACTTGGACATTCCAAGTATGTTGGAATGTCTTGAAATTTTACTCAGTCATAGTCAACAACGCTCTGAACAAGAATCAATTGAAAATATTTGCATATCTCTTAAGGAATATTTTTAATGAATTTTTGAAAATGAGGAAAGTCTGTGCACTGAGGCAGTGACTTAACTTTTTATTCAAAAAAGACCCCAAAAGTATCTTGGAATGTCTTGAAATTGTACACAGTCATAGTCAAGCATGCCCTGAACAAGAATCCGTTGAATATATTTGCATATCTCTTGAAGAATATTTTTAATGAATTTTTAAAATTCCGGAAAGCTATCCATGCACTTGGACATTCCAAGTAAGTTGGAATGTCTTGAAATTGTACACAGTCATAGTCAAGCATGCCCTGAACAAGAATCCGTTGAATATATTTGCATATCTCTTGAAGAATATTTTTAATGAACTTTTGAAAATCAGGAAAGCGATCCATGCACTTGGACATTCCAAGTATGTTGGAATGTCTTGAAATTGTACTCAGTCATAGTAAACGACGCCCTGAACAAGAATCCGTTGAAAATATTTGCATATCGCTTAAGGAATATTTTTAATGAATTTTTGAAAATCAGGAAAGCGATCCATGCACTTAGGCAGTGACTTAACTTTTTCGTCAAAAAAGACCCCAAAAGTATCTTGGAATGTCTTGAAATTGTACACAGTCATAGTCAAGCATGCCCTGAACAAGAATCCGTTGAATATATTTGCATATCTCTTGAAGAATATTTTTAATGAATTTTTGAAAATCCGAAAAGCGATCCATGCACTTGGACATTCCAAGTATGTTGGAATGTCTTGAAATTGTACTCAGTCATAGTCAACGACGCCCTGAACAAGAATCCGTTGAAAATATTTGCATATCGCTTGAGGAATATTTTTAATGAATTTTTGAAAATCAGGAAAGCGATCCATGCACTTAGGCAGTGACTTAACTTTTTTGTCAAAAAAGACCCCAAAAGTATCTTGGAATGTCTTGAAATTGTACACAGTCATAGTCAAGCATGCCCTGAACAAGAATCCGTTGAATATATTTGCATATCTCTTGAAGAATATTTTTAATGAACTTTTGAAAATCAGGAAAGCGATCCATGCACTTGGACATTCCAAGTATGTTGGAATGTCTTGAAATTGTACTCAGTCATAGTCAACGACGCCCTGAACAAGAATCCGTTGAAAATATTTGCATATCGTTTAAGGAATATTTTTAAAGAATTTCTGAAAATCAGGAAAGCGATCCATGCACTTAGGCAGTGACTTAACTTTTTCGTCAAAAAAGACCCCAAAAGTATCTTGGAATGTCTTGAAATTGTACACAGTCATAGTCAAGCATGCCCTGAACAAGAATCCGTTGAATATATTTGCATATCTCTTGAAGAATATTTTTAATGAATTTTTGAAAATCCGGAAAGCGATCCATGCACTTGGACATTCCAAGTATGTTGGAATGTCTTGAAATTGTACTCGGTCATAGTCAATGACGCCCTGAACAAGAATCCATTGAAAATATTTGCATATCTCTTAAGGAATATTTTTAATGAATTTTTGAAAATGATGAAAGTCTGTGCACTTAGGCAGTGACTTAACTTTTTATTCAAAAAAGACCCCAAAGGTATCTTGGAATGTCTTGAAATTGTACACAGTCATAGTCAAGCATGCCCTGAACAAGAATCCGTTGAATATATTTGCACATCTCTTGAAGAATATTTTTAATGAATTTTTGAAAATCCGAAAAGCTATCCATGCACTTGGACATTCCAAGTATGTTGGAATGTCTTGAAATTGTACTCAGTCATAGTCAACGACGCCCTGAACAAGAATCAATTGAAAATATTTGCATATCTCTTAAGGAATATTTTTAATGAATTTTTGAAAATGAGGAAAGTCTGTGCACTTAGGCAGTGACTTAACTTTTTATTCAAAAAAGACCCCAAAAGTATCTTGGAATGTCTTGAAATTGTACACAGTCATAGTCAAGCATGCCCTGAACAAGAATCCGTTGAATATATTTGCATATCTCTTGAAGAATATTTTTAATGAACTTTTGAAAATCAGGAAAGCGATCCATGCACTTGGACATTCCAAGTATGTTGGAATGTCTTGAAATTGTACTCGGTCATAGTCAACGACGCCCTGAACAAGAATCCATTGAAAATATTTGCATATCTCTTAAGGAATATTTTTAATGAATTTTTGAAAATGATGAAAGTCTGTGCACTTAGGCAGTGACTTAACTTTTTATTCAAAAAAGACCCCAAAAGTATCTTGGAATGTCTTGAAATTGTACACAGTCATAGTCAAGCATGCCCTGAACAAGAATCCGTTGAATATATTTGCATATCTCTTGAAGAATATTTTTAATGAATTTTTGAAAATCCGAAAAGCGATCCATGCACTTGGACATTCCAAGTATGTTGGAATGTCTTGAAATTGTACTCAGTCATAGTCAACGACGCCCTGAACAAGAATCAATTGAAAATATTTGCATATCTCTTAAGGAATATTTTTAATGAATTTTTGAAAATGAGGAAAGTCTGTGCACTTAGGCAGTGACTTAACTTTTTATTCAAAAAAGACCCCAAAAGTATCTTGGAATGTCTTGAAATTGTACACAGTCATAGTCAAGCATGCCCTGAACAAGAATCCGTTGAATATATTTGCATATCTCTTGAAGAATATTTTTAATGAACTTTTGAAAATCAGGAAAGCGATCCATGCACTTGGACATTCCAAGTATGTTGGAATGTCTTGAAATTGTACTCAGTCATAGTCAACGACGCCCTGAACAAGAATCCGTTGAAAATATTTGCATATCGCTTAAGGAATATTTTTAATGAATTTTTGAAAATCAGGAAAGCGATCCATGCACTTAGGCAGTGACTTAACTTTTTTGTCAAAAAAGACCCCAAAAGTATCTTGGAATGTCTTGAAATTGTACACAGTCATCGTCAAGCATGCCCTGAACAAGAATCCGTTGAATATATTTGCATATCTCTTGAAGAATTTTTTTAATGAATTTTTGAAAATCCGAAAAGCGATCCATGCACTTGGACATTCCAAGTATGTTGGAATGTCTTGAAATTGTACTCAGTCATAGTCAACGACGCCCTGAACAAGAATCAATTGAAAATATTTGCATATCTCTTAAGGAATATTTTTAATGAATTTTTGAAAATTAGGAAAGCGATCCATGCACTTAGGCAGTGACTTAACTTTTGATGTTTTTGGTTTGTTTTTAAAGCATTAAAGCTGCAGGAGTTCATCCATGTCGCCCAGTCGCTGGAAACAAACGTTTGGACACCGTGGATCACACAGCAGGATATCAGGTGAGACGAAGGAAACAATCCATTTGCCCTGATGCACTTAGTGACTTGACTTTTTTTTCAAAAAAAACCCCAAAAGTAAATTGGAATGTCTTGAAATTGTACACAGTCATAGTCAAGCATGCCCTGAATAAGAATCCGTTGAATATATTTGCATATCTCTTGAAGAATATTTTTAATGAATTTTTGAAAATCCGGAAAGCGATCCATGCACTTGGACATTCCAAGTATGTTGGAATGTCTTGAAATTGTACTCAGTCATAGTCAACGACGCCCTGAACAAGAATCCGTTGAAAATATTTGCATATCGCTTAAGGAATATTTTTAATGAATTTTTGAAAATCAGGAAAGCGATCCATGCACTTAGGCAGTGACTTAACTTTTTCGTCAAAAAAGACCCCAAAAGTATCTTGGAATGTCTTGAAATTGTACACAGTCATAGTCAACAACGCCCTGAACAAGAATCCATTGAAAATATTTGCATATCTCTTAAGGAATATTTTTAATGAATTTTTGAAAATGAGGAAAGTCTGTGCACTTAGGCAGTGACTTAACTTTTTATTCAAAAAAGACCCCAAAAGTATCTTGGAATGTCTTGAAATTGTACACAGTCATAGTCAAGCATGCCCTGAACAAGAATCCGTTGAATATATTTGCATATCTCTTGAAGAATATTTTTAATGAACTTTTGAAAATCAGGAAAGCGATCCATGCACTTGGACATTCCAAGTATGTTGGAATGTTTTGAAATTGTACTCAGTCATAGTCAACGACGCCCTGAACAAGAATCCGTTGAAAATATATGCATATCGCTTAAGGAATATTTTTAATGAATTTTTGAAAATCAGGAAAGCGATCCATGCACTTAGGCAGTGACTTAACTTTTTTGTCAAAAAAGACCCCAAAAGTATCTTGGAATGTCTTGAAATTGTACACAGTCATAGTCAAGCATGCCCTGAACAAGAATCCGTTGAATATATTTGCATATCTCTTGAAGAATATTTTTAATGAACTTTTGAAAATCAGGAAAGCGATCCATGCACTTGGACATTCCAAGTATGTTGGAATGTCTTGAAATTGTACTCAGTCATAGTCAACGACGCCCTGAACAAGAATCCGTTGAAAATATTTGCATATCGCTTAAGGAATATTTTTAATGAATTTTTGAAAATCAGGAAAGCGATCCATGCACTTAGGCAGTGACTTAACTTTTTCGTCAAAAAAGACCCCAAAAGTATCTTGGAATGTCTTGAAATTGTACACAGTCATAGTCAAGCATGCCCTGAACAAGAATCCGTTGAATATATTTGCATATCTCTTGAAGAATATTTTTAATGAATTTTTGAAAATCCGAAAAGCGATCCATGCACTTGGACATTCCAAGTATGTTGGAATGTCTTGAAATTGTACTCAGTCATAGTCAACGACGCCCTGAACAAGAATCAATTGAAAATATTTGCATATCTCTTAAGGAATATTTTTAATGAATTTTTGAAAATGAGGAAAGTCTGTGCACTTAGGCAGTGACTTAACTTTTTATTCAAAAAAGACCCCAAAAGTATCTTGGAATGTCTTGAAATTGTACACAGTCATAGTCAAGCATGCCCTGAACAAGAATCCGTTGAATATATTTGCATATCTCTTGAAGAATATTTTTAATGAACTTTTGAAAATCAGGAAAGCGATCCATGCACTTGGACATTCCAAGTATGTTGGAATGTTTTGAATTTGTACTCAGTCATAGTCAACGACGCCCTGAACAAGAATCCGTTGAAAATATTTGCATATCGTTTAAGGAATATTTTTAAAGAATTTCTGAAAATCAGGAAAGCGATCCATGCACTTAGGCAGTGACTTAACTTTTTCGTCAAAAAAGACCCCAAAAGTATCTTGGAATGTCTTGAAATTGTACACAGTCATAGTCAAGCATGCCCTGAACAAGAATCCGTTGAATATATTTGCATATCTCTTGAAGAATATTTTTAATGAATTTTTGAAAATCCGGAAAGCGATCCATGCACTTGGACATTCCAAGTATGTTGGAATGTCTTGAAATTGTACTCAGTCATAGTCAACAACGCCCTGAACAAGAATCCATTGAAAATATTTGCATATCTCTTAAGGAATATTTTTAATGAATTTTTGAAAATGAGGAAAGTCTGTGCACTTAGGCAGTGACTTAACTTTTTATTCAAAAAAGACCCCAAAAGTATCTTGGAATGTCTTGAAATTGTACACAGTCATAGTCAAGCATG
The DNA here is from genome assembly GCF_963457635.1 of Microchirus variegatus. Lineage (NCBI taxonomy): Eukaryota > Metazoa > Chordata > Actinopteri > Pleuronectiformes > Soleidae > Microchirus > Microchirus variegatus. The sequence goes on along the minus strand of NW_028154686.1, from coordinate 980,254 downwards.
CCCTGAACAAGAATCCGTTGAATATATTTGCATATCTCTTGAAGAATATTTTTAATGAACTTTTGAAAATCAGGAAAGCGATCCATGCACTTGGACATTCCAAGTATGTTGGAATGTTTTGAAATTGTACTCAGTCATAGTCAACGACGCCCTGAACAAGAATCCGTTGAAAATATTTGCATATCGCTTAAGGAATATTTTTAATGAATTTTTGAAAATCAGAAAAGCGATCCATGCACTTAGGCAGTGACTTAACTTTTTTGTCAAAAAAGACCCCAAAAGTATCTTGGAATGTCTTGAAATTGTACACAGTCATAGTCAAGCATGCCCTGAACAAGAATCCTTTGAATATATTTGCATATCTCTTGAAGAATATTTTTAATGAATTTTTGAAAATCCGAAAAGCGATCCATGCACTTGGACATTCCAAGTATGTTGGAATGTCTTGAAATTGTACTCAGTCATAGTCAACGACGCCCTGAACAAGAATCAATTGAAAATATTTGCATATCTCTTAAGGAATATTTTTAATGAATTTTTGAAAATGAGGAAAGTCTGTGCACTTAGGCAGTGACTCAACTTTTTATTCAAAAAAGACCCCAAAAGTATCTTGGAATGTCTTGAAATTGTACACAGTCATAGTCAAGCATGCCCTGAACAAGAATCCATTGAAAATATTTGCATATCTCTTAAGGAATATTTTTAATGAATTTTTGAAAATGAGGAAAGTCTGTGCACTTAGGCAGTGACTTAACTTTTTATTCAAAAAAGACCCCAAAAGTAAATTGGAATGTCTTGAAATTGTACACAGTCATAGTCAAGCATGCCCTGAACAAGAATCCGTTGAATATATTTGCATATCTCTTGAAGAATATTTTTAATGAACTTTTGAAAATCAGGAAAGCGATCCATGCACTTGGACATTCCAAGTATGTTGGAATGTCTTGAAATTGTACTCAGTCATAGTCAACGACGCCCTGAACAAGAATCCGTTGAAAATATTTGCATATCGTTTAAGGAATATTTTTAAAGAATTTCTGAAAATCAGGAAAGCGATTCATGCACTTAGGCAGTGACTTAACTTTTTCGTCAAAAAAGACCCCAAAAGTATCTTGGAATGTCTTGAAATTGTACACAGTCATAGTCAAGAATGCCCTGAACAAGAATCCGTTGAATATATTTGCATATCTCTTGAAGAATATTTTTAATGAATTTTTGAAAATCCGGAAAGCGATCCATGCACTTGGACATTCCAAGTATGTTGGAATGTCTTGAAATTGTACTCGGTCATAGTCAACGACGCCCTGAACAAGAATCCATTGAAAATATTTATATATCTCTTAAGGAATATTTTTAATGAATTTTTGAAAATGATGAAAGTCTGTGCACTTAGGCAGTGACTTAACTTTTTATTCAAAAAAGACCCCAAAGGTATCTTGGAATGTCTTGAAATTGTACACAGTCATAGTCAAGCATGCCCTGAACAAGAATCCGTTGAATATATTTGCATATCTCTTGAAGAATATTTTTAATGAACTTTTGAAAATCAGGAAAGCGATCCATGCACTTGGACATTCCAAGTATGTTGGAATGTCTTGAAATTGTACTCAGTCATAGTCAACGACGCCCTGAACAAGAATCCGTTGAAAATATTTGCATATCGCTTAAGGAATATTTTTAATGAATTTTTGAAAATCAGGAAAGCGATCCATGCACTTAGGCAGTGACTTAACTTTTTCGTCAAAAAAGACCCCAAAAGTATCTTGGAATGTCTTGAAATTGTACACAGTCATAGTCAAGCATGCCCTGAACAAGAATCCGTTGAATATATTTGCATATCTCTTGAGGAATATTTTTAATGAATTTTTGAAAATCAGGAAAGCGATCCATGCACTTAGGCAGTGACTTAACTTTTGATGTTTTTGGGTTGTTTTTAAAGAATTAAAGCTGCAGGAGTTCATCCATGTCGTCCAGTCGCTGGAAACAAACGTTTGGACACCGTGGATCACACAGCAGGATATCAGGTGAGACGAAGGAAACGATCCATTTGCCCTGATGCACTTAGTGACTTGACTTTTTTTTCAAAAAAAACCCCAAAAGTAAATTGGAATGTCTTGAAATTGTACACAGTCATAGTCAAGCATGCCCTGAACAAGAATCCGTTGAATATATTTGCATATCTCTTGAAGAATATTTTTAATGAACTTTTGAAAATCAGGAAAGCGATCCATGCACTTGGACATTCCAAGTATGTTGGAATGTCTTGAAATTGTACTCAGTCATAGTCAACGACGCCCTGAACAAGAATCCGTTGAAAATATTTGCATATCGTTTAAGGAATATTTTTAAAGAATTTCTGAAAATCAGGAAAGCGATTCATGCACTTAGGCAGTGACTTAACTTTTTCGTCAAAAAAGACCCCAAAAGTATCTTGGAATGTCTTGAAATTGTACACAGTCATAGTCAAGAATGCCCTGAACAAGAATCCGTTGAATATATTTGCATATCTCTTGAAGAATATTTTTAATGAATTTTTGAAAATCCGGAAAGCGATCCATGCACTTGGACATTCCAAGTATGTTGGAATGTCTTGAAATTGTACTCGGTCATAGTCAACGACGCCCTGAACAAGAATCCATTGAAAATATTTATATATCTCTTAAGGAATATTTTTAATGAATTTTTGAAAATGATGAAAGTCTGTGCACTTAGGCAGTGACTTAACTTTTTATTCAAAAAAGACCCCAAAGGTATCTTGGAATGTCTTGAAATTGTACACAGTCATAGTCAAGCATGCCCTGAACAAGAATCCGTTGAATATATTTGCATATCTCTTGAAGAATATTTTTAATGAACTTTTGAAAATCAGGAAAGCGATCCATGCACTTGGACATTCCAAGTATGTTGGAATGTCTTGAAATTGTACTCAGTCATAGTCAACGACGCCCTGAACAAGAATCCGTTGAAAATATTTGCATATCGCTTAAGGAATATTTCTAATGAATTTTTGAAAATCAGGAAAGCGATCCATGCACTTAGGCAGTGACTTAACTTTTTTGTCAAAAAAGACCCCAAAAGTATCTTGGAATGTCTTGAAATTGTACACAGTCATAGTCAAGCATGCCCTGAACAAGAATCCGTTGAATATATTTGCATATCTCTTGAAGAATATTTTTAATGAACTTTTGAAAATCAGGAAAGCGATCCATGCACTTGGACATTCCAAGTATGTTGGAATGTCTTGAAATTGTACTCAGTCATAGTCAACGACGCCCTGAACAAGAATCCGTTGAAAATATTTGCGTATCGTTTAAGGAATATTTTTAAAGAATTTCTGAAAATCAGGAAATCGATCCATGCACTTAGGCAGTGACTTAACTTTTTCGTCAAAAAAGACCCCAAAAGTATCTTGGAATGTCTTGAAATTGTACACAGTCATAGTCAAGAATGCCCTGAACAAGAATCCATTGAATATATTTGCATATCTCTTGAAGAATATTTTTAATGAATTTTTGAAAATCCGGAAAGCGATCCATGCACTTGGACATTCCAAGTATGTTGGAATGTCTTGAAATTGTACTCGGTCATAGTCAACGACGCCCTGAACAAGAATCCATTGAAAATATTTGCATATCTCTTAAGGAATATTTTTAACAAATTTTTGAAAATGATGAAAGTCTGTGCACTTAGGCAGTGACTTAACTTTTTATTCAAAAAAGACCCCAAAGGTATCTTGGAATGTCTTGAAATTGTACACAGTCATAGTCAAGCATGCCCTGAACAAGAATCCGTTGAATATATTTGCATATCTCTTGAAGAATATTTTTAATGAACTTTTGAAAATCAGGAAAGCGATCCATGCACTTGGACATTCCAAGTATGTTGGAATGTCTTGAAATTGTACTCAGTCATAGTCAACGACGCCCTGAACAAGAATCCGTTGAAAATATTTGCATATCGCTTAAGGAATATTTCTAATGAATTTTTGAAAATGAGGAAAGTCTGTGCACTTAGGCAGTGACTTAACTTTTTATTCAAAAAAGACCCCAAAAGTATCTTGGAATGTCTTGAAATTGTACACAGTCATAGTCAAGCATGCCCTGAACAAGAATCCGTTGAATATATTTGCATATCTCTTGAAGAATATTTTTAATGAACTTTTGAAAATCAGGAAAGCGATCCATGCACTTGGACATTCCAAGTATGTTGGAATGTCTTGAAATTGTACTCGGTCATAGTCAACGACGCCCTGAACAAGAATCCATTGAAAATATTTGCATATCTCTTAAGGAATATTTTTAATGAATTTTTGAAAATGATGAAAGTCTGTGCACTTAGGCAGTGACTTAACTTTTTATTCAAAAAAGACCCCAAAGGTATCTTGGAATGTCTTGAAATTGTACACAGTCATAGTCAAGCATGCCCTGAACAAGAATCCGTTGAATATATTTGCATATCTCTTGAAGAATATTTTTAATGAACTTTTGAAAATCAGGAAAGCGATCCATGCACTTGGACATTCCAAGTATGTTGGAATGTCTTGAAATTGTACTCAGTCATAGTCAACGACGCCCTGAACAAGAATCCGTTGAAAATATTTGCATATCGCTTAAGGAATATTTTTAATGAATTTTTGAAAATCAGGAAAGCGATCCATGCACTTAGGCAGTGACTTAACTTTTTTGTCAAAAAAGACCCCAAAAGTATCTTGGAATGTCTTGAAATTGTACACAGTCATAGTCAAGCATGCCCTGAACAAGAATCCGTTGAATATATTTGCATATCTCTTGAAGAATATTTTTAATGAATTTTTGAAAATCCGAAAAGCGATCCATGCACTTGGACATTCCAAGTATGTTGGAATGTCTTGAAATTGTACTCAGTCATAGTCAACGACGCCCTGAACAAGAATCAATTGAAAATATTTGCATATCTCTTAAGGAATATTTTTAATGAATTTTTGAAAATGAGGAAAGTCTGTGCCCTTAGGCAGTGACTTAACTTTTTATTCAAAAAAGACCCCAAAAGTATCTTGGAATGTCTTGAAATTGTACACAGTCATAGTCAAGCATGCCCTGAACAAGAATCCGTTGAATATATTTGCATATCTCTTGAAGAATATTTTTAATGAACTTTTGAAAATCAGGAAAGCGATCCATGCACTTGGACATTCCAAGTATGTTGGAATGTCTTGAAATTGTACTCAGTCATAGTCAACGACGCCCTGAACAAGAATCCGTTGAAAATATTTGCATATCGTTTAAGGAATATTTTTAAAGAATTTCTGAAAATCAGGAAAGCGATCCATGCACTTAGGCAGTGACTTAACTTTTTCGTCAAAAAAGACCCCAAAAGTATCTTGGAATGTCTTGAAATTGTACACAGTCATAGTCAAGCATGCCCTGAACAAGAATCCGTTGAATATATTTGCATATCTCTTGAAGAATATTTTTAATGAATTTTTGAAAATCCGAAAAGCGATCCATGCACTTGGACATTCCAAGTATGTTGGAGTGTCTTGAAATTGTACTCAGTCATAGTCAACGACGCCCTGAACAAGAATCAATTGAAAATATTTGCATATCTCTTAAGGAATATTTTTAATGAATTTTTGAAAATGAGGAAAGTCTGTGCACTTAGGCAGTGACTTAACTTTTTATTCAAAAAAGACCCCAAAAGTATCTTGGAATGTCTTGAAATTGTACACAGTCATAGTCAAGCATGCCCTGAACAAGAATCCGTTGAATATATTTGCATATCTCTTGAAGAATATTTTTAATGAACTTTTGAAAATCAGGAAAGCGATCCATGCACTTGGACATTCCAAGTATGTTGGAATGTCTTGAAATTGTACTCAGTCATAGTCAACGACGCCCTGAACAAGAATCCGTTGAAAATATTTGCATATCGCTTAAGGAATATTTTTAATGAATTTTTGAAAATCAGGAAAGCGATCCATGCACTTAGGCAGTGACTTAACTTTTTTGTCAAAAAAGACCCCAAAAGTATCTTGGAATGTCTTGAAATTGTACACAGTCATAGTCAAGCATGCCCTGAACAAGAATCCGTTGAATATATTTGCATATCTCTTGAAGAATATTTTTAATGAACTTTTGAAAATCAGGAAAGCGATCCATGCACTTGGACATTCCAAGTATGTTGGAATGTCTTGAAATTGTACTCAGTCATAGTCAACGACGCCCTGAACAAGAATCCGTTGAAAATATTTGCATATCGCTTAAGGAATATTTTTAATGAATTTTTGAAAATCAGGAAAGCGATCCATGCACTTAGGCAGTGACTTAACTTTTGATGTTTTTGGGTTGTTTTTAAAGAATTAAAGCTGCAGGAGTTCATCCATGTCGTCCAGTCGCTGGAAACAAACGTTTGGACACCGTGGATCACACAGCAGGATATCAGGTGAGACGAAGGAAACGATCCATTTGCCCTGATGCACTTAGTGACTTGACTTTTTAAAAAAAAAAAAACCCAAAAGTATCTTGGAATGTCTTGAAATTGTACACAGTCATAGTCAAGCATGCCCTGAACAAGAATCCGTTGAATATATTTGCATATCTCTTGAAGAATATTTTTAATGAATTTTTGAAAATCCGAAAAGCGATCCATGCACTTGGACATTCCAAGTATGTTGGAATGTCTTGAAATTGTACTCAGTCATAGTCAACGACGCCCTGAACAAGAATCAATTGAAAATATTTGCATATCTCTTAAGGAATATTTTTAATGAATTTTTGAAAATGAGGAAAGTCTCTGCACTTAGGCAGTGACTTAACTTTTTATTCAAAAAAGACCCCAAAAGTATCTTGGAATGTCTTGAAATTGTACACAGTCATAGTCAAGCATGCCCTGAACAAGAATCCGTTGAATATATTTGCATATCTCTTGAAGAATATTTTTAATGAACTTTTGAAAATCAGGAAAGCGATCCATGCACTTGGACATTCCAAGTATGTTGGAATGTCTTGAAATTGTACTCAGTCATAGTCAACGACGCCCTGAACAAGAATCCGTTGAAAATATTTGCATATCGTTTAAGGAATATTTTTAAAGAATTTCTGAAAATCAGGAAAGCGATCCATGCACTTAGGCAGTGACTTAACTTTTTCGTCAAAAAAGACCCCAAAAGTATCTTGGAATGTCTTGAAATTGTACACAGTCATAGTCAAGCATGCCCTGAACAAGAATCCGTTGAATATATTTGCATATCTCTTGAAGAATATTTTTAATGAATTTTTGAAAATCCGGAAAGCGATCCATGCACTTGGACATTCCAAGTATGGTGGAATGTCTTGAAATTGTACTCAGTCATAGTCAACAACGCCCTGAACAAGAATCCATTGAAAATATTTGCATATCTCTTAAGGAATATTTTTAATGAATTTTTGAAGATGATGAAAGTCTGTGCACTTAGGCAGTGACTTAACTTTTTATTCAAAAAAGACCCCAAAAGTATCTTGGAATGTCTTGAAATTGTACACAGTCATAGTCAAGCATGCCCTGAACAAGAATCCGTTGAATATATTTGCATATCTCTTGAAGAATATTTTTAATGAACTTTTGAAAATCAGGAAAGCGATCCATGCACTTGGACATTCCAAGTATGTTGGAATGTCTTGAAATTGTACTCAGTCATAGTCAACGACGCCCTGAACAAGAATCCTTTGAAAATATTTGCATATCGCTTAAGGAATATTTTTAATGAATTTTTGAAAATCAGGAAAGCGATCCATGCACTTAGGCAGTGACTTAACTTTTTATTCAAAAAAGACCCCAAAAGTATCTTGGAATGTCTTGAAATTGTACACAGTCATAGTCAAGCATGCCCTGAACAAGAATCCGTTGAATATATTTGCATATCTCTTGAAGAATATTTTTAATGAATTTTTGAAAATCCGAAAAGCGATCCATGCACTTGGACATTCCAAGTATGTTGGAATGTCTTGAAATTGTACTCAGTCATAGTCAACGACGCCCTGAACAAGAATCAATTGAAAATATTTGCATATCTCTTAAGGAATATTTTTAATGAATTTTTGAAAATTAGGAAAGCGATCCATGCACTTAGGCAGTGACTTAACTTTTGATGTTTTTGGTTTGTTTTCAAAGCATTAAAGCTGCAGGAGTTCATCCATGTCGCCCAGTCGCTGGAAACAAACGTTTGGACACCATGGATCACACAGCAGGATATCAGGTGAGACGAAGGAAACGATCCACTTGCCCTGATGCACTTAGTGACTTGACTTTTTTTTCAAAAAAAAACCCAAAAGTAAATTGGAATGTCTTGAAATTGTACACAGTCATAGTCAAGCATGCCCTGAATAAGAATCCGTTGAATATATTTGCATATCTCTTGAAGAATATTTTTAATGAATTTTTGAAAATCCGGAAAGCGATCCATGCACTTGGACATTACAAGTATGTTGGAATGTCTTGAAATTGTACTCAGTCATAGTCAACGACGCCCTGAACAAGAATCCGTTGAAAATATTTGCATATCGCTTAAGGAATATTTTTTAATGAATTTTTGAAAATCAGGAAAGCGATCCATGCACTTAGGCAGTGACTTAACTTTTTCGTCAAAAAAGACCCCAAAAGTATCTTGGAATGTCTTGAAATTGTACACAGTCATAGTCAAGCATGCCCTGAACAAGAATCCGTTGAATATATTTGCATATCTCTTGAGGAATATTTTTAATGAATTTTTGAAAATCAGGAAAGCGATCCATGCACTTAGGCAGTGACTTAACTTTTGATGTTTTTGGGTTGTTTTTAAAGAATTAAAGCTGCAGGAGTTCATCCATGTCGTCCAGTCGCTGGAAACAAACGTTTGGACACCGTGGATCACACAGCAGGATATCAGGTGAGACGAAGGAAACGATCCATTTGCCCTGATGCACTTAGTGACTTGACTTTTTTTTAAAAAAAAAACCCAAAAGTAAATTGGAATGTCTTGAAATTGTACACAGTCATAGTCAAGCATGCCCTGAACAAGAATCCGTTGAATATATTTGCATATCTCTTGAAGAATATTTTTAATGAATTTATGAAAATCCGAAAAGCGATCCATGCACTTGGACATTCCAAGTATGTTGGAATGTCTTGAAATTGTACTCAGTCATAGTCAACGACGCCCTGAACAAGAATCAATTGAAAATATTTGCATATCTCTTAAGGAATATTTTTAATGAATTTTTGAAAATGAGGAAAGTCTGTGCACTTAGGCAGTGACTTAACTTTTTATTCAAAAAAGACCCCAAAAGTATCTTGGAATGTCTTGAAATTGTACACAGTCATAGTCAAGCATGCCCTGAACAAGAATCCGTTGAATATATTTGCATATCTCTTGAAGAATATTTTTAATGAACTTTTGAAAATCAGGAAAGCGATCCATGCACTTGGACATTCCAAGTATGTTGGAATGTCTTGAAATTGTACTCAGTCATAGTCAACGACGCCCTGAACAAGAATCCGTTGAAAATATTTGCATATCGTTTAAGGAATATTTTTAAAGAATTTCTGAAAATCAGGAAAGCGATCCATGCACTTAGGCAGTGACTTAACTTTTTCGTCAAAAAAGACCCCAAAAGTATCTTGGAATGTCTTGAAATTGTACACAGTCATAGTCAAGAATGCCCTGAACAAGAATCCGTTGAATATATTTGCATATCTCTTGAAGAATATTTTTAATGAATTTTTGAAAATCCGGAAAGCGATCCATGCACTTGGACATTCCAAGTATGTTGGAATGTCTTGAAATTGTACTCGGTCATAGTCAACGACGCCCTGAACAAAAATCCATTGAAAATATTTGCATATCTCTTAAGGAATATTTTTAATGAATTTTTGAAAATGATGAAAGTCTGTGCACTTAGGCAGTGACTTAACTTTTTATTCAAAAAAGACCCCAAAGGTATCTTGGAATGTCTTGAAATTGTACACAGTCATAGTCAAGCATGCCCTGAACAAGAATCCGTTGAATATATTTGCATATCTCTTGAAGAATATTTTTAATGAACTTTTGAAAATCAGGAAAGCGATCCATGCACTTGGACATTCCAAGTATGTTGGAATGTCTTGAAATTGTACTCAGTCATAGTCAACGACGCCCTGAACAAGAATCAATTGAAAATATTTGCATATCTCTTAAGGAATATTTTTAATGAATTTTTGAAAATGAGGAAAGTCTGTGCACTTAGGCAGTGACTTAACTTTTTATTCAAAAAAGACCCCAAAAGTATCTTGGAATGTCTTGAAATTGTACACAGTCATAGTCAAGCATGCCCTGAACAAGAATCCGTTGAATATATTTGCATATCTCTTGAAGAATATTTTTAATGAACTTTTGAAAATCAGGAAAGCGATCCATGCACTTGGACATTCCAAGTATGTTGGAATGTCTTGAAATTGTACTCAGTCATAGTCAACGACGCCCTGAACAAGAATCCGTTGAAAATATTTGCATATCGTTTAAGGAATATTTTTAAAGAATTTCTGAAAATCAGGAAAGCGATCCATGCACTTAGGCAGTGACTTAACTTTTTCGTCAAAAAAGACCCCAAAAGTATCTTGGAATGTCTTGAAATTGTACACAGTCATAGTCAACGACGCCCTGAACAAGAATCCGTTGAAAATATTTGCATATCGTTTAAGGAATATTTTTAAAGAATTTCTGAAAATCAGGAAAGCGATCCATGCACTTAGGCAGTGACTTAACTTTTTCGTCAAAAAAGACCCCAAAAGTATCTTGGAATGTCTTGAAATTGTACACAGTCATAGTCAAGCATGCCCTGAACAAGAATCCGTTGAATATATTTGCATATCTCTTGAAGAATATTTTTAATGAATTTTTGAAAATCCGAAAAGCAATCGATGCACTTGGACATTCCAAGTATGTTGGAATGTCTTGAAATTGTACTCAGTCATAGTCAACGACGCCCTGAACAAGAATCAATTGAAAATATTTGCATATCTCTTAAGGAATATTTTTAATGAATTTTTGAAAATGAGGAAAGTCTGTGCACTTAGGCAGTGACTTAACTTTTTATTCAAAAAAGACCCCAAAAGTATCTTGGAATGTCTTGAAATTGTACACAGTCATAGTCAGGCATGCCCTGAACAAGAATCCGTTGAATATATTTGCATATCTCTTGAAGAATATTTTTAATGAACTTTTGAAAATCAGGAAAGCGATCCATGCACTTGGACATTCCAAGTATGTTGGAATGTCTTGAAATTGTACTCAGTCATAGTCAACGACGCCCTGAACAAGAATCCGTTGAAAATATTTGCATATCGCTTAAGGAATATTTTTAATGAATTTTTGAAAATCAGGAAAGCGATCCATGCACTTAGGCAGTGACTTAACTTTTTCGTCAAAAAAGACCCCAAAAGTATCTTGGAATGTCTTGAAATTGTACACAGTCATAGTCAAGCATGCCCTGAACAAGAATCCGTTGAATATATTTGCATATCTCTTGAAGAATATTTTAAATGAATTTTTGAAAATCCGAAAAGCGATCCATGCACTTGGACATTCCAAGTATGTTGGAATGTCTTGAAATTGTACTCAGTCATAGTCAACGACGCCCTGAACAAGGATCAATTGAAAATATTTGCATATCTCTTAAGGAATATTTTTAATGAATTTTTGAAAATGATGAAAGTCTGTGCACTTAGGCAGTGACTTAACTTTTTATTCAAAAAAGACCCCAAAAGTATCTTGGAATGTCTTGAAATTGTACACAGTCATAGTCAAGCATGCCCTGAACAAGAATCCGTTGAATATATTTGCATATCTCTTGAAGAATATTTTTAATGAACTTTTGAAAATCAGGAAAGCGATCCATGCACTTGGACATTCCAAGTATGTTGGAATGTCTTGAAATTGTACTCAGTCATAGTCAACGACGCCCTGAACAAGAATCAATTGAAAATATTTGCATATCTCTTAAGGAATATTTTTAATGAATTTTTGAAAATGAGGAAAGTCTGTGCACTTAGGCAGTGACTTAACTTTTTATTCAAAAAAGACCCCAAAAGTATCTTGGAATGTCTTGAAATTGTACACAGTCATAGTCAAGCATGCCCTGAACAAGAATCCGTTGAATATATTTGCATATCTCTTGAAGAATATTTTTAATGAATTTTTGAAAATCCGGAAAGCGATCCATGCACTTGGACATTCCAAGTATGTTGGAATGTCTTGAAATTGTACTCGGTCATAGTCAACGACGCCCTGAACAAAAATCCATTGAAAATATTTGCATATCTCTTGAAGAATATTTTTAATGAATTTTTGAAAATCCGGAAAGCGATCCATGCACTTGGACATTCCAAGTATGTTGGAATGTCTTGAAATTGTACTCGGTCATAGTCAACGACGCCCTGAACAAAAATCCATTGAAAATATTTGCATATCTCTTAAGGAATATTTTTAATGAATTTTTGAAAATGATGAAAGTCTGTGCACTTAGGCAGTGACTTAACTTTTTATTCAAAAAAGACCCCAAAGGTATCTTGGAATGTCTTGAAATTGTACACAGTCATAGTCAAGCATGCCCTGAACAAGAATCCGTTGAATATATTTGCATATCTCTTGAAGAATATTTTTAATGAACTTTTGAAAATCAGGAAAGCGATCCATGCACTTGGACATTCCAAGTATGTTGGAATGTCTTGAAATTGTACTCAGTCATAGTCAACGACGCCCTGAACAAGAATCAATTGAAAATATTTGCATATCTCTTAAGGAATATTTTTAATGAATTTTTGAAAATGAGGAAAGTCTGTGCACTTAGGCAGTGACTTAACTTTTTATTCAAAAAAGACCCCAAAAGTATCTTGGAATGTCTTGAAATTGTACACAGTCATAGTCAAGCATGCCCTGAACAAGAATCCGTTGAATATATTTGCATATCTCTTGAAGAATATTTTTAATGAACTTTTGAAAATCAGGAAAGCGATCCATGCACTTGGACATTCCAAGTATGTTGGAATGTCTTGAAATTGTACTCAGTCATAGTCAACGACGCCCTGAACAAGAATCCGTTGAAAATATTTGCATATCGTTTAAGGAATATTTTTAAAGAATTTCTGAAAATCAGGAAAGCGATCCATGCACTTAGGCAGTGACTTAACTTTTTCGTCAAAAAAGACCCCAAAAGTATCTTGGAATGTCTTGAAATTGTACACAGTCATAGTCAACGACGCCCTGAACAAGAATCCGTTGAAAATATTTGCATATCGTTTAAGGAATATTTTTAAAGAATTTCTGAAAATCAGGAAAGCGATCCATGCACTTAGGCAGTGACTTAACTTTTTCGTCAAAAAAGACCCCAAAAGTATCTTGGAATGTCTTGAAATTGTACACAGTCATAGTCAAGCATGCCCTGAACAAGAATCCGTTGAATATATTTGCATATCTCTTGAAGAATATTTTTAATGAATTTTTGAAAATCCGAAAAGCAATCGATGCACTTGGACATTCCAAGTATGTTGGAATGTCTTGAAATTGTACTCAGTCATAGTCAACGACGCCCTGAACAAGAATCAATTGAAAATATTTGCATATCTCTTAAGGAATATTTTTAATGAATTTTTGAAAATGAGGAAAGTCTGTGCACTTAGGCAGTGACTTAACTTTTTATTCAAAAAAGACCCCAAAAGTATCTTGGAATGTCTTGAAATTGTACACAGTCATAGTCAGGCATGCCCTGAACAAGAATCCGTTGAATATATTTGCATATCTCTTGAAGAATATTTTTAATGAACTTTTGAAAATCAGGAAAGCGATCCATGCACTTGGACATTCCAAGTATGTTGGAATGTCTTGAAATTGTACTCAGTCATAGTCAACGACGCCCTGAACAAGAATCCGTTGAAAATATTTGCATATCGCTTAAGGAATATTTTTAATGAATTTTTGAAAATCAGGAAAGCGATCCATGCACTTAGGCAGTGACTTAACTTTTTCGTCAAAAAAGACCCCAAAAGTATCTTGGAATGTCTTGAAATTGTACACAGTCATAGTCAAGCATGCCCTGAACAAGAATCCGTTGAATATATTTGCATATCTCTTGAAGAATATTTTAAATGAATTTTTGAAAATCCGAAAAGCGATCCATGCACTTGGACATTCCAAGTATGTTGGAATGTCTTGAAATTGTACTCAGTCATAGTCAACGACGCCCTGAACAAGGATCAATTGAAAATATTTGCATATCTCTTAAGGAATATTTTTAATGAATTTTTGAAAATGATGAAAGTCTGTGCACTTAGGCAGTGACTTAACTTTTTATTCAAAAAAGACCCCAAAAGTATCTTGGAATGTCTTGAAATTGTACACAGTCATAGTCAAGCATGCCCTGAACAAGAATCCGTTGAATATATTTGCATATCTCTTGAAGAATATTTTTAATGAACTTTTGAAAATCAGGAAAGCGATCCATGCACTTGGACATTCCAAGTATGTTGGAATGTCTTGAAATTGTACTCAGTCATAGTCAACGACGCCCTGAACAAGAATCCGTTGAAAATATTTGCATATCGCTTAAGGAATATTTTTAATGAATTTTTGAAAATCAGGAAAGCGATCCATGCACTTAGGCAGTGACTTAACTTTTTCGTCAAAAAAGACCCCAAAAGTATCTTGGAATGTCTTGAAATTGTACACAGTCATAGTCAAGCATGCCCTGAACAAGAATCCGTTGAATATATTTGCATATCTCTTGAAGAATATTTTTAATGAATTTTTGAAAATCCGAAAAGCGATCCATGCACTTGGACATTCCAAGTATGTTGGAATGTCTTGAAATTGTACTCAGTCATAGTCAACGACGCCCTGAACAAGAATCAATTGAAAATATTTGCATATCTCTTAAGGAATATTTTTAATGAATTTTTGAAAATGAGGAAAGTCTGTGCACTTAGGCAGTGACTTAACTTTTTATTCAAAAAAGACCCCAAAAGTATCTTGGAATGTCTTGAAATTGTACACAGTCATAGTCAAGCATGCCCTGAACAAGAATCCGTTGAATATATTTGCATATCTCTTGAAGAATATTTTTAATGAACTTTTGAAAATCAGGAAAGCGATCCATGCACTTGGACATTCCAAGTATGTTGGAATGTCTTGAAATTGTACTCAGTCATAGTCAACGACGCCCTGAACAAGAATCCGTTGAAAATATTTGCATATCGTTTAAGGAATATTTTTAAAGAATTTCTGAAATTCAGGAAAGCGATCCATGCACTTAGGCAGTGACTTAACTTTTTCGTCAAAAAAGACCCCAAAAGTATCTTGGAATGTCTTGAAATTGTACACAGTCATAGTCAAGCATGCCCTGAACAAGAATCCGTTGAATATATTTGCATATCTCTTGAAGAATATTTTTAATGAATTTTTGAAAATCCGGAAAGCGATCCATGCACTTGGACATTCCAAGTATGTTGGAATGTCTTGAAATTGTACTCGGTCATAGTCAACGACGCCCTGAACAAGAATCCATTGAAAATATTTGCATATCTCTTAAGGAATATTTTTAATGAATTTTTGAAAATGATGAAAGTCTGTGCACTTAGGCAGTGACTTAACTTTTTATTCAAAAAAGACCCCAAAAGTATCTTGGAATGTCTTGAAATTGTACACAGTCATAGTCAAACATGCCCTGAACAAGAATCCGTTGAATATATTTGCATATCTCTTGAAGAATATTTTTAATGAACTTTTGAAAATCAGGAAAGCGATCCATGCACTTGGACATTCCAAGTATGTTGAAATGTCTTGAAATTGTACTCAGTCATAGTCAACGACGCCCTGAACAAGAATCCGTTGAAAATATTTGCATATCTCTTAAGGAATATTTTTAATGAATTTTTGAAAATCAGGAAAGCGATCCATGCACTTAGGCAGTGACTTAACTTTTTTGTCAAAAAAGACCCCAAAAGTATCTTGGAATGTCTTGAAATTGTACACAGTCATAGTCAAGCATGCCCTGAACAAGAATCCGTTGAATATATTTGCATATCTCTTGAAGAATATTTTTAATGAATTTTTGAAAATCCGAAAAGCGATCCATGCACTTGGACATTCCAAGTATGTTGGAATGTCTTGAAATTGTACTCAGTCATAGTCAACGACACCCTGAACAAGAATCAATTGAAAATATTTGCATATCTCTTAAGGAATATTTTTAATGAATTTTTGAAAATGAGGAAAGTCTCTGCACTTAGGCAGTGACTTAACTTTTTATTCAAAAAAGACCCCAAAAGTATCTTGGAATGTCTTGAAATTGTACACAGTCATAGTCAAGCATGCCCTGAACAAGAATCCGTTGAATATATTTGCATATCTCTTGAAGAATATTTTTAATGAACTTTTGAAAATCAGGAAAGCGATCCATGCACTTGGACATTCCAAGTATGTTGGAATGTCTTGAAATTGTACTCAGTCATAGTCAACGACGCCCTGAACAAGAATCCGTTGAAAATATTTGCATATCGTTTAAGGAATATTTTTAAAGAATTTCTGAAAATCAGGAAAGCGATCCATGCACTTAGGCAGTGACTTAACTTTTTCGTCAAAAAAGACCCCAAAAGTATCTTGGAATGTCTTGAAATTGTACACAGTCATAGTCAAGCATGCCCTGAACAAGAATCCGTTGAATATATTTGCATATCTCTTGAAGAATATTTTTAATGAATTTTTGAAAATCCGGAAAGCGATCCATGCACTTGGACATTCCAAGTATGGTGGAATGTCTTGAAATTGTACTCAGTCATAGTCAACAACGCCCTGAACAAGAATCCATTGAAAATATTTGCATATCTCTTAAGGAATATTTTTAATGAATTTTTGAAAATGATGAAAGTCTGTGCACTTAGGCAGTGACTTAACTTTTTATTCAAAAAAGACCCCAAAAGTATCTTGGAATGTCTTGAAATTGTACACAGTCATAGTCAAGCATGCCCTGAACAAGAATCCGTTGAATATATTTGCATATCTCTTGAAGAATATTTTTAATGAATTTTTGAAAATCCGAAAAGCGATCCATGCACTTGGACATTCCAAGTATGTTGGAATGTCTTGAAATTGTACTCAGTCATAGTCAACGACGCCCTGAACAAGAATCAATTGAAAATATTTGCATATCTCTTAAGGAATATTTTTAATGAATTTTTGAAAATTAGGAAAGCGATCCATGCACTTAGGCAGTGACTTAACTTTTGATGTTTTTGGTTTGTTTTCAAAGCATTAAAGCTGCAGGAGTTCATCCATGTCGCCCAGTCGCTGGAAACAAACGTTTGGACACCGTGGATCACACAGCAGGATATCAGGTGAGACGAAGGAAACGATCCACTTGCCCTGATGCACTTAGTGACTTGACTTTTTTTTCAAAAAAAACCCCAAAAGTAAATTGGAATGTCTTGAAATTGTACACAGTCATAGTCAAGCATGCCCTGAATAAGAATCCGTTGAATATATTTGCATATCTCTTGAAGAATATTTTTAATGAATTTTTGAAAGTCCGGAAAGCGATCCATGCACTTGGACATTCCAAGTATGTTGGAATGTCTTGAAATTGTACTCAGTCATAGTCAACGACGCCCTGAACAAGAATCCGTTGAAAATATTTGCATATCGCTTAAGGAATATTTTTAATGAATTTTTGAAAATCAGGAAAGCGATCCATGCACTTAGGCAGTGACTTAACTTTTTCGTCAAAAAAGACCCCAAAAGTATCTTGGAATGTCTTGAAATTGTACACAGTCATAGTCAAGCATGCCCTGAACAAGAATCCGTTGAATATATTTGCATATCTCTTGAGGAATATTTTTAATGAATTTTTGAAAATCAGGAAAGCGATCCATGCACTTAGGCAGTGACTTAACTTTTGATGTTTTTGGGTTGTTTTTAAAGAATTAAAGCTGCAGGAGTTCATCCATGTCGTCCAGTCGCTGGAAACAAACGTTTGGACACCGTGGATCACACAGCAGGATATCAGGTGAGACGAAGGAAACGATCCATTTGCCCTGATGCACTTAGTGACTTGACTTTTTAAAAAAAAAAAAACCCAAAAGTAAATTGGAATGTCTTGAAATTGTACACAGTCATAGTCAAGCATGCCCTGAACAAGAATCCGTTGAATATATTTGCATATCTCTTGAAGAATATTTTTAATGAATTTATGAAAATCCGAAAAGCGATCCATGCACTTGGACATTCCAAGTATGTTGGAATGTCTTGAAATTGTACTCAGTCATAGTCAACGACGCCCTGAACAAGAATCAATTGAAAATATTTGCATATCTCTTAAGGAATATTTTTAATGAATTTTTGAAAATGAGGAAAGTCTGTGCACTTAGGCAGTGACTTAACTTTTTATTCAAAAAAGACCCCAAAAGTATCTTGGAATGTCTTGAAATTGTACACAGTCATAGTCAAGCATGCCCTGAACAAGAATCCGTTGAATATATTTGCATATCTCTTGAAGAATATTTTTAATGAACTTTTGAAAATCAGGAAAGCGATCCATGCACTTGGACATTCCAAGTATGTTGGAATGTCTTGAAATTGTACTCAGTCATAGTCAACGACGCCCTGAACAAGAATCCGTTGAAAATATTTGCATATCGCTTAAGGAATATTTTTAATGAATTTTTGAAACTCAGGAAAGCGATCCATGCACTTAGGCAGTGACTTAACTTTTTTGTCAAAAAAGACCCCAAAAGTATCTTGGAATGTCTTGAAATTGTACACAGTCATAGTCAAGCATGCCCTGAACAAGAATCCGTTGAATATATTTGCATATCTCTTGAAGAATATTTTTAATGAATTTTTGAAAATCCGAAAAGCAATCGATGCACTTGGACATTCCAAGTATGTTGGAATGTCTTGAAATTGTACTCAGTCATAGTCAACGACGCCCTGAACAAGAATCAATTGAAAATATTTGCATATCTCTTAAGGAATATTTTTAATGAATTTTTGAAAATGATGAAAGTCTGTGCACTTAGGCAGTGACTTAACTTTTTATTCAAAAAAGACCCCAAAAGTATCTTGGAATGTCTTGAAATTGTACACAGTCATAGTCAAGCATGCCCTGAACAAGAATCCGTTGAATATATTTGCATATCTCTTGAAGAATATTTTTAATGAATTTTTGAAAATCCGGAAAGCGATCCATGCACTTGGACATTCCAAGTATGTTGGAATGTCTTGAAATTGTACTCAGTCATAGTCAACGACGCCCTGAACAAGAATCCGTTGAAAATATTTGCATATCGCTTAAGGAATATTTTTAATGAATTTTTGAAAATCAGGAAAGCGATCCATGCACTTAGGCAGTGACTTAACTTTTTCGTCAAAAAAGACCCCAAAAGTATCTTGGAATGTCTTGAAATTGTACACAGTCATAGTCAAGCATGCCCTGAACAAGAATCCGTTGAATATATTTGCATATCTCTTGAAGAATATTTTTAATGAATTTTTGAAAATCCGAAAAGCGATCCATGCACTTGGACATTCCAAGTATGTTGGAATGTCTTGAAATTGTACTCAGTCATAGTCAACGACGCCCTGAACAAGAATCAATTGAAAATATTTGCATATCTCTTAAGGAATATTTTTAATGAATTTTTGAAAATGAGGAAAGTCTGTGCACTTAGGCAGTGACTTAACTTTTTATTCAAAAAAGACCCCAAAAGTATCTTGGAATGTCTTGAAATTGTACACAGTCATAGTCAAGCATGCCCTGAACAAGAATCCGTTGAATATATTTGCATATCTCTTGAAGAATATTTTTAATGAACTTTTGAAAATCAGGAAAGCGATCCATGCACTTGGACATTCCAAGTATGTTGGAATGTCTTGAAATTGTACTCAGTCATAGTCAACGACGCCCTGAACAAGAATCCGTTGAAAATATTTGCATATCGTTTAAGGAATATTTTTAAAGAATTTCTGAAATTCAGGAAAGCGATCCATGCACTTAGGCAGTGACTTAACTTTTTCGTCAAAAAAGACCCCAAAAGTATCTTGGAATGTCTTGAAATTGTACACAGTCATAGTCAAGCATGCCCTGAACAAGAATCCGTTGAATATATTTGCATATCTCTTGAAGAATATTTTTAATGAATTTTTGAAAATCCGGAAAGCGATCCATGCACTTGGACATTCCAAGTATGTTGGAATGTCTTGAAATTGTACTCGGTCATAGTCAACGACGCCCTGAACAAGAATCCATTGAAAATATTTGCATATCGCTTAAGGAATATTTTTAATGAATTTTTGAAAATGATGAAAGTCTGTGCACTGAGGCAGTGACTTAACTTTTTATTCAAAAAAGACCCCAAAGGTATCTTGGAATGTCTTGAAATTGTACACAGTCATAGTCAAGCATGCCCTGAACAAGAATCCGTTGAATATATTTGCATATCTCTTGAAGAATATTTTTAATGAACTTTTGAAAATCAGGAAAGCGATCCATGCACTTGGACATTCCAAGTATGTTGGAATGTCTTGAAATTGTACTCAGTCATAGTCAACGACGCCCTGAACAAGAATCCGTTGAAAATATTTGCATATCGTTTAAGGAATATTTTTAAAGAATTTCTGAAAATCAGGAAAGCGATCCATGCACTTAGGCAGTGACTTAACTTTTTCGTCAAAAAAGACCCCAAAAGTATCTTGGAATGTCTTGAAATTGTACACAGTCATAGTCAAGCATGCCCTTGACACGAATCCGTTGAATATATTTGCATATCTCTTGAAGAATATTTTTAATGAATTTTTGAAAATCCGAAAAGCGATCCATGCACTTGGACATTCCAAGTATGTTGGAATGTCTTGAAATTGTACTCAGTCATAGTCAACGACGCCCTGAACAAGAATCAATTGAAAATATTTGCATATCTCTTAAGGAATATTTTTAATGAATTTTTGAAAATGAGGAAAGTCTGTGCACTTAGGCAGTGACTTAACTTTTTATTCAAAAAAGACCCCAAAAGTATCCTGGAATGTCTTGAAATTGTACACAGTCATAGTCAAGCATGCCCTGAACAAGAATCCGTTGAATATATTTGCATATCTCTTGAAGAATATTTTTAATGAACTTTTGAAAATCAGGAAAGCGATCCATGCACTTGGACATTCCAAGTATGTTGGAATGTCTTGAAATTGTACTCAGTCATAGTCAACGACGCCCTGAACAAGAATCCGTTGAAAATATTTGCATATCGTTTAAGGAATATTTTTAAAGAATTTCTGAAAATCAGGAAAGCGATCCATGCACTTAGGCAGTGACTTAACTTTTTCGTCAAAAAAGACCCCAAAAGTATCTTGGAATGTCTTGAAATTGTACACAGTCATAGTCAAGCATGCCCTGAACAAGAATCCGTTGAATATATTTGCATATCTCTTGAAGAATATTTTTAATGATTTTTTGAAAATCCGAAAAGCGATCCATGCACTTGGACATTCCAAGTATGTTGGAATGTCTTGAAATTGTACACAGTCATAGTCAAGCATGCCCTGAACAAGAATCCGTTGAATATATTTGCATATCTCTTGAAGAATATTTTTAATGAATTTATGAAAATCCGAAAAGCGATCCATGCACTTGGACATTCCAAGTATGTTGGAATGTCTTGAAATTGTACTCAGTCATAGTCAACGACGCCCTGAACAAGAATCAATTGAAAATATTTGCATATCTCTTAAGGAATATTTTTAATGAATTTTTGAAAATGAGGAAAGTCTGTGCACTTAGGCAGTGACTTAACTTTTTATTCAAAAAAGACCCCAAAAGTATCTTGGAATGTCTTGAAATTGTACACAGTCATAGTCAAGCATGCCCTGAACAAGAATCCGTTGAATATATTTGCATATCTCTTGAAGAATATTTTTAATGAACTTTTGAAAATCAGGAAAGCGATCCATGCACTTGGACATTCCAAGTATGTTGGAATGTCTTGAAATTGTACTCAGTCATAGTCAACGACGCCCTGAACAAGAATCCGTTGAAAATATTTGCATATCGTTTAAGGAATATTTTTAAAGAATTTCTGAAAATCAGGAAAGCGATCCATGCACTTAGGCAGTGACTTAACTTTTTCGTCAAAAAAGACCCCAAAAGTATCTTGGAATGTCTTGAAATTGTACACAGTCATAGTCAAGAATGCCCTGAACAAGAATCCGTTGAATATATTTGCATATCTCTTGAAGAATATTTTTAATGAATTTTTGAAAATCCGGAAAGCGATCCATGCACTTGGACATTCCAAGTATGTTGGAATGTCTTGAAATTGTACTCGGTCATAGTCAACGACGCCCTGAACAAAAATCCATTGAAAATATTTGCATATCTCTTAAGGAATATTTTTAATGAATTTTTGAAAATGATGAAAGTCTGTGCACTTAGGCAGTGACTTAACTTTTTATTCAAAAAAGACCCCAAAGGTATCTTGGAATGTCTTGAAATTGTACACAGTCATAGTCAAGCATGCCCTGAACAAGAATCCGTTGAATATATTTGCATATCTCTTGAAGAATATTTTTAATGAACTTTTGAAAATCAGGAAAGCGATCCATGCACTTGGACATTCCAAGTATGTTGGAATGTCTTGAAATTGTACTCAGTCATAGTCAACGACGCCCTGAACAAGAATCCGTTGAAAATATTTGCATATCGCTTAAGGAATATTTTTAATGAATTTCTGAAAATCAGGATAGCGATCCATGCACTTAGGCAGTGACTTAACTTTTTTGTCAAAAAAGACCCCAAAAGTATCTTGGAATGTCTTGAAATTGTACACAGTCATAGTCAAGCATGCCCTGAACAAGAATCCGTTGAATATATTTGCATATCTCTTGAAGAATATTTTTAATGAAATTTTGAAAATCCGAAAAGCGATCCATGCACTTGGACATTCCAAGTATGTTGGAATGTCTTGAAATTGTACTCAGTCATAGTCAACGACGCCCTGAACAAGAATCAATTGAAAATATTTGCATATCTCTTAAGGAATATTTTTAATGAATTTTTGAAAATGAGGAAAGTCTGTGCACTTAGGCAGTGACTTAACTTTTTATTCAAAAAAGACCCCAAAAGTATCTTGGAATGTCTTGAAATTGTACACAGTCATAGTCAAGCATGCCCTGAACAAGAATCCGTTGAATATATTTGCATATCTCTTGAAGAATATTTTTAATGAACTTTTGAAAATCAGGAAAGCGATCCATGCACTTGGACATTCCAAGTATGTTGGAATGTCTTGAAATTGTACTCAGTCATAGTCAACGACGCCCTGAACAAGAATCCGTTGAAAATATTTGCATATCGTTTAAGGAATATTTTTAAAGAATTTCTGAAAATCAGGAAAGCGATCCATGCACTTAGGCAGTGACTTAACTTTTTCGTCAAAAAAGACCCCAAAAGTATCTTGGAATGTCTTGAAATTGTACACAGTCATAGTCAACGACGCCCTGAACAAGAATCCGTTGAAAATATTTGCATATCGTTTAAGGAATATTTTTAAAGAATTTCTGAAAATCAGGAAAGCGATCCATGCACTTAGGCAGTGACTTAACTTTTTCGTCAAAAAAGACCCCAAAAGTATCTTGGAATGTCTTGAAATTGTACACAGTCATAGTCAAGCATGCCCTGAACAAGAATCCGTTGAATATATTTGCATATCTCTTGAAGAATATTTTTAATGAATTTTTGAAAATCCGAAAAGCAATCGATGCACTTGGACATTCCAAGTATGTTGGAATGTCTTGAAATTGTACTCAGTCATAGTCAACGACGCCCTGAACAAGAATCAATTGAAAATATTTGCATATCTCTTAAGGAATATTTTTAATGAATTTTTGAAAATGAGGAAAGTCTGTGCACTTAGGCAGTGACTTAACTTTTTATTCAAAAAAGACCCCAAAAGTATCTTGGAATGTCTTGAAATTGTACACAGTCATAGTCAGGCATGCCCTGAACAAGAATCCGTTGAATATATTTGCATATCTCTTGAAGAATATTTTTAATGAACTTTTGAAAATCAGGAAAGCGATCCATGCACTTGGACATTCCAAGTATGTTGGAATGTCTTGAAATTGTACTCAGTCATAGTCAACGACGCCCTGAACAAGAATCCGTTGAAAATATTTGCATATCGCTTAAGGAATATTTTTAATGAATTTTTGAAAATCAGGAAAGCGATCCATGCACTTAGGCAGTGACTTAACTTTTTTGTCAAAAAAGACCCCAAAAGTATCTTGGAATGTCTTGAAATTGTACACAGTCATAGTCAAGCATGCCCTGAACAAGAATCCGTTGAATATATTTGCATATCTCTTGAAGAATATTTTAAATGAATTTTTGAAAATCCGAAAAGCGATCCATGCACTTGGACATTCCAAGTATGTTGGAATGTCTTGAAATTGTACTCAGTCATAGTCAACGACGCCCTGAACAAGGATCAATTGAAAATATTTGCATATCTCTTAAGGAATATTTTTAATGAATTTTTGAAAATGATGAAAGTCTGTGCACTTAGGCAGTGACTTAACTTTTTATTCAAAAAAGACCCCAAAAGTATCTTGGAATGTCTTGAAATTGTACACAGTCATAGTCAAGCATGCCCTGAACAAGAATCCGTTGAATATATTTGCATATCTCTTGAAGAATATTTTTAATGAACTTTTGAAAATCAGGAAAGCGATCCATGCACTTGGACATTCCAAGTATGTTGGAATGTCTTGAAATTGTACTCAGTCATAGTCAACGACGCCCTGAACAAGAATCCGTTGAAAATATTTGCATATCGCTTAAGGAATATTTTTAATGAATTTTTGAAAATCAGGAAAGCGATCCATGCACTTAGGCAGTGACTTAACTTTTTCGTCAAAAAAGACCCCAAAAGTATCTTGGAATGTCTTGAAATTGTACACAGTCATAGTCAAGCATGCCCTGAACAAGAATCCGTTGAATATATTTGCATATCTCTTGAAGAATATTTTTAATGAATTTTTGAAAATCCGAAAAGCGATCCATGCACTTGGACATTCCAAGTATGTTGGAATGTCTTGAAATTGTACTCAGTCATAGTCAACGACGCCCTGAACAAGAATCAATTGAAAATATTTGCATATCTCTTAAGGAATATTTTTAATGAATTTTTGAAAATGAGGAAAGTCTGTGCACTTAGGCAGTGACTTAACTTTTTATTCAAAAAAGACCCCAAAAGTATCTTGGAATGTCTTGAAATTGTACACAGTCATAGTCAAGCATGCCCTGAACAAGAATCCGTTGAATATATTTGCATATCTCTTGAAGAATATTTTTAATGAACTTTTGAAAATCAGGAAAGCGATCCATGCACTTGGACATTCCAAGTATGTTGGAATGTCTTGAAATTGTACTCAGTCATAGTCAACGACGCCCTGAACAAGAATCCGTTGAAAATATTTGCATATCGTTTAAGGAATATTTTTAAAGAATTTCTGAAATTCAGGAAAGCGATCCATGCACTTAGGCAGTGACTTAACT
Source organism: Microchirus variegatus (assembly GCF_963457635.1). Classification (NCBI taxonomy): domain Eukaryota; kingdom Metazoa; phylum Chordata; class Actinopteri; order Pleuronectiformes; family Soleidae; genus Microchirus; species Microchirus variegatus. The sequence continues at coordinate 954,692 of NW_028154686.1, read as the reverse complement.
TTTTCGTCAAAAAAGACCCCAAAAGTATCTTGGAATGTCTTGAAATTGTACACAGTCATAGTCAAGCATGCCCTGAACAAGAATCCGTTGAATATATTTGCATATCTCTTGAAGAATATTTTTAATGAATTTTTGAAAATCCGGAAAGCGATCCATGCACTTGGACATTCCAAGTATGTTGGAATGTCTTGAAATTGTACTCAGTCATAGTCAACGACGCCCTGAACAAGAATCAATTGAAAATATTTGCATATCTCTTAAGGAATATTTTTAATGAATTTTTGAAAATGATGAAAGTCTGTGCACTTAGGCAGTGACTTAACTTTTTATTCAAAAAAGACCCCAAAAGTATCTTGGAATGTCTTGAAATTGTACACAGTCATAGTCAAGCATGCCCTGAACAAGAATCCGTTGAATATATTTGCATATCTCTTGAAGAATATTTTTAATGAATTTTTGAAAATCCGGAAAGCGATCCATGCACTTGGACATTCCAAGTATGTTGGAATGTCTTGAAATTGTACTCAGTCATAGTCAACGACGCCCTGAACAAGAATCCGTTGAAAATATTTGCATATCGCTTAAGGAATATTTTTAATGAATTTTTGAAAATCAGGAAAGCGATCCATGCACTTAGGCAGTGACTTAACTTTTTCGTCAAAAAAGACCCCAAAAGTATCTTGGAATGTCTTGAAATTGTACACAGTCATAGTCAAGCATGACCTGAACAAGAATCCGTTGAATATATTTGCATATCTCTTGAAGAATATTTTTAATGAATTTTTGAAAATCCGAAAAGCGATCCATGCACTTGGACATTCCAAGTATGTTGGAATGTCTTGAAATTGTACTCAGTCATAGTCAACGACGCCCTGAACAAGAATCAATTGAAAATATTTGCATATCTCTTAAGGAATATTTTTAATGAATTTTTGAAAATGAGGAAAGTCTGTGCACTTAGGCAGTGACTTAACTTTTTATTCAAAAAAGACCCCAAAAGTATCTTGGAATGTCTTGAAATTGTACACAGTCATAGTCAAGCATGCCCTGAACAAGAATCCGTTGAATATATTTGCATATCTCTTGAAGAATATTTTTAATGAACTTTTGAAAATCAGGAAAGCGATCCATGCACTTGGACATTCCAAGTATGTTGGAATGTCTTGAAATTGTACTCAGTCATAGTCAACGACGCCCTGAACAAGAATCCGTTGAAAATATTTGCATATCGTTTAAGGAATATTTTTAAAGAATTTCTGAAATTCAGGAAAGCGATCCATGCACTTAGGCAGTGACTTAACTTTTTCGTCAAAAAAGACCCCAAAAGTATCTTGGAATGTCTTGAAATTGTACACAGTCATAGTCAAGCATGCCCTGAACAAGAATCCGTTGAATATATTTGCATATCTCTTGAAGAATATTTTTAATGAATTTTTGAAAATCCGGAAAGCGATCCATGCACTTGGACATTCCAAGTATGTTGGAATGTCTTGAAATTGTACTCGGTCATAGTCAACGACGCCCTGAACAAGAATCCATTGAAAATATTTGCATATCGCTTAAGGAATATTTTTAATGAATTTTTGAAAATGATGAAAGTCTGTGCACTGAGGCAGTGACTTAACTTTTTATTCAAAAAAGACCCCAAAGGTATCTTGGAATGTCTTGAAATTGTACACAGTCATAGTCAAGCATGCCCTGAACAAGAATCCGTTGAATATATTTGCATATCTCTTGAAGAATATTTTTAATGAACTTTTGAAAATCAGGAAAGCGATCCATGCACTTGGACATTCCAAGTATGTTGGAATGTCTTGAAATTGTACTCAGTCATAGTCAACGACGCCCTGAACAAGAATCCGTTGAAAATATTTGCATATCGTTTAAGGAATATTTTTAAAGAATTTCTGAAAATCAGGAAAGCGATCCATGCACTTAGGCAGTGACTTAACTTTTTCGTCAAAAAAGACCCCAAAAGTATCTTGGAATGTCTTGAAATTGTACACAGTCATAGTCAAGCATGCCCTGAACAAGAATCCGTTGAATATATTTGCATATCTCTTGAAGAATATTTTTAATGAATTTATGAAAATCCGAAAAGCGATCCATGCACTTGGACATTCCAAGTATGTTGGAATGTCTTGAAATTGTACTCAGTCATAGTCAACGACGCCCTGAACAAGAATCAATTGAAAATATTTGCATATCTCTTAAGGAATATTTTTAATGAATTTTTGAAAATGAGGAAAGTCTGTGCACTTAGGCAGTGACTTAACTTTTTATTCAAAAAAGACCCCAAAAGTATCTTGGAATGTCTTGAAATTGTACACAGTCATAGTCAAGCATGCCCTGAACAAGAATCCGTTGAATATATTTGCATATCTCTTGAAGAATATTTTTAATGAACTTTTGAAAATCAGGAAAGCGATCCATGCACTTGGACATTCCAAGTATGTTGGAATGTCTTGAAATTGTACTCAGTCATAGTCAACGACGCCCTGAACAAGAATCCGTTGAAAATATTTGCATATCGTTTAAGGAATATTTTTAAAGAATTTCTGAAAATCAGGAAAGCGATCCATGCACTTAGGCAGTGACTTAACTTTTTCGTCAAAAAAGACCCCAAAAGTATCTTGGAATGTCTTGAAATTGTACACAGTCATAGTCAAGAATGCCCTGAACAAGAATCCGTTGAATATATTTGCATATCTCTTGAAGAATATTTTTAATGAATTTTTGAAAATCCGGAAAGCGATCCATGCACTTGGACATTCCAAGTATGTTGGAATGTCTTGAAATTGTACTCGGTCATAGTCAACGACGCCCTGAACAAAAATCCATTGAAAATATTTGCATATCTCTTAAGGAATATTTTTAATGAATTTTTGAAAATGATGAAAGTCTGTGCACTTAGGCAGTGACTTAACTTTTTATTCAAAAAAGACCCCAAAGGTATCTTGGAATGTCTTGAAATTGTACACAGTCATAGTCAAGCATGCCCTGAACAAGAATCCGTTGAATATATTTGCATATCTCTTGAAGAATATTTTTAATGAACTTTTGAAAATCAGGAAAGCGATCCATGCACTTGGACATTCCAAGTATGTTGGAATGTCTTGAAATTGTACTCAGTCATAGTCAACGACGCCCTGAACAAGAATCCGTTGAAAATATTTGCATATCGCTTAAGGAATATTTTTAATGAATTTCTGAAAATCAGGATAGCGATCCATGCACTTAGGCAGTGACTTAACTTTTTTGTCAAAAAAGACCCCAAAAGTATCTTGGAATGTCTTGAAATTGTACACAGTCATAGTCAAGCATGCCCTGAACAAGAATCCGTTGAATATATTTGCATATCTCTTGAAGAATATTTTTAATGAAATTTTGAAAATCCGAAAAGCGATCCATGCACTTGGACATTCCAAGTATGTTGGAATGTCTTGAAATTGTACTCAGTCATAGTCAACGACGCCCTGAACAAGAATCAATTGAAAATATTTGCATATCTCTTAAGGAATATTTTTAATGAATTTTTGAAAATGAGGAAAGTCTGTGCACTTAGGCAGTGACTTAACTTTTTATTCAAAAAAGACCCCAAAAGTATCTTGGAATGTCTTGAAATTGTACACAGTCATAGTCAAGCATGCCCTGAACAAGAATCCGTTGAATATATTTGCATATCTCTTGAAGAATATTTTTAATGAACTTTTGAAAATCAGGAAAGCGATCCATGCACTTGGACATTCCAAGTATGTTGGAATGTCTTGAAATTGTACTCAGTCATAGTCAACGACGCCCTGAACAAGAATCCGTTGAAAATATTTGCATATCGTTTAAGGAATATTTTTAAAGAAATTCTGAAAATCAGGAAAGCGATCCATGCACTTAGGCAGTGACTTAACTTTTTCGTCAAAAAAGACCCCAAAAGTATCTTGGAATGTCTTGAAATTGTACACAGTCATAGTCAACGACGCCCTGAACAAGAATCCGTTGAAAATATTTGCATATCGTTTAAGGAATATTTTTAAAGAATTTCTGAAAATCAGGAAAGCGATCCATGCACTTAGGCAGTGACTTAACTTTTTCGTCAAAAAAGACCCCAAAAGTATCTTGGAATGTCTTGAAATTGTACACAGTCATAGTCAAGCATGCCCTGAACAAGAATCCGTTGAATATATTTGCATATCTCTTGAAGAATATTTTTAATGAATTTTTGAAAATCCGAAAAGCAATCGATGCACTTGGACATTCCAAGTATGTTGGAATGTCTTGAAATTGTACTCAGTCATAGTCAACGACGCCCTGAACAAGAATCAATTGAAAATATTTGCATATCTCTTAAGGAATATTTTTAATGAATTTTTGAAAATGAGGAAAGTCTGTGCACTTAGGCAGTGACTTAACTTTTTATTCAAAAAAGACCCCAAAAGTATCTTGGAATGTCTTGAAATTGTACACAGTCATAGTCAGGCATGCCCTGAACAAGAATCCGTTGAATATATTTGCATATCTCTTGAAGAATATTTTTAATGAACTTTTGAAAATCAGGAAAGCGATCCATGCACTTGGACATTCCAAGTATGTTGGAATGTCTTGAAATTGTACTCAGTCATAGTCAACGACGCCCTGAACAAGAATCCGTTGAAAATATTTGCATATCGCTTAAGGAATATTTTTAATGAATTTTTGAAAATCAGGAAAGCGATCCATGCACTTAGGCAGTGACTTAACTTTTTTGTCAAAAAAGACCCCAAAAGTATCTTGGAATGTCTTGAAATTGTACACAGTCATAGTCAAGCATGCCCTGAACAAGAATCCGTTGAATATATTTGCATATCTCTTGAAGAATATTTTAAATGAATTTTTGAAAATCCGAAAAGCGATCCATGCACTTGGACATTCCAAGTATGTTGGAATGTCTTGAAATTGTACTCAGTCATAGTCAACGACGCCCTGAACAAGGATCAATTGAAAATATTTGCATATCTCTTAAGGAATATTTTTAATGAATTTTTGAAAATGATGAAAGTCTGTGCACTTAGGCAGTGACTTAACTTTTTATTCAAAAAAGACCCCAAAAGTATCTTGGAATGTCTTGAAATTGTACACAGTCATAGTCAAGCATGCCCTGAACAAGAATCCGTTGAATATATTTGCATATCTCTTGAAGAATATTTTTAATGAACTTTTGAAAATCAGGAAAGCGATCCATGCACTTGGACATTCCAAGTATGTTGGAATGTCTTGAAATTGTACTCAGTCATAGTCAACGACGCCCTGAACAAGAATCCGTTGAAAATATTTGCATATCGCTTAAGGAATATTTTTAATGAATTTTTGAAAATCAGGAAAGCGATCCATGCACTTAGGCAGTGACTTAACTTTTTCGTCAAAAAAGACCCCAAAAGTATCTTGGAATGTCTTGAAATTGTACACAGTCATAGTCAAGCATGCCCTGAACAAGAATCCGTTGAATATATTTGCATATCTCTTGAAGAATATTTTTAATGAATTTTTGAAAATCCGAAAAGCGATCCATGCACTTGGACATTCCAAGTATGTTGGAATGTCTTGAAATTGTACTCAGTCATAGTCAACGACGCCCTGAACAAGAATCAATTGAAAATATTTGCATATCTCTTAAGGAATATTTTTAATGAATTTTTGAAAATGAGGAAAGTCTGTGCACTTAGGCAGTGACTTAACTTTTTATTCAAAAAAGACCCCAAAAGTATCTTGGAATGTCTTGAAATTGTACACAGTCATAGTCAAGCATGCCCTGAACAAGAATCCGTTGAATATATTTGCATATCTCTTGAAGAATATTTTTAATGAACTTTTGAAAATCAGGAAAGCGATCCATGCACTTGGACATTCCAAGTATGTTGGAATGTCTTGAAATTGTACTCAGTCATAGTCAACGACGCCCTGAACAAGAATCCGTTGAAAATATTTGCATATCGTTTAAGGAATATTTTTAAAGAATTTCTGAAATTCAGGAAAGCGATCCATGCACTTAGGCAGTGACTTAACTTTTTCGTCAAAAAAGACCCCAAAAGTATCTTGGAATGTCTTGAAATTGTACACAGTCATAGTCAAGCATGCCCTGAACAAGAATCCGTTGAATATATTTGCATATCTCTTGAAGAATATTTTTAATGAATTTTTGAAAATCCGGAAAGCGATCCATGCACTTGGACATTCCAAGTATGTTGGAATGTCTTGAAATTGTACTCGGTCATAGTCAACGACGCCCTGAACAAGAATCCATTGAAAATATTTGCATATCTCTTAAGGAATATTTTTAATGAATTTTTGAAAATGATGAAAGTCTGTGCACTTAGGCAGTGACTTAACTTTTTATTCAAAAAAGACCCCAAAAGTATCTTGGAATGTCTTGAAATTGTACACAGTCATAGTCAAACATGCCCTGAACAAGAATCCGTTGAATATATTTGCATATCTCTTGAAGAATATTTTTAATGAACTTTTGAAAATCAGGAAAGCGATCCATGCACTTGGACATTCCAAGTATGTTGAAATGTCTTGAAATTGTACTCAGTCATAGTCAACGACGCCCTGAACAAGAATCCGTTGAAAATATTTGCATATCTCTTAAGGAATATTTTTAATGAATTTTTGAAAATCAGGAAAGCGATCCATGCACTTAGGCAGTGACTTAACTTTTTTGTCAAAAAAGACCCCAAAAGTATCTTGGAATGTCTTGAAATTGTACACAGTCATAGTCAAGCATGCCCTGAACAAGAATCCGTTGAATATATTTGCATATCTCTTGAAGAATATTTTTAATGAATTTTTGAAAATCCGAAAAGCGATCCATGCACTTGGACATTCCAAGTATGTTGGAATGTCTTGAAATTGTACTCAGTCATAGTCAACGACGCCCTGAACAAGAATCAATTGAAAATATTTGCATATCTCTTAAGGAATATTTTTAATGAATTTTTGAAAATGAGGAAAGTCTCTGCACTTAGGCAGTGACTTAACTTTTTATTCAAAAAAGACCCCAAAAGTATCTTGGAATGTCTTGAAATTGTACACAGTCATAGTCAAGCATGCCCTGAACAAGAATCCGTTGAATATATTTGCATATCTCTTGAAGAATATTTTTAATGAACTTTTGAAAATCAGGAAAGCGATCCATGCACTTGGACATTCCAAGTATGTTGGAATGTCTTGAAATTGTACTCAGTCATAGTCAACGACGCCCTGAACAAGAATCCGTTGAAAATATTTGCATATCGTTTAAGGAATATTTTTAAAGAATTTCTGAAAATCAGGAAAGCGATCCATGCACTTAGGCAGTGACTTAACTTTTTCGTCAAAAAAGACCCCAAAAGTATCTTGGAATGTCTTGAAATTGTACACAGTCATAGTCAAGCATGCCCTGAACAAGAATCCGTTGAATATATTTGCATATCTCTTGAAGAATATTTTTAATGAATTTTTGAAAATCCGGAAAGCGATCCATGCACTTGGACATTCCAAGTATGGTGGAATGTCTTGAAATTGTACTCAGTCATAGTCAACAACGCCCTGAACAAGAATCCATTGAAAATATTTGCATATCTCTTAAGGAATATTTTTAATGAATTTTTGAAAATGATGAAAGTCTGTGCACTTAGGCAGTGACTTAACTTTTTATTCAAAAAAGACCCCAAAAGTATCTTGGAATGTCTTGAAATTGTACACAGTCATAGTCAAGCATGCCCTGAACAAGAATCCGTTGAATATATTTGCATATCTCTTGAAGAATATTTTTAATGAATTTTTGAAAATCCGAAAAGCGATCCATGCACTTGGACATTCCAAGTATGTTGGAATGTCTTGAAATTGTACTCAGTCATAGTCAACGACGCCCTGAACAAGAATCAATTGAAAATATTTGCATATCTCTTAAGGAATATTTTTAATGAATTTTTGAAAATTAGGAAAGCGATCCATGCACTTAGGCAGTGACTTAACTTTTGATGTTTTTGGTTTGTTTTCAAAGCATTAAAGCTGCAGGAGTTCATCCATGTCGCCCAGTCGCTGGAAACAAACGTTTGGACACCGTGGATCACACAGCAGGATATCAGGTGAGACGAAGGAAACGATCCACTTGCCCTGATGCACTTAGTGACTTGACTTTTTTTTCAAAAAAAACCCCAAAAGTAAATTGGAATGTCTTGAAATTGTACACAGTCATAGTCAAGCATGCCCTGAATAAGAATCCGTTGAATATATTTGCATATCTCTTGAAGAATATTTTTAATGAATTTTTGAAAGTCCGGAAAGCGATCCATGCACTTGGACATTCCAAGTATGTTGGAATGTCTTGAAATTGTACTCAGTCATAGTCAACGACGCCCTGAACAAGAATCCGTTGAAAATATTTGCATATCGCTTAAGGAATATTTTTAATGAATTTTTGAAAATCAGGAAAGCGATCCATGCACTTAGGCAGTGACTTAACTTTTTCGTCAAAAAAGACCCCAAAAGTATCTTGGAATGTCTTGAAATTGTACACAGTCATAGTCAAGCATGCCCTGAACAAGAATCCGTTGAATATATTTGCATATCTCTTGAGGAATATTTTTAATGAATTTTTGAAAATCAGGAAAGCGATCCATGCACTTAGGCAGTGACTTAACTTTTGATGTTTTTGGGTTGTTTTTAAAGAATTAAAGCTGCAGGAGTTCATCCATGTCGTCCAGTCGCTGGAAACAAATGTTTGGACACCGTGGATCACACAGCAGGATATCAGGTGAGACGAAGGAAACGATCCATTTGCCCTGATGCACTTAGTGACTTGACTTTTTAAAAAAAAAAAAACCCAAAAGTAAATTGGAATGTCTTGAAATTGTACACAGTCATAGTCAAGCATGCCCTGAACAAGAATCCGTTGAATATATTTGCATATCTCTTGAAGAATATTTTTAATGAATTTATGAAAATCCGAAAAGCGATCCATGCACTTGGACATTCCAAGTATGTTGGAATGTCTTGAAATTGTACTCAGTCATAGTCAACGACGCCCTGAACAAGAATCAATTGAAAATATTTGCATATCTCTTAAGGAATATTTTTAATGAATTTTTGAAAATGAGGAAAGTCTGTGCACTTAGGCAGTGACTTAACTTTTTATTCAAAAAAGACCCCAAAAGTATCTTGGAATGTCTTGAAATTGTACACAGTCATAGTCAAGCATGCCCTGAACAAGAATCCGTTGAATATATTTGCATATCTCTTGAAGAATATTTTTAATGAACTTTTGAAAATCAGGAAAGCGATCCATGCACTTGGACATTCCAAGTATGTTGGAATGTCTTGAAATTGTACTCAGTCATAGTCAACGACGCCCTGAACAAGAATCCGTTGAAAATATTTGCATATCGCTTAAGGAATATTTTTAATGAATTTTTGAAAATCAGGAAAGCGATCCATGCACTTAGGCAGTGACTTAACTTTTTTGTCAAAAAAGACCCCAAAAGTATCTTGGAATGTCTTGAAATTGTACACAGTCATAGTCAAGCATGCCCTGAACAAGAATCCGTTGAATATATTTGCATATCTCTTGAAGAATATTTTTAATGAATTTTTGAAAATCCGAAAAGCAATCGATGCACTTGGACATTCCAAGTATGTTGGAATGTCTTGAAATTGTACTCAGTCATAGTCAACGACGCCCTGAACAAGAATCAATTGAAAATATTTGCATATCTCTTAAGGAATATTTTTAATGAATTTTTGAAAATGAGGAAAGTCTGTGCACTTAGGCAGTGACTTAACTTTTTATTCAAAGAAGACCCCAAAAGTATCTTGGAATGTCTTGAAATTGTACACAGTCATAGTCAGGCATGCCCTGAACAAGAATCCGTTGAATATATTTGCATATCTCTTGAAGAATATTTTTAATGAACTTTTGAAAATCAGGAAAGCGATCCATGCACTTGGACATTCCAAGTATGTTGGAATGTCTTGAAATTGTACTCAGTCATAGTCAACGACGCCCTGAACAAGAATCCGTTGAAAATATTTGCATATCGCTTAAGGAATATTTTTAATGAATTTTTGAAAATCAGGAAAGCGATCCATGCACTTAGGCAGTGACTTAACTTTTTTGTCAAAAAAGACCCCAAAAGTATCTTGGAATGTCTTGAAATTGTACACAGTCATAGTCAAGCATGCCCTGAACAAGAATCCGTTGAATATATTTGCATATCTCTTGAAGAATATTTTAAATGAATTTTTGAAAATCCGAAAAGCGATCCATGCACTTGGACATTCCAAGTATGTTGGAATGTCTTGAAATTGTACTCAGTCATAGTCAACGACGCCCTGAACAAGAATCAATTGAAAATATTTGCATATCTCTTAAGGAATATTTTTAATGAATTTTTGAAAATGATGAAAGTCTGTGCACTTAGGCAGTGACTTAACTTTTTATTCAAAAAAGACCCCAAAAGTATCTTGGAATGTCTTGAAATTGTACACAGTCATAGTCAAGCATGCCCTGAACAAGAATCCGTTGAATATATTTGCATATCTCTTGAAGAATATTTTTAATGAATTTTTGAAAATCCGGAAAGCGATCCATGCACTTGGACATTCCAAGTATGTTGGAATGTCTTGAAATTGTACTCAGTCATAGTCAACGACGCCCTGAACAAGAATCCGTTGAAAATATTTGCATATCGCTTAAGGAATATTTTTAATGAATTTTTGAAAATCAGGAAAGCGATCCATGCACTTAGGCAGTGACTTAACTTTTTCGTCAAAAAAGACCCCAAAAGTATCTTGGAATGTCTTGAAATTGTACACAGTCATAGTCAAGCATGCCCTGAACAAGAATCCGTTGAATATATTTGCATATCTCTTGAAGAATATTTTTAATGAATTTTTGAAAATCCGAAAAGCGATCCATGCACTTGGACATTCCAAGTATGTTGGAATGTCTTGAAATTGTACTCAGTCATAGTCAACGACGCCCTGAACAAGAATCAATTGAAAATATTTGCATATCTCTTAAGGAATATTTTTAATGAATTTTTGAAAATGAGGAAAGTCTGTGCACTTAGGCAGTGACTTAACTTTTTATTCAAAAAAGACCCCAAAAGTATCTTGGAATGTCTTGAAATTGTACACAGTCATAGTCAAGCATGCCCTGAACAAGAATCCGTTGAATATATTTGCATATCTCTTGAAGAATATTTTTAATGAACTTTTGAAAATCAGGAAAGCGATCCATGCACTTGGACATTCCAAGTATGTTGGAATGTCTTGAAATTGTACTCAGTCATAGTCAACGACGCCCTGAACAAGAATCCGTTGAAAATATTTGCATATCGTTTAAGGAATATTTTTAAAGAATTTCTGAAATTCAGGAAAGCGATCCATGCACTTAGGCAGTGACTTAACTTTTTCGTCAAAAAAGACCCCAAAAGTATCTTGGAATGTCTTGAAATTGTACACAGTCATAGTCAAGCATGCCCTGAACAAGAATCCGTTGAATATATTTGCATATCTCTTGAAGAATATTTTTAATGAATTTTTGAAAATCCGGAAAGCGATCCATGCACTTGGACATTCCAAGTATGTTGGAATGTCTTGAAATTGTACTCGGTCATAGTCAACGACGCCCTGAACAAGAATCCATTGAAAATATTTGCATATCGCTTAAGGAATATTTTTAATGAATTTTTGAAAATGATGAAAGTCTGTGCACTGAGGCAGTGACTTAACTTTTTATTCAAAAAAGACCCCAAAGGTATCTTGGAATGTCTTGAAATTGTACACAGTCATAGTCAAGCATGCCCTGAACAAGAATCCGTTGAATATATTTGCATATCTCTTGAAGAATATTTTTAATGAACTTTTGAAAATCAGGAAAGCGATCCATGCACTTGGACATTCCAAGTATGTTGGAATGTCTTGAAATTGTACTCAGTCATAGTCAACGACGCCCTGAACAAGAATCCGTTGAAAATATTTGCATATCGTTTAAGGAATATTTTTAAAGAATTTCTGAAAATCAGGAAAGCGATCCATGCACTTAGGCAGTGACTTAACTTTTTCGTCAAAAAAGACCCCAAAAGTATCTTGGAATGTCTTGAAATTGTACACAGTCATAGTCAAGCATGCCCTTGACACGAATCCGTTGAATATATTTGCATATCTCTTGAAGAATATTTTTAATTAATTTTTGAAAATCCGAAAAGCGATCCATGCACTTGGACATTCCAAGTATGTTGGAATGTCTTGAAATTGTACTCAGTCATAGTCAACGACGCCCTGAACAAGAATCAATTGAAAATATTTGCATATCTCTTAAGGAATATTTTTAATGAATTTTTGAAAATGAGGAAAGTCTGTGCACTTAGGCAGTGACTTAACTTTTTATTCAAAAAAGACCCCAAAAGTATCCTGGAATGTCTTGAAATTGTACACAGTCATAGTCAAGCATGCCCTGAACAAGAATCCGTTGAATATATTTGCATATCTCTTGAAGAATATTTTTAATGAACTTTTGAAAATCAGGAAAGCGATCCATGCACTTGGACATTCCAAGTATGTTGGAATGTCTTGAAATTGTACTCAGTCATAGTCAACGACGCCCTGAACAAGAATCCGTTGAAAATATTTGCATATCGTTTAAGGAATATTTTTAAAGAATTTCTGAAAATCAGGAAAGCGATCCATGCACTTAGGCAGTGACTTAACTTTTTCGTCAAAAAAGACCCCAAAAGTATCTTGGAATGTCTTGAAATTGTACACAGTCATAGTCAAGCATGCCCTGAACAAGAATCCGTTGAATATATTTGCATATCTCTTGAAGAATATTTTTAATGAATTTTTGAAAATCCGAAAAGCGATCCATGCACTTGGACATTCCAAGTATGTTGGAATGTCTTGAAATTGTACTCGGTCATAGTCAACGACGCCCTGAACAAGAATCCATTGAAAATATTTGCATATCTCTTAAGGAATATTTTTAATGAATTTTTGAAAATGATGAAAGTCTGTGCACTTAGGCAGTGACTTAACTTTTTATCCAAAAAAGACCCCAAAGGTATCTTGGAATGTCTTGAAATTGTACACAGTCATAGTCAAGCATGCCCTGAACAAGAATCCGTTGAATATATTTGCATATCTCTTGAAGAATATTTTTAATGAATTTTTGAAAATCCGAAAAGCGATCCATGCACTTGGACATTCCAAGTATGTTGGAATGTCTTTAAATTGTACTCAGTCATAGTCAACGACGCCCTGAACAAGAATCAATTGAAAATATTTGCATATCTCTTAAGGAATATTTTTAATGAATTTTTGAAAATGAGGAAAGTCTGTGCACTTAGGCAGTGACTTAACTTTTTATTCAAAAAAGACCCCAAAAGTATCTTGGAATGTCTTGAAATTGTACACAGTCATAGTCAAGCATGCCCTGAACAAGAATCCGTTGAATATATTTGCATATCTCTTGAAGAATATTTTTAATGAACTTTTGAAAATCAGGAAAGCGATCCATGCACTTGGACATTCCAAGTATGTTGGAATGTCTTGAAATTGTACTCAGTCATAGTCAACGACGCCCTGAACAAGAATCCGTTGAAAATATTTGCATATCGTTTAAGGAATATTTTTAAAGAATTTCTGAAAATCAGGAAAGCGATCCATGCACTTAGGCAGTGACTTAACTTTTTCGTCAAAAAAAATCCCAAAGGTATCTTGGAATGTCTTGAAATTGTACACAGTCATAGTCAAGCATGCCCTGAACAAGAATCCGTTGAATATATTTGCATATCTCTTGAAGAATATTTTTAATGAATTTTTGAAAATCCGGAAAGCGATCCATGCACTTGGACATTCCAAGTATGTTGGAATGTCTTGAAATTGTACTCAGTCATAGTCAACAACGCCCTGAACAAGAATCCATTGAAAATATTTTCATATCTCTTAAGGAATATTTTTAATGAATTTTTGAAAATGAGGAAAGTCTGTGCACTTAGGCAGTGACTTAACTTTTTATTCAAAAAAGACCCCAAAAGTATCTTGGAATGTCTTGAAATTGTACACAGTCATAGTCAAGCATGCCCTGAACAAGAATCCGTTGAATATATTTGCATATCTCTTGAAGAATATTTTTAATGAACTTTTGAAAATCAGGAAAGCGATCCATGCACTTGGACATTCCAAGTATGTTGGAATGTTTTGAAATTGTACTCAGTCATAGTCAACGACGCCCTGAACAAGAATCCGTTGAAAATATTTGCATATCGTTTAAGGAATATTTTTAATGAATTTTTGAAAATCAGAAAAGCGATCCATGCACTTAGGCAGTGACTTAACTTTTTTGTCAAAAAAGACCCCAAAAGTATCTTGGAATGTCTTGAAATTGTACACAGTCATAGTCAAGCATGCCCTGAACAAGAATCCGTTGAATATATTTGCATATCTCTTGAAGAATATTTTTAATGAATTTTTGAAAATCCGAAAAGCGATCCATGCACTTGGACATTCCAAGTATGTTGGAATGTCTTGAAATTGTACTCAGTCATAGTCAACGACGCCCTGAACAAGAATCAATTGAAAATATTTGCATATCTCTTAAGGAATATTTTTAATGAATTTTTGAAAATGAGGAAAGTCTGTGCACTTAGGCAGTGACTTAACTTTTTATTCAAAAAAGACCCCAAAAGTATCCTGGAATGTCTTGAAATTGTACACAGTCATAGTCAAGCATGCCCTGAACAAGAATCCGTTGAATATATTTGCATATCTCTTGAAGAATATTTTTAATGAATTTTTGAAAATCAGGAAAGCGATCCATGCACTTGGACATTCCAAGTATGTTGGAATGTCTTGAAATTGTACTCAGTCATAGTCAACGACGCCCTGAACAAGAATCCGTTGAAAATATTTGCATATCGTTTAAGGAATATTTTTAAAGAATTTCTGAAAATCAGGAAAGCGATCCATGCACTTAGGCAGTGACTTAACTTTTTCGTCAAAAAAGACCCCAAAAGTATCTTGGAATGTCTTGAAATTGTACACAGTCATAGTCAAGCATGCCCTGAACAAGAATCCGTTGAATATATTTGCATATCTCTTGAAGAATATTTTTAATGAATTTTTGAAAATCCGAAAAGCGATCCATGCACTTGGACATTCCAAGTATGTTGGAATGTCTTGAAATTGTACTCGGTCATAGTCAACGACGCCCTGAACAAGAATCCATTGAAAATATTTGCATATCTCTTAAGGAATATTTTTAATGAATTTTTGAAAATGATGAAAGTCTGTGCACTTAGGCAGTGACTTAACTTTTTATCCAAAAAAGACCCCAAAGGTATCTTGGAATGTCTTGAAATTGTACACAGTCATAGTCAAGCATGCCCTGAACAAGAATCCGTTGAATATATTTGCATATCTCTTGAAGAATATTTTTAATGAACTTTTGAAAATCAGGAAAGCGATCCATGCACTTGGACATTCCAAGTATGTTGGAATGTCTTGAAATTGTACTCAGTCATAGTCAACGACGCCCTGAACAAGAATCCGTTGAAAATATTGGCATATCGCTTAAGGAATATTTTTAATGAATTTTTGAAAATCAGGAAAGCGATCCATGCACTTAGGCAGTGACTTAACTTTTTTGTCAAAAAAGACCCCAAAAGTATCTTGGAATCTCTTGAAATTGTACACAGTCATAGTCAAGCATGCCCTGAACAAGAATCCGTTGAATATATTTGCATATCTCTTGAAGAATATTTTTAATGAATTTTTGAAAATCCGAAAAGCGATCCATGCACTTGGACATTCCAAGTATGTTGGAATGTCTTTAAATTGTACTCAGTCATAGTCAACGACGCCCTGAACAAGAATCAATTGAAAATATTTGCATATCTCTTAAGGAATATTTTTAATGAATTTTTGAAAATGATGAAAGTCTGTGCACTTAGGCAGTGACTTAACTTTTTATTCAAAAAAGACCCCAAAAGTATCTTGGAATGTCTTGAAATTGTACACAGTCATAGTCAAACATGCCCTGAACAAGAATCCGTTGAATATATTTGCATATCTCTTGAAGAATATTTTTAATGAACTTTTGAAAATCAGGAAAGCGATCCATGCACTTGGACATTCCAAGTATGTTGAAATGTCTTGAAATTGTACTCAGTCATAGTCAACGACGCCCTGAACAAGAATCCGTTGAAAATATTTGCATATCTCTTAAGGAATATTTTTAATGAATTTTTGAAAATCAGGAAAGCGATCCATGCACTTAGGCAGTGACTTAACTTTTTTGTCAAAAAAGACCCCAAAAGTATCTTGGAATGTCTTGAAATTGTACACAGTCATAGTCAAGCATGCCCTGAACAAGAATCCGTTGAATATATTTGCATATCTCTTGAAGAATATTTTTAATGAATTTTTGAAAATCCGAAAAGCGATCCATGCACTTGGACATTCCAAGTATGTTGGAATGTCTTGAAATTGTACTCAGTCATAGTCAACGACGCCCTGAACAAGAATCAATTGAAAATATTTGCATATCTCTTAAGGAATATTTTTAATGAATTTTTGAAAATGAGGAAAGTCTCTGCACTTAGGCAGTGACTTAACTTTTTATTCAAAAAAGACCCCAAAAGTATCTTGGAATGTCTTGAAATTGTACACAGTCATAGTCAAGCATGCCCTGAACAAGAATCCGTTGAATATATTTGCATATCTCTTGAAGAATATTTTTAATGAACTTTTGAAAATCAGGAAAGCGATCCATGCACTTGGACATTCCAAGTATGTTGGAATGTTTTGAAATTGTACTCAGTCATAGTCAACGACGCCCTGAACAAGAATCCGTTGAAAATATTTGCATATCGTTTAAGGAATATTTTTAAAGAATTTCTGAAAATCAGGAAAGCGATCCATGCACTTAGGCAGTGACTTAACTTTTTCGTCAAAAAAGACCCCAAAAGTATCTTGGAATGTCTTGAAATTGTACACAGTCATAGTCAAGCATGCCCTGAACAAGAATCCGTTGAATATATTTGCATATCTCTTGAAGAATATTTTTAATGAATTTTTGAAAATCCGGAAAGCGATCCATGCACTTGGACATTCCAAGTATGGTGGAATGTCTTGAAATTGTACTCAGTCATAGTCAACAACGCCCTGAACAAGAATCCATTGAAAATATTTGCATATCTCTTAAGGAATATTTTTAATGAATTTTTGAAAATGATGAAAGTCTGTGCACTTAGGCAGTGACTTAACTTTTTATTCAAAAAAGACCCCAAAAGTATCTTGGAATGTCTTGAAATTGTACACAGTCATAGTCAAGCATGCCCTGAACAAGAATCCGTTGAATATATTTGCATATCTCTTGAAGAATATTTTTAATGAATTTTTGAAAATCCGAAAAGCGATCCATGCACTTGGACATTCCAAGTATGTTGGAATGTCTTGAAATTGTACTCAGTCATAGTCAACGACGCCCTGAACAAGAATCAATTGAAAATATTTGCATATCTCTTAAGGAATATTTTTAATGAATTTTTGAAAATTAGGAAAGCGATCCATGCACTTAGGCAGTGACTTAACTTTTGATGTTTTTGGTTTGTTTTCAAAGCATTAAAGCTGCAGGAGGTCATCCATGTCGCCCAGTCGCTGGAAACAAACGTTTGGACACCGTGGATCACACAGCAGGATATCAGGTGAGACGAAGGAAACGATCCACTTGCCCTGATGCACTTAGTGACTTGACTTTTTTTTCAAAAAAAACCCCAAAAGTAAATTGGAATGTCTTGAAATTGTACACAGTCATAGTCAAGCATGCCCTGAATAAGAATCCGTTGAATATATTTGCATATCTCTTGAAGAATATTTTTAATGAATTTTTGAAAGTCCGGAAAGCGATCCATGCACTTGGACATTCCAAGTATGTTGGAATGTCTTGAAATTGTACTCAGTCATAGTCAACGACGCCCTGAACAAGAATCCGTTGAAAATATTTGCATATCGCTTAAGGAATATTTTTAATGAATTTTTGAAAATCAGGAAAGCGATCCATGCACTTAGGCAGTGACTTAACTTTTTCGTCAAAAAAGACCCCAAAAGTATCTTGGAATGTCTTGAAATTGTACACAGTCATAGTCAAGCATGCCCTGAACAAGAATCCGTTGAATATATTTGCATATCTCTTGAGGAATATTTTTAATGAATTTTTGAAAATCAGGAAAGCGATCCATGCACTTAGGCAGTGACTTAACTTTTGATGTTTTTGGGTTGTTTTTAAAGAATTAAAGCTGCAGGAGTTCATCCATGTCGTCCAGTCGCTGGAAACAAACGTTTGGACACCGTGGATCACACAGCAGGATATCAGGTGAGACGAAGGAAACGATCCATTTGCCCTGATGCACTTAGTGACTTGACTTTTTAAAAAAAAAAAAACCCAAAAGTAAATTGGAATGTCTTGAAATTGTACACAGTCATAGTCAAGCATGCCCTGAACAAGAATCCGTTGAATATATTTGCATATCTCTTGAAGAATATTTTTAATGAATTTATGAAAATCCGAAAAGCGATCCATGCACTTGGACATTCCAAGTATGTTGGAATGTCTTGAAATTGTACTCAGTCATAGTCAACGACGCCCTGAACAAGAATCAATTGAAAATATTTGCATATCTCTTAAGGAATATTTTTAATGAATTTTTGAAAATGAGGAAAGTCTGTGCACTTAGGCAGTGACTTAACTTTTTATTCAAAAAAGACCCCAAAAGTATCTTGGAATGTCTTGAAATTGTACACAGTCATAGTCAAGCATGCCCTGAACAAGAATCCGTTGAATATATTTGCATATCTCTTGAAGAATATTTTTAATGAACTTTTGAAAATCAGGAAAGCGATCCATGCACTTGGACATTCCAAGTATGTTGGAATGTCTTGAAATTGTACTCAGTCATAGTCAACGACGCCCTGAACAAGAATCCGTTGAAAATATTTGCATATCGCTTAAGGAATATTTTTAATGAATTTTTGAAAATCAGGAAAGCGATCCATGCACTTAGGCAGTGACTTAACTTTTTTGTCAAAAAAGACCCCAAAAGTATCTTGGAATGTCTTGAAATTGTACACAGTCATAGTCAAGCATGCCCTGAACAAGAATCCGTTGAATATATTTGCATATCTCTTGAAGAATATTTTTAATGAATTTTTGAAAATCCGAAAAGCAATCGATGCACTTGGACATTCCAAGTATGTTGGAATGTCTTGAAATTGTACTCAGTCATAGTCAACGACGCCCTGAACAAGAATCAATTGAAAATATTTGCATATCTCTTAAGGAATATTTTTAATGAATTTTTGAAAATGAGGAAAGTCTGTGCACTTAGGCAGTGACTTAACTTTTTATTCAAAGAAGACCCCAAAAGTATCTTGGAATGTCTTGAAATTGTACACAGTCATAGTCAGGCATGCCCTGAACAAGAATCCGTTGAATATATTTGCATATCTCTTGAAGAATATTTTTAATGAACTTTTGAAAATCAGGAAAGCGATCCATGCACTTGGACATTCCAAGTATGTTGGAATGTCTTGAAATTGTACTCAGTCATAGTCAACGACGCCCTGAACAAGAATCCGTTGAAAATATTTGCATATCGCTTAAGGAATATTTTTAATGAATTTTTGAAAATCAGGAAAGCGATCCATGCACTTAGGCAGTGACTTAACTTTTTTGTCAAAAAAGACCCCAAAAGTATCTTGGAATGTCTTGAAATTGTACACAGTCATAGTCAAGCATGCCCTGAACAAGAATCCGTTGAATATATTTGCATATCTCTTGAAGAATATTTTAAATGAATTTTTGAAAATCCGAAAAGCGATCCATGCACTTGGACATTCCAAGTATGTTGGAATGTCTTGAAATTGTACTCAGTCATAGTCAACGACGCCCTGAACAAGAATCAATTGAAAATATTTGCATATCTCTTAAGGAATATTTTTAATGAATTTTTGAAAATGATGAAAGTCTGTGCACTTAGGCAGTGACTTAACTTTTTATTCAAAAAAGACCCCAAAAGTATCTTGGAATGTCTTGAAATTGTACACAGTCATAGTCAAGCATGCCCTGAACAAGAATCCGTTGAATATATTTGCATATCTCTTGAAGAATATTTTTAATGAATTTTTGAAAATCCGGAAAGCGATCCATGCACTTGGACATTCCAAGTATGTTGGAATGTCTTGAAATTGTACTCAGTCATAGTCAACGACGCCCTGAACAAGAATCCGTTGAAAATATTTGCATATCGCTTAAGGAATATTTTTAATGAATTTTTGAAAATCAGGAAAGCGATCCATGCACTTAGGCAGTGACTTAACTTTTTCGTCAAAAAAGACCCCAAAAGTATCTTGGAATGTCTTGAAATTGTACACAGTCATAGTCAAGCATGCCCTGAACAAGAATCCGTTGAATATATTTGCATATCTCTTGAAGAATATTTTTAATGAATTTTTGAAAATCCGAAAAGCGATCCATGCACTTGGACATTCCAAGTATGTTGGAATGTCTTGAAATTGTACTCAGTCATAGTCAACGACGCCCTGAACAAGAATCAATTGAAAATATTTGCATATCTCTTAAGGAATATTTTTAATGAATTTTTGAAAATGAGGAAAGTCTGTGCACTTAGGCAGTGACTTAACTTTTTATTCAAAAAAGACCCCAAAAGTATCTTGGAATGTCTTGAAATTGTACACAGTCATAGTCAAGCATGCCCTGAACAAGAATCCGTTGAATATATTTGCATATCTCTTGAAGAATATTTTTAATGAACTTTTGAAAATCAGGAAAGCGATCCATGCACTTGGACATTCCAAGTATGTTGGAATGTCTTGAAATTGTACTCAGTCATAGTCAACGACGCCCTGAACAAGAATCCGTTGAAAATATTTGCATATCGTTTAAGGAATATTTTTAAAGAATTTCTGAAATTCAGGAAAGCGATCCATGCACTTAGGCAGTGACTTAACTTTTTCGTCAAAAAAGACCCCAAAAGTATCTTGGAATGTCTTGAAATTGTACACAGTCATAGTCAAGCATGCCCTGAACAAGAATCCGTTGAATATATTTGCATATCTCTTGAAGAATATTTTTAATGAATTTTTGAAAATCCGGAAAGCGATCCATGCACTTGGACATTCCAAGTATGTTGGAATGTCTTGAAATTGTACTCGGTCATAGTCAACGACGCCCTGAACAAGAATCCATTGAAAATATTTGCATATCGCTTAAGGAATATTTTTAATGAATTTTTGAAAATGATGAAAGTCTGTGCACTGAGGCAGTGACTTAACTTTTTATTCAAAAAAGACCCCAAAGGTATCTTGGAATGTCTTGAAATTGTACACAGTCATAGTCAAGCATGCCCTGAACAAGAATCCGTTGAATATATTTGCATATCTCTTGAAGAATATTTTTAATGAACTTTTGAAAATCAGGAAAGCGATCCATGCACTTGGACATTCCAAGTATGTTGGAATGTCTTGAAATTGTACTCAGTCATAGTCAACGACGCCCTGAACAAGAATCCGTTGAAAATATTTGCATATTGTTTAAGGAATATTTTTAAAGAATTTCTGAAAATCAGGAAAGCGATCCATGCACTTAGGCAGTGACTTAACTTTTTATTCAAAAAAGACCCCAAAAGTATCTTGGAATGTCTTGAAATTGTACACAGTCATAGTCAAGCATGCCCTTGACACGAATCCGTTGAATATATTTGCATATCTCTTGAAGAATATTTTTAATGAATTTTTGAAAATCCGAAAAGCGATCCATGCACTTGGACATTCCAAGTATGTTGGAATGTCTTGAAATTGTACTCAGTCATAGTCAACGACGCCATGAACAAGAATCAATTGAAAATATTTGCATATCTCTTAAGGAATATTTTTAATGAATTTTTGAAAATGAGGAAAGTCTGTGCACTTAGGCAGTGACTTAACTTTTTATTCAAAAAAGACCCCAAAAGTATCCTGGAATGTCTTGAAATTGTACACAGTCATAGTCAAGCATGCCCTGAACAAGAATCCGTTGAATATATTTGCATATCTCTTGAAGAATATTTTTAATGAACTTTTGAAAATCAGGAAAGCGATCCATGCACTTGGACATTCCAAGTATGTTGGAATGTCTTGAAATTGTACTCAGTCATAGTCAACGACGCCCTGAACAAGAATCCGTTGAAAATATTTGCATATCGTTTAAGGAATATTTTTAAAGAATTTCTGAAAATCAGGAAAGCGATCCATGCACTTAGGCAGTGACTTAACTTTTTCGTCAAAAAAGACCCCAAAAGTATCTTGGAATGTCTTGAAATTATACACAGTCATAGTCAAGCATGCCCTGAACAAGAATCCGTTGAATATATTTGCATATCTCTTGAAGAATATTTTTAATGAATTTTTGAAAATCCGAAAAGCGATCCATGCACTTGGACATTCCAAGTATGTTGGAATGTCTTGAAATTGTACTCGGTCATAGTCAACGACGCCCTGAACAAGAATCCATTGAAAATATTTGCATATCTCTTAAGGAATATTTTTAATGAATTTTTGAAAATGATGAAAGTCTGTGCACTTAGGCAGTGACTTAACTTTTTATCCAAAAAAGACCCCAAAGGTATCTTGGAATGTCTTGAAATTGTACACAGTCATAGTCAAGCATGCCCTGAACAAGAATCCGTTGAATATATTTGCATATCTCTTGAAGAATATTTTTAATGAATTTTTGAAAATCCGAAAAGCGATCCATGCACTTGGACATTCCAAGTATGTTGGAATGTCTTTAAATTGTACTCAGTCATAGTCAACGACGCCCTGAACAAGAATCAATTGAAAATATTTGCATATCTCTTAAGGAATATTTTTAATGAATTTTTGAAAATGAGGAAAGTCTGTGCACTTAGGCAGTGACTTAACTTTTTATTCAAAAAAGACCCCAAAAGTATCTTGGAATGTCTTGAAATTGTACACAGTCATAGTCAAGCATGCCCTGAACAAGAATCCGTTGAATATATTTGCATATCTCTTGAAGAATATTTTTAATGAACTTTTGAAAATCAGGAAAGCGATCCATGCACTTGGACATTCCAAGTATGTTGGAATGTCTTGAAATTGTACTCAGTCATAGTCAACGACGCCCTGAACAAGAATCCGTTGAAAATATTTGCATATCGTTTAAGGAATATTTTTAAAGAATTTCTGAAAATCAGGAAAGCGATCCATGCACTTAGGCAGTGACTTAACTTTTTCGTCAAAAAAGACCCCAAAGGTATCTTGGAATGTCTTGAAATTGTACACAGTCATAGTCAAGCATGCCCTGAACAAGAATCCATTGAATATATTTGCATATCTCTTGAAGAATATTTTTAATGAATTTTTGAAAATCCGGAAAGCGATCCATGCACTTGGACATTCCAAGTATATTGGAATGTCTTGAAATTGTACTCAGTCATAGTCAACAACGCCCTGAACAAGAATCCATTGAAAATATTTTCATATCTCTTAAGGAATATTTTTAATGAATTTTTGAAAATGAGGAAAGTCTGTGCACTTAGGCAGTGACTTAACTTTTTATTCAAAAAAGACCCCAAAAGTATCTTGGAATGTCTTGAAATTGTACACAGTCATAGTCAAGCATGCCCTGAACAAGAATCCGTTGAATATATTTGCATATCTCTTGAAGAATATTTTTAATGAACTTTTGAAAATCAGGAAAGCGATCCATGCACTTGGACATTCCAAGTATGTTGGAATGTTTTGAAATTGTACTCAGTCATAGTCAACGACGCCCTGAACAAGAATCCGTTGAAAATATTTGCATATCGTTTAAGGAATATTTTTAATGAATTTTTGAAAATCAGAAAAGCGATCCATGCACTTAGGCAGTGACTTAACTTTTTTGTCAAAAAAGACCCCAAAAGTATCTTGGAATGTCTTGAAATTGTACACAGTCATAGTCAAGCATGCCCTGAACAAGAATCCGTTGAATATATTTGCATATCTCTTGAAGAATATTTTTAATGAATTTTTGAAAATCCGAAAAGCGATCCATGCACTTGGACATTCCAAGTATGTTGGAATGTCTTGAAATTGTACTCAGTCATAGTCAACGACGCCCTGAACAAGAATCAATTGAAAATATTTGCATATCTCTTAAGGAATATTTTTAATGAATTTTTGAAAATGAGGAAAGTCTGTGCACTTAGGCAGTGACTTAACTTTTTATTCAAAAAAGACCCCAAAAGTATCCTGGAATGTCTTGAAATTGTACACAGTCATAGTCAAGCATGCCCTGAACAAGAATCCGTTGAATATATTTGCATATCTCTTGAAGAATATTTTTAATGAATTTTTGAAAATCAGGAAAGCGATCCATGCACTTGGACATTCCAAGTATGTTGGAATGTCTTGAAATTGTACTCAGTCATAGTCAACGACGCCCTGAACAAGAATCCGTTGAAAATATTTGCATATCGTTTAAGGAATATTTTTAAAGAATTTCTGAAAATCAGGAAAGCGATCCATGCACTTAGGCAGTGACTTAACTTTTTCGTCAAAAAAGACCCCAAAAGTATCTTGGAATGTCTTGAAATTGTACACAGTCATAGTCAAGCATGCCCTGAACAAGAATCCGTTGAATATATTTGCATATCTCTTGAAGAATATTTTTAATGAATTTTTGAAAATCCGAAAAGCGATCCATGCACTTGGACATTCCAAGTATGTTGGAATGTCTTGAAATTGTACTCGGTCATAGTCAACGACGCCCTGAACAAGAATCCATTGAAAATATTTGCATATCTCTTAAGGAATATTTTTAATGAATTTTTGAAAATGATGAAAGTCTGTGCACTTAGGCAGTGACTTAACTTTTTATCCAAAAAAGACCCCAAAGGTATCTTGGAATGTCTTGAAATTGTACACAGTCATAGTCAAGCATGCCCTGAACAAGAATCCGTTGAATATATTTGCATATCTCTTGAAGAATATTTTTAATGAACTTTTGAAAATCAGGAAAGCGATCCATGCACTTGGACATTCCAAGTATGTTGGAATGTCTTGAAATTGTACTCAGTCATAGTCAACGACGCCCTGAACAAGAATCCGTTGAAAATATTGGCATATCGCTTAAGGAATATTTTTAATGAATTTTTGAAAATCAGGAAAGCGATCCATGCACTTAGGCAGTGACTTAACTTTTTTGTCAAAAAAGACCCCAAAAGTATCTTGGAATCTCTTGAAATTGTACACAGTCATAGTCAAGCATGCCCTGAACAAGAATCCGTTGAATATATTTGCATATCTCTTGAAGAATATTTTTAATGAATTTTTGAAAATCCGAAAAGCGATCCATGCACTTGGACATTCCAAGTATGTTGGAATGTCTTTAAATTGTACTCAGTCATAGTCAACGACGCCCTGAACAAGAATCAATTGAAAATATTTGCATATCTCTTAAGGAATATTTTTAATGAATTTTTGAAAATGAGGAAAGTCTGTGCACTTAGGCAGTGACTTAACTTTTTATTCAAAAAAGACCCCAAAAGTATCTTGGAATGTCTTGAAATTGTACACAGTCATAGTCAAGCATGCCCTGAACAAGAATCCGTTGAATATATTTGCATATCTCTTGAAGAATATTTTTAATGAACTTTTGAAAATCAGGAAAGCGATCCATGCACTTGGACATTCCAAGTATGTTGGAATGTCTTGAAATTGTACTCAGTCATAGTCAACGACGCCCTGAACAAGAATCCGTTGAAAATATTTGCATATCGCTTAAGGAATATTTTTAATGAATTTTTGAAAATCAGGAAAGCGATCCATGCACTTAGGCAGTGACTTAACTTTTTATTCAAAAAAGACCCCAAAAGTATCTTGGAATGTCTTGAAATTGTACACAGTCATAGTCAAGCATGCCCTGAACAAGAATCCGTTGAATATATTTGCATATCTCTTAAGGAATATTTTTAATGAATTTTTGAAAATTAGGAAAGCGATCCATGCACTTAGGCAGTGACTTAACTTTTGATGTTTTTGGTTTGTTTTTAAAGCATTAAAGCTGCAGGAGTTCATCCATGTCGCCCAGTCGCTGGAAACAAACGTTTGGACACCGTGGATCACACAGCAGGATATCAGGTGAGACGAAGGAAACGATCCATTTGCCCTGATGCACTTAGTGACTTGACTTTTTTTTCAAAAAAAACCCCAAAAGT
The DNA here is from genome assembly GCF_963457635.1 of Microchirus variegatus. Lineage (NCBI taxonomy): Eukaryota > Metazoa > Chordata > Actinopteri > Pleuronectiformes > Soleidae > Microchirus > Microchirus variegatus. The sequence continues at coordinate 928,401 of NW_028154686.1, read as the reverse complement.
AAATTGGAATGTCTTGAAATTGTACACAGTCATAGTCAAGCATGCCCTGAATAAGAATCCGTTGAATATATTTGCATATCTCTTGAAGAATATTTTTAATGAATTTTTGAAAATCCGGAAAGCGATCCATGCACTTGGACATTCCAAGTATGTTGGAATGTCTTGAAATTGTACTCAGTCATAGTCAACGACGCCCTGAACAAGAATCCATTGAAAATATTTGCATATCGCTTAAGGAATATTTTTAATGAATTTTTGAAAATCAGGAAAGTCTGTGCACCTAGGCAGTGACTTAACTTTTTCGTCAAAAAAGACCCCAAAAGTATCTTGGAATGTCTTGAAATTGTACACAGTCATAGTCAAGCATGCCCTGAACAAGAATCCGTTGAATATATTTGCATATCTCTTGAGGAATATTTTTAATGAATTTTTGAAAATCAGGAAAGCGATCCATGCACTTAGGCAGTGACTTAACTTTTGATGTTTTTGGGTTGTTTTTAAAGAATTAAAGCTGCAGGAGTTCATCCATGTCGTCCAGTCGCTGGAAACAAACGTTTGGACACCGTGGATCACACAGCAGGATATCAGGTGAGACGAAGGAAACGATCCATTTGCCCTGATGCACTTAGTGACTTGACTTTTTTTTCAAAAAAAACCCCCAAAAGTAAATTGGAATGTCTTGAAATTGTACACAGTCATAGTCAAGCATGCCCTGAACAAGAATCCGTTGAATATATTTGCATATCTCTTGAAGAATATTTTTAATGAATTTTTGAAAATCCGAAAAGCGATCCATGCACTTGGACATTCCAAGTATGTTGGAATGTCTTGAAATTGTACTCAGTCATAGTCAACGACGCCCTGAACAAGAATCAATTGAAAATATTTGCATATCTCTTAAGGAATATTTTTAATGAATTTTTGAAAATGAGGAAAGTCTGTGCACTTAGGCAGTGACTTAACTTTTTATTCAAAAAAGACCCCAAAAGTATCTTGGAATGTCTTGAAATTGTACACAGTCATAGTCAAGCATGCCCTGAACAAGAATCCGTTGAATATATTTGCATATCTCTTGAAGAATATTTTTAATGAATTTTTGAAAATCCGAAAAGCGATCCATGCACTTGGACATTCCAAGTATGTTGGAATGTCTTGAAATTGTACTCAGTCATAGTCAACGACGCCCTGAACAAGAATCAATTGAAAATATTTGCATATCTCTTAAGGAATATTTTTAATGAATTTTTGAAAATGAGGAAAGTCTGTGCACTTAGGCAGTGACTTAACTTTTTATTCAAAAAAGACCCCAAAAGTATCTTGGAATGTCTTGAAATTGTACACAGTCATAGTCAAGCATGCCCTGAACAAGAATCCGTTGAATATATTTGCATATCTCTTGAAGAATATTTTTAATGAACTTTTGAAAATCAGGAAAGCGATCCATGCACTTGGACATTCCAAGTATGTTGGAATGTCTTGAAATTGTACTCAGTCATAGTCAACGACGCCCTGAACAAGAATCCGTTGAAAATATTTGCATATCGCTTAAGGAATATTTTTAATGAATTTTTGAAAATCAGGAAAGCGATCCATGCACTTAGGCAGTGACTTAACTTTTTTGTCAAAAAAGACCCCAAAAGTATCTTGGAATGTCTTGAAATTGTACACAGTCATAGTCAAGCATGCCCTGAACAAGAATCCGTTGAATATATTTGCATATCTCTTGAAGAATATTTTTAATGAATTTTTGAAAATCTGAAAAGCGATCCATGCACTTGGACATTCCAAGTATGTTGGAATGTCTTGAAATTGTACTCAGTCATAGTCAACGACGCCCTGAACAAGAATCAATTGAAAATATTTGCATATCTCTTAAGGAATATTTTTAATGAATTTTTGAAAATGATGAAAGTCTGTGCACTTAGGCAGTGACTTAACTTTTTATTCAAAAAAGACCCCAAAAGTATCTTGGAATGTCTTGAAATTGTACACAGTCATAGTCAAGCATGCCCTGAACAAGAATCCGTTGAATATATTTGCATATCTCTTGAAGAATATTTTTAATGAACTTTTGAAAATCAGGAAAGCGATCCATGCACTTGGACATTCCAAGTATGTTGGAATGTCTTGAAATTGTACTCAGTCATAGTCAACGACGCCCTGAACAAGAATCCGTTGAAAATATTTGCATATCGCTTAAGGAATATTTTTAATGAATTTTTGAAAATCAGGAAAGCGATCCATGCACTTAGGCAGTGACTTAACTTTTTCGTCAAAAAAGACCCCAAAAGTATCTTGGAATGTCTTGAAATTGTACACAGTCATAGTCAAGCATGCCCTGAACAAGAATCCGTTGAATATATTTGCATATCTCTTGAAGAATATTTTTAATGAATTTTTGAAAATCCGAAAAGCGATCCATGCACTTGGACATTCCAAGTATGTTGGAATGTCTTGAAATTGTACTCAGTCATAGTCAACGACGCCCTGAACAAGAATCCGTTGAAAATATTTGCATATCGCTTAAGGAATATTTTTAATGAATTTTTGAAAATCAGGAAAGCGATCCATGCACTTAGGCAGTGACTTAACTTTTTTGTCAAAAAAGACCCCAAAAGTATCTTGGAATGTCTTGAAATTGTACACAGTCATAGTCAAGCATGCCCTGAACAAGAATCCGTTGAATATATTTGCATATCTCTTGAAGAATATTTTTAATGAATTTTTGAAAATCCGAAAAGCGATCCATGCACTTGGACATTCCAAGTATGTTGGAATGTCTTGAAATTGTACTCAGTCATAGTCAACGACGCCCTGAACAAGAATCAATTGAAAATATTTGCATATCTCTTAAGGAATATTTTTAATGAATTTTTGAAAATGATGAAAGTCTGTGCACTTAGGCAGTGACTTAACTTTTTATTCAAAAAAGACCCCAAAAGTATCTTGGAATGTCTTGAAATTGTACACAGTCATAGTCAAGCATGCCCTGAACAAGAATCCGTTGAATATATTTGCATATCTCTTGAAGAATATTTTTAATGAACTTTTGAAAATCGGGAAAGCGATCCATGCACTTGGACATTCCAAGTATGTTGGAATGTCTTGAAATTGTACTCAGTCATAGTCAACGACGCCCTGAACAAGAATCCGTTGAAAATATTTGCATATCGCTTAAGGAATATTTTTAATGAATTTTTGAAAATCAGGAAAGCGATCCATGCACTTAGGCAGTGACTTAACTTTTTCGTCAAAAAAGACCCCAAAAGTATCTTGGAATGTCTTGAAATTGTACACAGTCATAGTCAAGCATGCCCTGAACAAGAATCCGTTGAATATATTTGCATATCTCTTGAAGAATACTTTTAATGAATTTTTGAAAATCCGAAAAGCGATCCATGCACTTGGACATTCCAAGTATGTTGGAATGTCTTGAAATTGTACTCAGTCATAGTCAACGACGCCCTGAACAAGAATCAATTGAAAATATTTGCATATCTCTTAAGGAATATTTTTAATGAATTTTTGAAAATGAGGAAAGTCTGTGCACTTAGGCAGTGACTTAACTTTTTATTCAAAAAAGACCCAAAAAGTATCTTGGAATGTCTTGAAATTGTACACAGTCATAGTCAAGCATGCCCTGAACAAGAATCCGTTGAATATATTTGCATATCTCTTGAAGAATATTTTTAATGAACTTTTGAAAATCAGGAAAGCGATCCATGCACTTGGACATTCCAAGTATGTTGGAATGTCTTGAAATTGTACTCAGTCATAGTCAACGACGCCCTGAACAAGAATCCGTTGAAAATATTTGCATATCGTTTAAGGAATATTTTTAAAGAATTTCTGAAAATCAGGAAAGCGATCCATGCACTTAGGCAGTGACTTAACTTTTTCGTCAAAAAAGACCCCAAAAGTATCTTGGAATGTCTTGAAATTGTACACAGTCATAGTCAAGCATGCCCTGAACAAGAATCCGTTGAATATATTTGCATATCTCTTGAAGAATATTTTTAATGAATTTTTGAAAATCCGGAAAGCGATCCATGCACTTGGACATTCCAAGTATGTTGGAATGTCTTGAAATTGTACTCGGTCATAGTCAACGACGCCCTGGACAAGAATCCATTGAAAATATTTGCATATCTCTTAAGGAATATTTTTAATGAATTTTTGAAAATGATGAAAGTCTGTGCACTTAGGCAGTGACTTAACTTTTTATTCAAAAAAGACCCCAAAGGTATCTTGGAATGTCTTGAAATTGTACACAGTCATAGTCAAGCATGCCCTGAACAAGAATCCGTTGAAAATATTTGCATATCGCTTAAGGAATATTTTTAAAGAATTTCTGAAAATCAGGAAAGCGATCCATGCACTTAGGCAGTGACTTAACTTTTTCGTCAAAAAAGACCCCAAAAGTATCTTGGAATGTCTTGAAATTGTACACAGTCATAGTCAAGCATGCCCTGAACAAGAATCCGTTGAATATATTTGCATATCTCTTGAAGAATATTTTTAATGAATTTTTGAAAATCCGGAAAGCGATCCATGCACTTGGACATTCCAAGTATGTTGGAATGTCTTGAAATTGTACTCGGTCATAGTCAACGACGCCCTGGACAAGAATCCATTGAAAATATTTGCATATCTCTTAAGGAATATTTTTAATGAATTTTTGAAAATGATGAAAGTCTGTGCACTTAGGCAGTGACTTAACTTTTTATTCAAAAAAGACCCCAAAGGTATCTTGGAATGTCTTGAAATTGTACACAGTCATAGTCAAGCATGCCCTGAACAAGAATCCGTTGAAAATATTTGCATATCGCTTAAGGAATATTTTTAATGAATTTTTGAAAATCAGGAAAGCGATCCATGCACTTAGGCAGTGACTTAACTTTTTTGTCAAAAAAGACCCCAAAAGTATCTTGGAATGTCTTGAAATTGTACACAGTCATAGTCAAGCATGCCCTGAACAAGAATCCGTTGAATATATTTGCATATCTCTTGAAGAATATTTTTAATGAATTTTTGAAAATCCGAAAAGCGATCCATGCACTTGGACATTCCAAGTATGTTGGAATGTCTTGAAATTGTACTCAGTCATAGTCAACGACGCCCTGAACAAGAATCAATTGAAAATATTTGCATATCTCTTAAGGAATATTTTTAATGAATTTTTGAAAATGAGGAAAGTCTGTGCACTTAGGCAGTGACTTAACTTTTTATTCAAAAAAGACCCCAAAAGTATCTTGGAATGTCTTGAAATTGTACACAGTCATAGTCAAGCATGCCCTGAACAAGAATCCGTTGAATATATTTGCATATCTCTTGAAGAATATTTTTAATGAACTTTTGAAAATCAGGAAAGCGATCCATGCACTTGGACATTCCAAGTATGTTGGAATGTCTTGAAATTGTACTCAGTCATAGTCAACGACGCCCTGAACAAGAATCCGTTGAAAATATTTGCATATCGTTTAAGGAATATTTTTAAAGAATTTCTGAAAATCAGGAAAGCGATCCATGCACTTAGGCAGTGACTTAACTTTTTCGTCAAAAAAGACCCCAAAAGTATCTTGGAATGTCTTGAAATTGTACACAGTCATAGTCAAGAATGCCCTGAACAAGAATCCGTTGAATATATTTGCATATCTCTTGAAGAATATTTTTAATGAATTTTTGAAAATCCGGAAAGCGATCCATGCACTTGGACATTCCAAGTATGTTGGAATGTCTTGAAATTGTACTCGGTCATAGTCAACGACGCCCTGAACAAGAATCCATTGAAAATATTTGCATATCTCTTAAGGAATATTTTTAATGAATTTTTGAAAATGATGAAAGTCTGTGCACTTAGGCAGTGACTTAACTTTTTATTCAAAAAAGACCCCAAAGGTATCTTGGAATGTCTTGAAATTGTACACAGTCATAGTCAAGCATGCCCTGAACAAGAATCCGTTGAATATATTTGCATATCTCTTGAAGAATATTTTTAATGAACTTTTGAAAATCAGGAAAGCGATCCATGCACTTGGACATTCCAAGTATGTTGGAATGTCTTGAAATTGTACTCAGTCATAGTCAACGACGCCCTGAACAAGAATCCGTTGAAAATATTTGCATATCGCTTAAGGAATATTTTTAATGAATTTCTGAAAATGAGGAAAGGGATCCATGCACTTAGGCAGTGACTTAACTTTTTTGTCAAAAAAGACCCCAAAATTATCTTGGAATGTCTTGAAATTGTACACAGTCATAGTCAAGCATGCCCTGAACAAGAATCCGTTGAATATATTTGCATATCTCTTGAAGAATATTTTTAATGAATTTTTGAAAAACCGGAAAGCGATCCATGCACTTGGACATTCCAAGTATGTTGGAATGTCTTGAAATTGTACACAGTCATAGTCAAGCCTGCCCTGAACAAGAATCCGTTGAATATATTTGCATATCTCTTGAAGAATATTTTTAATGAATTTTTGAAAATCCGAAAAGCGATCCATGCACTTGGACATTCCAAGTATGTTGGAATGTCTTGAAATTGTACTCAGTCATAGTCAACGACGCCCTGAACAAGAATCAATTGAAAATATTTGCATATCTCTTAAGGAATATTTTTAATGAATTTTTGAAAATGAGGAAAGTCTGTGCACTTAGGCAGTGACTTAACTTTTTATTCAAAAAAGACCCCAAAAGCATCCTGGAATGTCTTGAAATTGTACACAGTCATAGTCAAGCATGCCCTGAACAAGAATCCGTTGAATATATTTGCATATCTCTTGAAGAATATTTTTAATGAACTTTTGAAAATCAGGAAAGCGATCCATTCACTTGGACATTCCAAGTATGTTGGAATGTCTTGAAATCGTACTCAGTCATAGTCAACGACGCCCTGAACAAGAATCCGTTGAAAATATTTGCATATCGTTTAAGGAATATTTTTAAAGAATTTCTGAAAATCAGGAAAGCGATCCATGCACTTAGGCAGTGACTTAACTTTTTCGTCAAAAAAGACCCCAAAAGTATCTTGGAATGTCTTGAAATTGTACACAGTCATAGTCAAGCATGCCCTGAACAAGAATCCGTTGAATATATTTGCATATCTCTTGAAGAATATTTTTAATGAATTTTTGAAAATCCGGAAAGCGATCCATGCACTTGGACATTCCAAGTATGTTGGAATGTCTTGAAATTGTACTCGGTCATAGTCAACGACGCCCTGAACAAGAATCCATTGAAAATATTTGCATATCTCTTAAGGAATATTTTTAATGAATTTTTGAAAATGATGAAAGTCTGTGCACTTAGGCAGTGACTTAACTTTTTATCCAAAAAAGACCCCAAAGGTATCTTGGAATGTCTTGAAATTGTACACAGTCATAGTCAAGCATGCCCTGAACAAGAATCCGTTGAATATATTTGCATATCTCTTGAAGAATATTTTTAATGAATTTTTGAAAATCCGAAAAGTGATCCATGCACTTGGACATTCCAAGTATGTTGGAATGTCTTGAAATTGTACTCAGTCATAGTCAACGACGCCCTGAACAAGAATCAATTGAAAATATTTGCATATCTCTTAAGGAATATTTTTAATGAATTTTTGAAAATGATGAAAGTCTGTGCACTTAGGCAGTGACTTAACTTTTTATTCAAAAAAGACCCCAAAGGTATCTTGGAATGTCTTGAAATTGTACACAGTCATAGTCAAGCATGCCCTGAACAAGAATCCGTTGAATATATTTGCATATCTCTTGAAGAATATTTTTAATGAACTTTTGAAAATCAGGAAAGCGATCCATGCACTTGGACATTCCAAGTATGTTGGAATGTCTTGAAATTGTACTCAGTCATAGTCAACGACGCCCTGAACAAGAATCCGTTGAAAATATTTGCATATCGCTTAAGGAATATTTTTAAAGAATTTCTGAAAATCAGGAAAGCGATCCATGCACTTAGGCAGTGACTTAACTTTTTTGTCAAAAAAGACCCCAAAAGTATCTTGGAATGTCTTGAAATTGTACACAGTCATAGTCAAGCATGCCCTGAACAAGAATCCGTTGAATATATTTGCATATCTCTTGAAGAATATTTTAAATGAATTTTTGAAAATCCGAAAAGCGATCCATGCACTTGGACATTCCAAGTATGTTGGAATGTCTTGAAATTGTACTCAGTCATAGTCAACGACGCCCTGAACAAGAATCAATTGAAAATATTTGCATATCTCTTAAGGAATATTTTAAATGAATTTTTGAATATTAGGAAAGCGATCCATGCACTTGGACATTCCAAGTATGTTGGAATGTCTTGAAATTGTACTCAGTCATAGTCAACGACGCCCTGAACAAGAATCCGTTGAAAATATTTGCATATCGCTTAAGGAATATTTTTAATGAATTTTTGAAAATCAGGAAAGCGATCCATGCACTTAGGCAGTGACTTAACTTTTTCGTCAAAAAAGACCCCAAAAGTATCTTGGAATGTCTTGAAATTGTACACAGTCATAGTCAAGCATGCCCTGAACAAGAATCCGTTGAATATATTTGCATATCTCTTGAGGAATATTTTTAATGAATTTTTGAAAATCAGGAAAGCGATCCATGCACTTAGGCAGTGACTTAACTTTTGATGTTTTTGGGTTGTTTTTAAAGAATTAAAGCTGCAGGAGTTCATCCATGTCGTCCAGTCGCTGGAAACAAACGTTTGGACACCGTGGATCACACAGCAGGATATCAGGTGAGACGAAGGAAACGATCCATTTACCCTGATGCACTTAGTGACTTGACTTTTTTTTCAAAAAAAACCCCAAAAGTAAATTGGAATGTCTTGAAATTGTACACAGTCATAGTCAAGCATGCCCTGAATAAGAATCCGTTGAATATATTTGCATATCTCTTGAAGAATATTTTTAATGAATTTTTGAAAATCCGGAAAGCGATCCATGCACTTGGACATTCCAAGTATGTTGGAATGTCTTGAAATTGTACTCAGTCATAGTCAACGACGCCCTGAACAAGAATCCGTTGAAAATATTTGCATATTGCTTAAGGAATATTTTTAATGAATTTTTGAAAATCAGGAAAGCGATCCATGCACTTAGGCAGTGACTTAACTTTTTCGTCAAAAAAGACCCCAAAAGTATCTTGGAATGTCTTGAAATTGTACACAGTCATAGTCAAGCATGCCCTGAACAAGAATCCGTTGAATATATTTGCATATCTCTTGAAGAATATTTTTAATGAACTTTTGAAAATCAGGAAAGCGATCCATGCACTTGGACATTCCAAGTATGTTGGAATGTCTTGAAATTGTACTCAGTCATAGTCAACGACGCCCTGAACAAGAATCCGTTGAAAATATTTGCATATCGTTTAAGGAATATTTTTAAAGAATTTCTGAAAATCAGGAAAGCGATCCATGCACTTAGGCAGTGACTAAACTTTTTTGTCAAAAAAGACCCCAAAAGTATCTTGGAATGTCTTGAAATTGTACACAGTCATAGTCAAGCATGCCCTGAACAAGAATATGTTGAATATATTTGCATATCTCTTGAAGAATATTTTTAATGAATTTTTGAAAATCCGAAAAGCGATCCATGCACTTGGACATTCCAAGTATGTTGGAATGTCTTGAAATTGTACTCAGTCATAGTCAACGACGCCCTGAACAAGAATCCGTTGAAAATATTTGCATATCGCTTAAGGAATATTTTTAATGAATTTCTGAAAATGAGGAAAGCGATCCATGCACTTAGGCAGTGACTTAACTTTTTTGTCAAAAAAGACCCCAAAAGTATCTTGGAATGTCTTGAAATTGTACACAGTCATAGTCAAGCATGCCCTGAACAAGAATCCGTTGAATATATTTGCATATCTCTTGAAGAATATTTTTAATGAATTTTTGAAAATCCGAAAAGCGATCCATGCACTTGGACATTCCAAGTATGTTGGAATGTCTTGAAATTGTACTCAGTCATAGTCAACGACGCCCTGAACAAGAATCCGTTGAAAATATTTGCATATCGTTTAAGGAATATTTTTAAAGAATTTCTGAAAATCAGGAAAGCGATCCATGCACTTAGGCAGTGACTTAACTTTTTATTCAAAAAAGACCCCAAAGGTATCTTGGAATGTCTTGAAATTGTACACAGTCATAGTCAAGCATGCCCTGAACAAGAATCCGTTGAATATATTTGCATATCTCTTGAAGAATATTTTTAATGAACTTTTGAAAATCAGGAAAGCGATCCATGCACTTGGACATTCCAAGTATGTTGGAATGTCTTGAAATTGTACTCAGTCATAGTCAACGACGCCCTGAACAAGAATCCGTTGAAAATATTTGCATATCGCTTAAGGAATATTTTTAAAGAATTTCTGAAAATCAGGAAAGCGATCCATGCACTTAGGCAGTGACTTAACTTTTTCGTCAAAAAAGACCCCAAAAGTATCTTGGAATGTCTTGAAATTGTACACAGTCATAGTCAAGCATGCCCTGAACAAGAATCCGTTGAATATATTTGCATATCTCTTGAAGAATATTTTTAATGAATTTTTGAAAATCCGAAAAGTGATCCATGCACTTGGACATTCCAAGTATGTTGGAATGTCTTGAAATTGTACTCAGTCATAGTCAACGACGCCCTGAACAAGAATCAATTGAAAATATTTGCATATCTCTTAAGGAATATTTTTAATGAATTTTTGAAAATGATGAAAGTCTGTGCACTTAGGCAGTGACTTAACTTTTTATTCAAAAAAGACCCCAAAGGTATCTTGGAATGTCTTGAAATTGTACACAGTCATAGTCAAGCATGCCCTGAATAAGAATCCGTTGAATATATTTGCATATCTCTTGAAGAATATTTTTAATGAATTTTTGAAAATCCGGAAAGCGATCCATGCACTTGGACATTCCAAGTATGTTGGAATGTCTTGAAATTGTACTCAGTCATAGTCAACGACGCCCTGAACAAGAATCCGTTGAAAATATTTGCATATCGCTTAAGGAATATTTTTAATGAATTTTTGAAAATCAGGAAAGCGATCCATGCACTTAGGCAGTGACTTAACTTTTTCGTCAAAAAAGACCCCAAAAGTATCTTGGAATGTCTTGAAATTGTACACAGTCATAGTCAAGCATGCCCTGAACAAGAATCCGTTGAATATATTTGCATATCTCTTGAGGAATATTTTTAATGAATTTTTGAAAATCAGGAAAGCGATCCATGCACTTAGGCAGTGACCTAACTTTTGATGTTTTTGGGTTGTTTTTAAAGAATTAAAGCTGCAGGAGTTCATCCATGTCGTCCAGTCGCTGGAAACAAACGTTTGGACACCGTGGATCACACAGCAGGATATCAGGTGAGACGAAGGAAACGATCCATTTGCCCTGATGCACTTAGTGACTTGACTTTTTTTTCAAAAAAAACCCCAAAAGTAAATTGGAATGTCTTGAAATTGTACACAGTCATAGTCAAGCATGCCCTGAATAAGAATCCGTTGAATATATTTGCATATCTCTTGAAGAATATTTTTAATGAATTTTTGAAAATCCAGAAAGCGATCCATGCACTTGGACATTCCAAGTATGTTGGAATGTCTTGAAATTGTACTCAGTCATAGTCAACGACGCCCTGAACAAGAATCCGTTGAAAATATTTGCATATTGCTTAAGGAATATTTTTAATGAATTTTTGAAAATCAGGAAAGCGATCCATGCACTTAGGCAGTGACTTAACTTTTTCGTCAAAAAAGACCCCAAAAGTATCTTGGAATGTCTTGAAATTGTACACAGTCATAGTCAAGCATGCCCTGAACAAGAATCCGTTGAATATATTTGCATATCTCTTGAAGAATATTTTTAATGAACTTTTGAAAATCAGGAAAGCGATCCATGCACTTGGACATTCCAAGTATGTTGGAATGTCTTGAAATTGTACTCAGTCATAGTCAACGACGCCCTGAACAAGAATCCGTTGAAAATATTTGCATATCGTTTAAGGAATATTTTTAAAGAATTTCTGAAAATCAGGAAAGCGATCCATGCACTTAGGCAGTGACTTAACTTTTTTGTCAAAAAAGACCCCAAAAGTATCTTGGAATGTCTTGAAATTGTACACAGTCATAGTCAAGCATGCCCTGAACAAGAATATGTTGAATATATTTGCATATCTCTTGAAGAATATTTTTAATGAATTTTTGAAAATCTGGAAAGCGATCCAAGCACTTGGACATTCCAAGTATGTTGGAATGTCTTGAAATTGTACTCAGTCATAGTCAACGACGCCCTGAACAAGAATCCGTTGAAAATATTTGCATATCGCTTAAGGAATATTTTTAATGAATTTTTGAAAATCAGGAAAGCGATCCATGCACTTAGGCAGTGACTTAACTTTTTCGTCAAAAAAGACCCCAAAAGTATCTTGGAATGTCTTGAAATTGTACACAGTCATAGTCAAGCATGCCCTGAACAAGAATCCGTTGAATATATTTGCATATCTCTTGAGGAATATTTTTAATGAATTTTTGAAAATCAGGAAAGCGATCCATGCACTTAGGCAGTGACTTAACTTTTGATGTTTTTGGGTTGTTTTTAAAGAATTAAAGCTGCAGGAGTTCATCCATGTCGTCCAGTCGCTGGAAACAAACGTTTGGACACCGTGGATCACACAGCAGGATATCAGGTGAGACGAAGGAAACGATCCATTTGCCCTGATGCACTTAGTGACTTGACTTTTTTTTCAAAAAAAACCCCAAAAGTAAATTGGAATGTCTTGAAATTGTACACAGTCATAGTCAAGCATGCCCTGAATAAGAATCCGTTGAATATATTTGCATATCTCTTGAAGAATATTTTTAATGAATTTTTGAAAATCCGAAAAAGCGATCCATGCACTTGGACATTCCAAGTATGTTGGAATGTCTTGAAATTGTACTCAGTCATAGTCAACGACGCCCTGAACAAGAATCCGTTGAAAATATTTGCATATTGCTTAAGGAATATTTTTAATGAATTTTTGAAAATCAGGAAAGCGATCCATGCACTTAGGCAGTGACTTAACTTTTTCGTCAAAAAAGACCCCAAAAGTATCTTGGAATGTCTTGAAATTGTACACAGTCATAGTCAAGCATGCCCTGAACAAGAATCCGTTGAATATATTTGCATATCTCTTGAAGAATATTTTTAATGAACTTTTGAAAATCAGGAAAGCGATCCATGCACTTGGACATTCCAAGTATGTTGGAATGTCTTGAAATTGTACTCAGTCATAGTCAACGACGCCCTGAACAAGAATCCGTTGAAAATATTTGCATATCTCTTAAGGAATATTTTTAAGGAATTTTTGAAAATGAGGAAAGTCTGTGCACTGAGGCAGTGACTTAACTTTTTATTCAAAAAAGACCCCAAAAGTATCTTGGAATGTCTTGAAATTGTACACAGTCATAGTCAAGCATGCCCTGAACAAGAATCCGTTGAATATATTTGCATATCTCTTGAAGAATATTTTTAATGAATTTTTGAAAATCCGGAAAGCGATCCATGCACTTGGACATTCCAAGTATGTTGGAATGTCTTGAAATTGTACTCAGTCATAGTCAACGACGCCCTGAACAAGAATCCGTTGAAAATATTTGCATATCGCTTAAGGAATATTTTTAATGAATTTTTGAAAATCAGGAAAGCAATCCATGCACTTAGGCAGTGACTTAACTTTTTTGTCAAAAAAGACCCCAAAAGTATCTTGGAATGTCTTGAAATTGTACACAGTCATAGTCAAGCATGCCCTGAACAAGAATCCGTTGAATATATTTGCATATCTCTTAAGGAATATTTTTAATGAATTTTTGAAAATGATGAAAGTCTGTGCACTTAGGCAGTGACTTAACTTTTTATTCAAAAAAGACCCCAAAGGTATCTTGGAATGTCTTGAAATTGTACTCAGTCATAGTCAACGACGCCCTGAACAAGAATCCGTTGAAAATATTTGCATATCGCTTAAGGAATATTTCTAATGAATTTTTGAAAATCAGGAAAGCGATCCATGCACTTAGGCAGTGACTTAACTTTTTTGTCAAAAAAGACCCCAAAAGTATCTTGGAATGTCTTGAAATTGTACACAGTCATAGTCAAGCATGCCCTGAACAAGAATCCGTTGAATATATTTGCATATCTCTTGAAGAATATTTTTAATGAACTTTTGAAAATCAGGAAAGCGATCCATGCACTTGGACATTCCAAGTATGTTGGAATGTCTTGAAATTTTACTCAGTCATAGTCAACGACGCCCTGAACAAGAATCCGTTGAAAATATTTGCGTATCGTTTAAGGAATATTTTTAAAGAATTTCTGAAAATCAGGAAAGCGATCCATGCACTTAGGCAGTGACTTAACTTTTTATTCAAAAAAGACCCCAAAAGTATCTTGGAATGTCTTGAAATTGTACACAGTCATAGTCAAGCATGCCCTGAACAAGAATCCGTTGAATATATTTGCATATCTCTTGAAGAATATTTTTAATGAACTTTTGAAAATCAGGAAAGCGATCCATGCACTTGGACATTCCAAGTATGTTGGAATGTCTTGTAATTGTACTCAGTCATAGTCAACGACACCCTGAACAAGAATCCGTTGAAAATATTTGCATATCGTTTAAGGAATATTTTTAAAGAATTTCTGAAAATCAGGAAAGCGATCCATGCACTTAGGCAGTGACTTAACTTTTTCGTCAAAAAAGACCCCAAAAGTATCTTGGAATGTCTTGAAATTGTACACAGTCATAGTCAAGCATGCCCTGAACAAGAATCCGTTGAATATATTTGCATATCTCTTGAAGAATATTTTTAATGAATTTTTGAAAATCCGGAAAGCGATCCATGCACTTTGACATTCCAAGTATGTTGGAATGTCTTGAAATTGTACTCAGTCATAGTCAACAACGCCCTGAACAAGAATCCATTGAAAATATTTGCATATCTCTTAAGGAATATTTTTAATGAATTTTTGAAAATGAGGAAAGTCTGTGCACTTAGGCAGTGACTTAACTTTTTATTCAAAAAAGACCCCAAAAGTATCTTGGAATGTCTTGAAATTGTACACAGTCATAGTCAAGCATGCCCTGAACAAGAATCCGTTGAATATATTTGCATATCTCTTGAAGAATATTTTTAATGAACTTTTGAAAATCAGGAAAGCGATCCATGCACTTGGACATTCCAAGTATGTTGGAATGTCTTGAAATTGTACTCAGTCATAGTCAACGACGCCCTGAACAAGAATCCGTTGAAAATATTTGCATATCGTTTAAGGAATATTTTTAAAGAATTTCTGAAAATCAGGAAAGCGATCCATGCACTTAGGCAGTGACTTAACTTTTTCGTCAAAAAAGACCCCAAAAGTATCTTGGAATGTCTTGAAATTGTACACAGTCATAGTCAAGCATGCCCTGAACAAGAATCCGTTGAATATATTTGCATATCTCTTGAAGAATATTTTTAATGAATTTTTGAAAATCCGGAAAGCGATCCATGCACTTGGACATTCCAAGTATGTTGGAATGTCTTGAAATTGTACTCAGTCATAGTCAACGACGCCCTGAACAAGAATCAATTGAAAATATTTGCATATCTCTTAAGGAATATTTTTAATGAATTTTTGAAAATGAGGAAAGTCTGTGCACTTAGGCAGTGACTTAACTTTTTCGTCAAAAAAGACCCCAAAAGTATCTTGGAATGTCTTGAAATTGTACACAGTCATAGTCAAGCATGCCCTGAACAAGAATCCGTTGAATATATTTGCATATCTCTTGAAGAATATTTTTAATGAACTTTTGAAAATCAGGAAAGCGATCCATGCACTTGGACATTCCAAGTATGTTGGAATGTCTTGAAATTGTACTCAGTCATAGTCAACGACGCCCTGAACAAGAATCCGTTGAAAATATTTGCATATCGCTTAAGGAATATTTTTAATGAATTTTTGAAAATCAGGAAAGCGATCCATGCACTTAGGCAGTGACTTAACTTTTTTGTCAAAAAAGACCCCAAAAGTATCTTGGAATGTCTTGAAATTGTACACAGTCATAGTCAAGCATGCCCTGAACAAGAATCCGTTGAATATATTTGCATATCTCTTGAAGAATATTTTTAATGAATTTTTGAAAATCCGAAAAGCGATCCATGCACTTGGACATTCCAAGTATGTTGGAATGTCTTGAAATTGTACTCAGTCATAGTCAACGACGCCCTGAACAAGAATCAATTGAAAATATTTGCATATCTCTTAAGGAATATTTTTAATGAATTTTTGAAAATGAGGAAAGTCTGTGCACTTAGGCAGTGACTTAACTTTTTATTCAAAAAAGACCCCAAAAGTATCTTGGAATGTCTTGAAATTGTACACAGTCATAGTCAAGCATGCCCTGAACAAGAATCCGTTGAATATATTTGCATATCTCTTGAAGAATATTTTTAATGAACTTTTGAAAATCAGGAAAGCGATCCATGCACTTGGACATTCCAAGTATGTTGGAATGTCTTGAAATTGTACTCGGTCATAGTCAACGACGCCCTGAACAAGAATCCATTGAAAATATTTGCATATCGCTTAAGGAATATTTTTAATGAATTTTTGAAAATCAGAAAAGCGATCCATGCACTTAGGCAGTGACTTAACTTTTTTGTCAAAAAAGACCCCAAAAGTATCTTGGAATGTCTTGAAATTGTACACAGTCATAGTCAAGCATGCCCTGAACAAGAATCCGTTGAAAATATTTGCATATCGTTTAAGGAATATTTTTAAAGAATTTCTGAAAATCAGGAAAGCGATCCATGCACTTAGGCAGTGACTTAACTTTTTTGTCAAAAAAGACCCCAAAAGTATCTTGGAATGTCTTGAAATTGTACACAGTCATAGTCAAGCATGCCCTGAACAAGAATCCGTTGAAAATATTTGCATATCGCTTAAGGAATATTTTTAATGAATTTTTGAAAATCAGGAAAGCGATCCATGCACTTAGGCAGTGACTTAACTTTTTTGTCAAAAAAGACCCCAAAAGTATCTTGGAATGTCTTGAAATTGTACACAGTCATAGTCAAGCATGCCCTGAACAAGAATCCGTTGAATATATTTGCATATCTCTTGAAGAATATTTTTAATGAATTTTTGAAACTCCGAAAAGCGATCCATGCACTTGGACATTCCAAGTATGTTGGAATGTCTTTAAATTGTACTCAGTCATAGTCAACGACGCCCTGAACAAGAATCAATTGAAAATATTTGCATATCTCTTAAGGAATATTTTTAATGAATTTTTGAAAATGAGGAAAGTCTGTGCACTTAGGCAGTGACTTAACTTTTTATTAAAAAAAGACCCCAAAAGTATCTTGGAATGTCTTGAAATTGTACACAGTCATAGTCAAGCATGCCCTGAACAAGAATCCGATGAATATATTTGCATATCTCTTGAAGAATATTTTTAATGAACTTTTGAAAATCAGGAAAGCGATCCATGCACTTGGACATTCCAAGTATGTTGGAATGTTTTGAAATTGTACTCAGTCATAGTCAACGACGCCCTGAACAAGAATCCGTTGAAAATATTTGCATATCGCTTAAGGAATATTTTTAATGAATTTTTGAAAATCAGGAAAGCGATCCATGCACTTAGGCAGTGACTTAACTTTTTATTCAAAAAAGACCCCAAAAGTATCTTGGAATGTCTTGAAATTGTACACAGTCATAGTCAAGCATGCCCTGAACAAGAATCCGTTGAATATATTTGCATATCTCTTGAAGAATATTTTTAATGAATTTTTGAAAATCCGAAAAGCGATCCATGCACTTGGACATTCCAAGTATGTTGGAATGTCTTGAAATTGTACTCAGTCATAGTCAACGACGCCCTGAACAAGAATCAATTGAAAATATTTGCATATCTCTTAAGGAATATTTTTAATGAATTTTTGAAAATTAGGAAAGCGATCCATGCACTTAGGCAGTGACTTAACTTTTGATGTTTTTGGTTTGTTTTTAAAGCATTAAAGCTGCAGGAGTTCATCCATGTCGCCCAGTCGCTGGAAACAAACGTTTGGACACCGTGGATCACACAGCAGGATATCAGGTGAGACGAAGGAAACGATCCATTTGCCCTGATGCACTTAGTGACTTGACTTTTTTTTCAAAAAAAAACCCAAAAGTAAATTGGAATGTCTTGAAATTGTACACAGTCATAGTCAAGCATGCCCTGAATAAGAATCCGTTGAATATATTTGCATATCTCTTGAAGAATATTTTTAATGAACTTTTGAAAATCAGGAAAGCGATCCATGCACTTGGACATTCCAAGTATGTTGGAATGTCTTGAAATTGTACTCGGTCATAGTCAACGACGCCCTGAACAAGAATCCGTTGAAAATATTTGCATATCGCTTAAGGAATATTTTTAAAGAATTTCTGAAAATCAGGAAAGCGATCCATGCACTTAGGCAGTGACTTAACTTTTTCGTCAAAAAAGACCCCAAAAGTATCTTGGAATGTCTTGAAATTGTACACAGTCATAGTCAAGCATGCCCTGAACAAGAATCCGTTGAATATATTTGCATATCTCTTGAAGAATATTTTTAATGAATTTTTGAAAATCCGAAAAGCGATCCATGCACTTGGACATTCCAAGTATGTTGGAATGTCTTGAAATTGTACTCAGTCATAGTCAACGACGCCCTGAACAAGAATCAATTGAAAATATTTGCATATCTCTTAAGGAATATTTTTAATGAATTTTTGAAAATGAGGAAAGTCTGTGCACTTAGGCAGTGACTTAACTTTTTATTCAAAAAAGACCCCAAAAGTATCTTGGAATGTCTTGAAATTGTACACAGTCATAGTCAAGCATGCCCTGAACAAGAATCCGTTGAATATATTTGCATATCTCTTGAAGAATATTTTTAATGAACTTTTGAAAATCAGGAAAGCGATCCATGCACTTGGACATTCCAAGTATGTTGGAATGTCTTGAAATTGTACTCAGTCATAGTCAACGACGCCCTGAACAAGAATCAATTGAAAATATTCGCATATCTCTTAAGGAATATTTTTAATGAATTTTTGAAAATGAGGAAAGTCTGTGCACTTAGGCAGTGACTTAACTTTTTATTCAAAAAAGACCCCAAAGGTATCTTGGAATGTCTTGAAATTGTACACAGTCATAGTCAAGCATGCCCTGAACAAGAATCCGTTGAATATATTTGCATATCTCTTGAAGAATATTTTAAATGAAATTTTGAAAATCAGGAAAGCGATCCATGCACTTGGACATTCCAAGTATGTTGGAATGTCTTGAAATTGTACTCAGTCATAGTCAACGACGCCCTGAACAAGAATCCGTTGAAAATATTTGCATATCGCTTAAGGAATATTTTTAATGAATTTTTGAAAATCAGGAAAGCGATCCATGCACTTAGGCAGTGACTTAACTTTTTTGTCAAAAAAGACCCCAAAAGTATCTTGGAATGTCTTGAAATTGTACACAGTCATAGTCAAGCATGCCCTGAACAAGAATCCGTTGAATATATTTGCATATCTCTTGAAGAATATTTTGAATGAATTTTTGAAAATCCGAAAAGCGATCCATGCACTTGGACATTCCAAGTATGTTGGAATGTCTTGAAATTGTACTCAGTCATAGTCAACGACGCCCTGAACAAGAATCCGTTGAAAATATTTGCATATCGCTTAAGGAATATTTTTAATGAATTTTTGAAAATCAGGAAAGCAATCCATGCACTTAGGCAGTGACTTAACTTTTTTGTCAAAAAAGACCCCAAAAGTATCTTGGAATGTCTTGAAATTGTACACAGTCATAGTCAAGCATGCCCTGAACAAGAATCCGTTGAATATATTTGCATATCTCTTAAGGAATATTTTTAATGAATTTTTGAAAATGATGAAAGTCTGTGCACTTAGGCAGTGACTTAACTTTTTATTCAAAAAAGACCCCAAAGGTATCTTGGAATGTCTTGAAATTGTACTCAGTCATAGTCAACGACGCCCTGAACAAGAATCCGTTGAAAATATTTGCATATCGCTTAAGGAATATTTCTAATGAATTTTTGAAAATCAGGAAAGCGATCCATGCACTTAGGCAGTGACTTAACTTTTTTGTCAAAAAAGACCCCAAAAGTATCTTGGAATGTCTTGAAATTGTACACAGTCATAGTCAAGCATGCCCTGAACAAGAATCCGTTGAATATATTTGCATATCTCTTGAAGAATATTTTTAATGAACTTTTGAAAATCAGGAAAGCGATCCATGCACTTGGACATTCCAAGTATGTTGGAATGTCTTGAAATTGTACTCAGTCATAGTCAACGACGCCCTGAACAAGAATCCGTTGAAAATATTTGCGTATCGTTTAAGGAATATTTTTAAAGAATTTCTGAAAATCAGGAAAGCGATCCATGCACTTAGGCAGTGACTTAACTTTTTATTCAAAAAAGACCCCAAAAGTATCTTGGAATGTCTTGAAATTGTACACAGTCATAGTCAAGCATGCCCTGAACAAGAATCCGTTGAATATATTTGCATATCTCTTGAAGAATATTTTTAATGAACTTTTGAAAATCAGGAAAGCGATCCATGCACTTGGACATTCCAAGTATGTTGGAATGTCTTGTAATTGTACTCAGTCATAGTCAACGACACCCTGAACAAGAATCCGTTGAAAATATTTGCATATCGTTTAAGGAATATTTTTAAAGAATTTCTGAAAATCAGGAAAGCGATCCATGCACTTAGGCAGTGACTTAACTTTTTCGTCAAAAAAGACCCCAAAAGTATCTTGGAATGTCTTGAAATTGTACACAGTCATAGTCAAGCATGCCCTGAACAAGAATCCGTTGAATATATTTGCATATCTCTTGAAGAATATTTTTAATGAATTTTTGAAAATCCGGAAAGCGATCCATGCACTTTGACATTCCAAGTATGTTGGAATGTCTTGAAATTGTACTCAGTCATAGTCAACAACGCCCTGAACAAGAATCCATTGAAAATATTTGCATATCTCTTAAGGAATATTTTTAATGAATTTTTGAAAATGAGGAAAGTCTGTGCACTTAGGCAGTGACTTAACTTTTTATTCAAAAAAGACCCCAAAAGTATCTTGGAATGTCTTGAAATTGTACACAGTCATAGTCAAGCATGCCCTGAACAAGAATCCGTTGAATATATTTGCATATCTCTTGAAGAATATTTTTAATGAACTTTTGAAAATCAGGAAAGCGATCCATGCACTTGGACATTCCAAGTATGTTGGAATGTCTTGAAATTGTACTCAGTCATAGTCAACGACGCCCTGAACAAGAATCCGTTGAAAATATTTGCATATCGTTTAAGGAATATTTTTAAAGAATTTCTGAAAATCAGGAAAGCGATCCATGCACTTAGGCAGTGACTTAACTTTTTCGTCAAAAAAGACCCCAAAAGTATCTTGGAATGTCTTGAAATTGTACACAGTCATAGTCAAGCATGCCCTGAACAAGAATCCGTTGAATATATTTGCATATCTCTTGAAGAATATTTTTAATGAATTTTTGAAAATCCGGAAAGCGATCCATGCACTTGGACATTCCAAGTATGTTGGAATGTCTTGAAATTGTACTCAGTCATAGTCAACGACGCCCTGAACAAGAATCAATTGAAAATATTTGCATATCTCTTAAGGAATATTTTTAATGAATTTTTGAAAATGAGGAAAGTCTGTGCACTTAGGCAGTGACTTAACTTTTTCGTCAAAAAAGACCCCAAAAGTATCTTGGAATGTCTTGAAATTGTACACAGTCATAGTCAAGCATGCCCTGAACAAGAATCCGTTGAATATATTTGCATATCTCTTGAAGAATATTTTTAATGAACTTTTGAAAATCAGGAAAGCGATCCATGCACTTGGACATTCCAAGTATGTTGGAATGTCTTGAAATTGTACTCAGTCATAGTCAACGACGCCCTGAACAAGAATCCGTTGAAAATATTTGCATATCGCTTAAGGAATATTTTTAATGAATTTTTGAAAATCAGGAAAGCGATCCATGCACTTAGGCAGTGACTTAACTTTTTTGTCAAAAAAGACCCCAAAAGTATCTTGGAATGTCTTGAAATTGTACACAGTCATAGTCAAGCATGCCCTGAACAAGAATCCGTTGAATATATTTGCATATCTCTTGAAGAATATTTTTAATGAATTTTTGAAAATCCGAAAAGCGATCCATGCACTTGGACATTCCAAGTATGTTGGAATGTCTTGAAATTGTACTCAGTCATAGTCAACGACGCCCTGAACAAGAATCAATTGAAAATATTTGCATATCTCTTAAGGAATATTTTTAATGAATTTTTGAAAATGAGGAAAGTCTGTGCACTTAGGCAGTGACTTAACTTTTTATTCAAAAAAGACCCCAAAAGTATCTTGGAATGTCTTGAAATTGTACACAGTCATAGTCAAGCATGCCCTGAACAAGAATCCGTTGAATATATTTGCATATCTCTTGAAGAATATTTTTAATGAACTTTTGAAAATCAGGAAAGCGATCCATGCACTTGGACATTCCAAGTATGTTGGAATGTCTTGAAATTGTACTCGGTCATAGTCAACGACGCCCTGAACAAGAATCCATTGAAAATATTTGCATATCGCTTAAGGAATATTTTTAATGAATTTTTGAAAATCAGAAAAGCGATCCATGCACTTAGGCAGTGACTTAACTTTTTTGTCAAAAAAGACCCCAAAAGTATCTTGGAATGTCTTGAAATTGTACACAGTCATAGTCAAGCATGCCCTGAACAAGAATCCGTTGAAAATATTTGCATATCGTTTAAGGAATATTTTTAAAGAATTTCTGAAAATCAGGAAAGCGATCCATGCACTTAGGCAGTGACTTAACTTTTTTGTCAAAAAAGACCCCAAAAGTATCTTGGAATGTCTTGAAATTGTACACAGTCATAGTCAAGCATGCCCTGAACAAGAATCCGTTGAAAATATTTGCATATCGCTTAAGGAATATTTTTAATGAATTTTTGAAAATCAGGAAAGCGATCCATGCACTTAGGCAGTGACTTAACTTTTTTGTCAAAAAAGACCCCAAAAGTATCTTGGAATGTCTTGAAATTGTACACAGTCATAGTCAAGCATGCCCTGAACAAGAATCCGTTGAATATATTTGCATATCTCTTGAAGAATATTTTTAATGAATTTTTGAAACTCCGAAAAGCGATCCATGCACTTGGACATTCCAAGTATGTTGGAATGTCTTTAAATTGTACTCAGTCATAGTCAACGACGCCCTGAACAAGAATCAATTGAAAATATTTGCATATCTCTTAAGGAATATTTTTAATGAATTTTTGAAAATGAGGAAAGTCTGTGCACTTAGGCAGTGACTTAACTTTTTATTAAAAAAAGACCCCAAAAGTATCTTGGAATGTCTTGAAATTGTACACAGTCATAGTCAAGCATGCCCTGAACAAGAATCCGATGAATATATTTGCATATCTCTTGAAGAATATTTTTAATGAACTTTTGAAAATCAGGAAAGCGATCCATGCACTTGGACATTCCAAGTATGTTGGAATGTTTTGAAATTGTACTCAGTCATAGTCAACGACGCCCTGAACAAGAATCCGTTGAAAATATTTGCATATCGCTTAAGGAATATTTTTAATGAATTTTTGAAAATCAGGAAAGCGATCCATGCACTTAGGCAGTGACTTAACTTTTTATTCAAAAAAGACCCCAAAAGTATCTTGGAATGTCTTGAAATTGTACACAGTCATAGTCAAGCATGCCCTGAACAAGAATCCGTTGAATATATTTGCATATCTCTTGAAGAATATTTTTAATGAATTTTTGAAAATCCGAAAAGCGATCCATGCACTTGGACATTCCAAGTATGTTGGAATGTCTTGAAATTGTACTCAGTCATAGTCAACGACGCCCTGAACAAGAATCAATTGAAAATATTTGCATATCTCTTAAGGAATATTTTTAATGAATTTTTGAAAATTAGGAAAGCGATCCATGCACTTAGGCAGTGACTTAACTTTTGATGTTTTTGGTTTGTTTTTAAAGCATTAAAGCTGCAGGAGTTCATCCATGTCGCCCAGTCGCTGGAAACAAACGTTTGGACACCGTGGATCACACAGCAGGATATCAGGTGAGACGAAGGAAACGATCCATTTGCCCTGATGCACTTAGTGACTTGACTTTTTTTTCAAAAAAAACCCCAAAAGTAAATTGGAATGTCTTGAAATTGTACACAGTCATAGTCAAGCATGCCCTGAATAAGAATCCGTTGAATATATTTGCATATCTCTTGAAGAATATTTTTAATGAACTTTTGAAAATCAGGAAAGCGATCCATGCACTTGGACATTCCAAGTATGTTGGAATGTCTTGAAATTGTACTCGGTCATAGTCAACGACGCCCTGAACAAGAATCCGTTGAAAATATTTGCATATCGCTTAAGGAATATTTTTAAAGAATTTCTGAAAATCAGGAAAGCGATCCATGCACTTAGGCAGTGACTTAACTTTTTCGTCAAAAAAGACCCCAAAAGTATCTTGGAATGTCTTGAAATTGTACACAGTCATAGTCAAGCATGCCCTGAACAAGAATCCGTTGAATATATTTGCATATCTCTTGAAGAATATTTTTAATGAATTTTTGAAAATCCGAAAAGCGATCCATGCACTTGGACATTCCAAGTATGTTGGAATGTCTTGAAATTGTACTCAGTCATAGTCAACGACGCCCTGAACAAGAATCAATTGAAAATATTTGCATATCTCTTAAGGAATATTTTTAATGAATTTTTGAAAATGAGGAAAGTCTGTGCACTTAGGCAGTGACTTAACTTTTTATTCAAAAAAGACCCCAAAAGTATCTTGGAATGTCTTGAAATTGTACACAGTCATAGTCAAGCATGCCCTGAACAAGAATCCGTTGAATATATTTGCATATCTCTTGAAGAATATTTTTAATGAACTTTTGAAAATCAGGAAAGCGATCCATGCACTTGGACATTCCAAGTATGTTGGAATGTCTTGAAATTGTACTCAGTCATAGTCAACGACGCCCTGAACAAGAATCAATTGAAAATATTCGCATATCTCTTAAGGAATATTTTTAATGAATTTTTGAAAATGAGGAAAGTCTGTGCACTTAGGCAGTGACTTAACTTTTTATTCAAAAAAGACCCCAAAGGTATCTTGGAATGTCTTGAAATTGTACACAGTCATAGTCAAGCATGCCCTGAACAAGAATCCGTTGAATATATTTGCATATCTCTTGAAGAATATTTTAAATGAAATTTTGAAAATCAGGAAAGCGATCCATGCACTTGGACATTCCAAGTATGTTGGAATGTCTTGAAATTGTACTCAGTCATAGTCAACGACGCCCTGAACAAGAATCCGTTGAAAATATTTGCATATCGCTTAAGGAATATTTTTAATGAATTTTTGAAAATCAGGAAAGCGATCCATGCACTTAGGCAGTGACTTAACTTTTTTGTCAAAAAAGACCCCAAAAGTATCTTGGAATGTCTTGAAATTGTACACAGTCATAGTCAAGCATGCCCTGAACAAGAATCCGTTGAATATATTTGCATATCTCTTGAAGAATATTTTGAATGAATTTTTGAAAATCCGAAAAGCGATCCATGCACTTGGACATTCCAAGTATGTTGGAATGTCTTGAAATTGTACTCAGTCATAGTCAACAACGCCCTGAACAAGAATCAATTGAAAATATTTGCATATCTCTTAAGGAATATTTTTAATGAATTTTTGAAAATGAGGAAAGTCTGTGCACTTTGGCAGTGACTTAACTTTTTATTCAAAAAAGACCCCAAAAGTATCTTGGAATGTCTTGAAATTGTACACAGTCATAGTCAAGCATGCCCTGAACAAGAATCCGTTGAATATATTTGCATATCTCTTGAAGAATATTTTTAATGAATTTTTGAAAATCCGAAAAGCGATCCATGCACTTGGACATTCCAAGTATGTTGGAATGTCTTGAAATTGTACTCGGTCATAGTCAGCGACGCCCTGAACAAGAATCCATTGAAAATATTTGCATATCGCTTAAGGAATATTTTTAATGAATTTTTGAAAATCAGAAAAGCGATCCATGCACTTAGGCAGTGACTTAACTTTTTTGTCAAAAAAGACCCCAAAAGTATCTTGGAATGTCTTGAAATTGTACACAGTCATAGTCAAGCATGCCCTGAACAAGAATCCGTTGAAAATATTTGCATATCGTTTAAGGAATATTTTTAAAGAATTTCTGAAAATCAGGAAAGCGATCCATGCACTTAGGCAGTGACTTAACTTTTTTGTCAAAAAAGACCCCAAAAGTATCTTGGAATGTCTTGAAATTGTACACAGTCATAGTCAAGCATGCCCTGAACAAGAATCCGTTGAAAATATTTGCATATCGCTTAAGGAATATTTTTAATGAATTTTTGAAAATCAGGAAAGCGATCCATGCACTTAGGCAGTGACTTAACTTTTTTGTCAAAAAAGACCCCAAAAGTATCTTGGAATGTCTTGAAATTGTACACAGTCATAGTCAAGCATGCCCTGAACAAGAATCCGTTGAATATATTTGCATATCTCTTGAAGAATATTTTTAATGAATTTTTGAAAATCCGAAAAGCGATCCATGCACTTGGACATTCCAAGTATGTTGGAATGTCTTTAAATTGTACTCAGTCATAGTCAACGACGCCCTGAACAAGAATCAATTGAAAATATTTGCATATCTCTTAAGGAATATTTTTAATGAATTTTTGAAAATGAGGAAAGTCTGTGCACTTAGGCAGTGACTTAACTTTTTATTAAAAAAAGACCCCAAAAGTATCTTGGAATGTCTTGAAATTGTACACAGTCATAGTCAAGCATGCCCTGAACAAGAATCCGATGAATATATTTGCATATCTCTTGAAGAATATTTTTAATGAACTTTTGAAAATCAGGAAAGCGATCCATGCACTTGGACATTCCAAGTATGTTGGAATGTTTTGAAATTGTACTCAGTCATAGTCAACGACGCCCTGAACAAGAATCCGTTGAAAATATTTGCATATCGCTTAAGGAATATTTTTAATGAATTTTTGAAAATCAGGAAAGCGATCCATGCACTTAGGCAGTGACTTAACTTTTTATTCAAAAAAGACCCCAAAAGTATCTTGGAATGTCTTGAAATTGTACACAGTCATAGTCAAGCATGCCCTGAACAAGAATCCGTTGAATATATTTGCATATCTCTTGAAGAATATTTTTAATGAATTTTTGAAAATCCGAAAAGCGATCCATGCACTTGGACATTCCAAGTATGTTGGAATGTCTTGAAATTGTACTCAGTCATAGTCAACGACGCCCTGAACAAGAATCAATTGAAAATATTTGCATATCTCTTAAGGAATATTTTTAATGAATTTTTGAAAATTAGGAAAGCGATCCATGCACTTAGGCAGTGACTTAACTTTTGATGTTTTTGGTTTGTTTTTAAAGCATTAAAGCTGCAGGAGTTCATCCATGTCGCCCAGTCGCTGGAAACAAACGTTTGGACACCGTGGATCACACAGCAGGATATCAGGTGAGACGAAGGAAACGATCCATTTGCCCTGATGCACTTAGTGACTTGACTTTTTTTTCAAAAAAAACCCCAAAAGTAAATTGGAATGTCTTGAAATTGTACACAGTCATAGTCAAGCATGCCCTGAATAAGAATCCGTTGAATATATTTGCATATCTCTTGAAGAATATTTTTAATGAATTTTTGAAAATCAGGAAAGCGATCCATGCACTTGGACATTCCAAGTATGTTGGAATGTCTTGAAATTGTACTCAGTCATAGTCAACGACGCCCTGAACAAGAATCCGTTGAAAATATTTGCATATCGCTTAAGGAATATTTTTAATGAATTTTTGAAAATCAGGAAAGCGATCCATGCACTTAGGCAGTGACTTAACTTTTTCGTCAAAAAAGACCCCAAAAGTATCTTGGAATGTCTTGAAATTGTACACAGTCATAGTCAAGCATGCCCTGAACAAGAATCCGTTGAATATATTTGCATATCTCTTGAGGAATATTTTTAATGAATTTTTGAAAATCAGGAAAGCGATCCATGCACTAAGGCAGTGACTTAACTTTTGATGTTTTTGGGTTGTTTTTAAAGAATTAAAGCTGCAGGAGTTCATCCATGTCGTCCAGTCGCTGGAAACAAACGTTTGGACACCGTGGATCACACAGCAGGATATCAGGTGAGACGAAGGAAACGATCCATTTGCCCTGATGCACTTAGTGACTTGACTTTTTTTTCAAAAAAAAACCCAAAAGTAAATTGGAATGTCTTGAAATTGTACACAGTCATAGTCAAGCATGCCCTGAACAAGAATCCGTTGAATATATTTGCATATCTCTTGAAGAATATTTTTATTGAATTTTTGAAAATCCGAAAAGCGATCCATGCACTTGGACATTCCAAGTATGTTGGAATGTCTTGAAATTGTACTCAGTCATAGTCAACGACGCCCTGAACAAGAATCCGTTGAAAATATTTGCATATCGTTTAAGGAATATTTTTAAAGAATTTCTGAAAATCAGGAAAGCGATCCATGCACTTAGGCAGTGACTTAACTTTTTCGTCAAAAAAGACCCCAAAAGTATCTTGGAATGTCTTGAAATTGTACACAGTCATAGTCAAGCATGCCCTGAACAAGAATCCGTTGAATATATTTGCATATCCCTTGAAGAATATTTTTAATGAATTTTTGAAAATCCGGAAAGCGATCCATGCACTTGGACATTCCAAGTATGTTGGAATGTCTTGAAATTGTACTCAGTCATAGTCAACAACGCCCTGAACAAGAATCCATTGAAAATATTTGCATATCTCTTAAGGAATATTTTTAATGAATTTTTGAAAATGAGGAAAGTCTGTGCACTTAGGCAGTGACTTAACTTTTTATTCAAAAAAGACCCCAAAAGTATCTTGGAATGTCTTGAAATTGTACACAGTCATAGTCAAGCATGCCCTGAACAAGAATCCGTTGAATATATTTGCATATCTCTTGAAGAATATTTTTAATGAACTTTTGAAAATCAGGAAAGCGATCCATGCACTTGGACATTCCAAGTATGTTGGAATGTCTTGAAATTGTACTCAGTCATAGTCAACGACGCCCTGAACAAGAATCCGTTGAAAATATTTGCATATCGCTTAAGGAATATTTTTAATGAATTTTTGAAAATCAGAAAAGCGATCCATGCACTTAGGCAGTGACTTAACTTTTTTGTCAAAAAAGACCCCAAAAGTATCTTGGAATGTCTTGAAATTGTACACAGTCATAGTCAAGCATGCCCTGAACAAGAATCCGTTGAATATATTTGCATATCTCTTGAAGAATATTTTTAATGAATTTTTGAAAATCCGAAAAGCGATCCATGCACTTGGACATTCCAAGTATGTTGGAATGTCTTGAAATTGTACTCAGTCATAGTCAACGACGCCCTGAACAAGAATCAATTGAAAATATTTGCATATCTCTTAAGGAATATTTTTAATGAATTTTTGAAAATGAGGAAAGTCTGTGCACTTAGGCAGTGACTTAACTTTTTATTCAAAAAAGACCCCAAAAGTATCTTGGAATGTCTTGAAATTGTACACAGTCATAGTCAAGCATGCCCTGAACAAGAATCCGTTGAATATATTTGCATATCTCTTGAAGAATATTTTTAATGAACTTTTGAAAATCAGGAAAGCGATCCATGCACTTGGACATTCCAAGTATGTTGGAATGTTTTGAAATTGTACTCAGTCATAGTCAACGACGCCCTGAACAAGAATCCGTTGAAAATATTTGCATATCGTTTAAGGAATATTTTTAATGAATTTTTGAAAATGAGGAAAGTCTGTGCACTTAGGCAGTGACTTAACTTTTTATTCAAAAAAGACCCCAAAAGTATCTTGGAATGTCTTGAAATTGTACACAGTCATAGTCAAGCATGCCCTGAACAAGAATCCGTTGAATATATTTGCATATCTCTTGAAGAATATTTTTAATGAACTTTTGAAAATCAGGAAAGCGATCCATGCACTTGGACATTCCAAGTATGTTGGAATGTTTTGAAATTGTACTCAGTCATAGTCAACGACGCCCTGAACAAGAATCCGTTGAAAATATTTGCATATCGTTTAAGGAATATTTTTAAAGAATTTCTGAAAATCAGGAAAGCGATCCATGCACTTAGGCAGTGACTTAACTTTTTCGTCAAAAAAGACCCCAAAAGTATCTTGGAATGTCTTGAAATTGTACACAGTCATAGTCAAGCATGCCCTGAACAAGAATCCGTTGAATATATTTGCATATCTCTTGAAGAATATTTTTAATGAATTTTTCGAAAATCCGGAAAGCGATCCATGCACTTGGACATTCCAAGTATGTTGGAATGTCTTGAAATTGTACTCGGTCATAGTCAACGACGCCCTGAACAAGAATCCGTTGAAAATATTTGCATATCTCTTAAGGAATATTTTTAATGAATTTTTGAAAATGATGAAAGTCTGTGCACTTAGGCAGTGACTTAACTTTTTATCCAAAAAAGACCCCAAAGGTATCTTGGAATGTCTTGAAATTGTACACAGTCATAGTCAAGCATGCCCTGAACAAGAATCCGTTGAATATATTTGCATATCTCTTGAAGAATATTTTTAATGAACTTTTGAAAATCAGGAAAGCGATCCATGCACTTGGACATTCCAAGTATGTTGGAATGTCTTGAAATTGTACTCAGTCATAGTCAACGACGCCCTGAACAAGAATCCGTTGAAAATATTTGCATATCGCTTAAGGAATATTTTTAATGAATTTTTGAAAATCAGGAAAGCGATCCATGCACTTAGGCAGTGACTTAACTTTTTTGTCAAAAAAGACCCCAAAAGTATCTTGGAATGTCTTGAAATTGTACACAGTCATAGTCAAGCATGCCCTGAACAAGAATCCGTTGAATATATTTGCATATCTCTTGAGGAATATTTTTAATGAATTTTTGAAAATCAGGAAAGCGATCCATGCACTTAGGCAGTGACTTAACTTTTGATGTTTTTGGGTTGTTTTTAAAGAATTAAAGCTGCAGGAGTTCATCCATGTCGTCCAGTCGCTGGAAACAAACGTTTGGACACCGTGGATCACACAGCAGGATATCAGGTGAGACGAAGGAAACGATCCATTTGCCCTGATGCACTTAGTGACTTGACTTTTTTTTCAAAAAAAACCCCAAAAGTAAATTGGAATGTCTTGAAATTGTACACAGTCATAGTCAAGCATGCCCTGAACAAGAATCCGTTGAATATATTTGCATATCTCTTGAAGAATATTTTTATTGAATTTTTGAAAATCCGAAAAGCGATCCATGCACTTGGACATTCCAAGTATGTTGGAATGTCTTGAAATTGTACTCAGTCATAGTCAACGACGTCCTGAACAAGAATCAATTGAAAATATTTGCATATCTCTTAAGGAATATTTTTAATGAATTTTTGAAAATGAGGAAAGTCTGTGCACTTAGGCAGTGACTTAACTTTTTATTCAAAAAAGACCCCAAAAGTATCTTGGAATGTCTTGAAATTGTACACAGTCATAGTCAAGCATGCCCTGAACAAGAATCAGTTGAATATATTTGCATATCTCTTGAAGAATATTTTTAATGAACTTTTGAAAATCAGGAAAGCGATCCATGCACTTGGACATTCCAAGTATGTTGGAATGTCTTGAAATTGTACTCAGTCATAGTCAACGACGCCCTGAACAAGAATCCGTTGAAAATATTTGCATATCGCTTAAGGAATATTTTTAATGAATTTTTGAAAATCAGGAAAGCGATCCATGCACTTAGGCAGTGACTTAACTTTTTTGTCAAAAAAGACCCCAAAAGTATCTTGGAATGTCTTGAAATTGTACACAGTCATAGTCAAGCATGCCCTGAACAAGAATCCGTTGAATATATTTGCATATCTCTTGAAGAATATTTTTAATGAACTTTTGAAAATCAGGAAAGCGATCCATGCACTTGGACATTCCAAGTATGTTGGAATGTTTTGAAATTGTACTCAGTCATAGTCAACGACGCCCTGAACAAGAATCCGTTGAAAATATTTGCATATCGCTTAAGGAATATTTTTAATGAATTTTTGAAAATCAGGAAAGCGATCCATGCACTTAGGCAGTGACTTAACTTTTTATTCAAAAAAGACCCCAAAAGTATCTTGGAATGTCTTGAAATTGTACACAGTCATAGTCAAGCATGCCCTGAACAAGAATCCGTTGAATATATTTGCATATCTCTTGAAGAATATTTTTAATGAATTTTTGAAAATCCGAAAAGCGATCCATGCACTTGGACATTCCAAGTATGTTGGAATGTCTTGAAATTGTACTCAGTCATAGTCAACGACGCCCTGAACAAGAATCAATTGAAAATATTTGCATATCTCTTAAGGAATATTTTTAATGAATTTTTGAAAATGAGGAAAGTCTGTGCACTTAGGCAGTGACTTAACTTTTTATTCAAAAAAGACCCCAAAAGTATCTTGGAATGTCTTGAAATTGTACACAGTCATAGTCAAGCATGCCCTGAACAAGAATCCGTTGAATATATTTGCATATCTCTTGAAGAATATTTTTAATGAACTTTTGAAAATCAGGAAAGCGATCCATGCACTTGGACATTCCAAGTATGTTGGAATGTCTTGAAATTGTACTCAGTCATAGTCAACGACGCCCTGAACAAGAATCCGTTGAAAATATTTGCATATCGCTTAAGGAATATTTTTAATGAATTTTTGAAAATCAGGAAAGCGATCCATGCACTTAGGCAGTGACTTAACTTTTTCGTCAAAAAAGACCCCAAAAGTATCTTGGAATGTCTTGAAATTGTACACAGTCATAGTCAAGCATGCCCTGAACAAGAATCCGTTGAATATATTTGCATATCTCTTGAAGAATATTTTTAATGAACTTTTGAAAATCAGGAAAGCGATCCATGCACTTGGACATTCCAAGTATGTTGGAATGTCTTGAAATTGTACTCAGTCATAGTCAACGACGCCCTGAACAAGAATCAATTGAAAATATTTGCATATCTCTTAAGGAATATTTTTAATGAATTTTTGAAAATGAGGAAAGTCTGTGCACTTAGGCAGTGACTTAACTTTTTATTCAAAAAAGACCCCAAAAGTATCTTGGAATGTCTTGAAATTGTACACAGTCATAGTCAAGCATGCCCTGAACAAGAATCCGTTGAATATATTTGCATATCTCTTGAAGAATATTTTTAATGAACTTTTGAAAATCAGGAAAGCGATCCATGCACTTGGACATTCCAAGTATGTTGGAATGTCTTGAAATTGTACTCAGTCATAGTCAACGACGCCCTGAACAAGAATCCGTTGAAAATATTTGCATATCGTTTAAGGAATATTTTTAAAGAATTTCTGAAAATCAGGAAAGCGATCCATGCACTTAGGCAGTGACTTAACTTTTTCGTCAAAAAAGACCCCAAAAGTATCTTGGAATGTCTTGAAATTGTACACAGTCATAGTCAAGCATGCCCTGAACAAGAATCCGTTGAATATATTTGCATATCTCTTGAAGAATATTTTTAATGAATTTTTGAAAATCCGGAAAGCGATCCATGCGCTTGTACATTCCAAGTATGTTGGAATGTCTTGAAATTGTACTCGGTCATAGTCAACGACGCCCTGAACAAGAATCCATTGAAAATATTTGCATATCTCTTAAGGAATATTTTTAATGAATTTTTGAAAATGATGAAAGTCTGTGCACTTAGGCAGTGACTTAACTTTTTATTCAAAAAAGACCCCAAAGGTATCTTGGAATGTCTTGAAATTGTACACAGTCATAGTCAAGCATGCCCTGAACAAGAATCCGTTGAATATATTTGCATATCTCTTGAAGAATATTTTTAATGAACTTTTGAAAATCAGGAAAGCGATCCATGCACTTGGACATTCCAAGTATGTTGGAATGTCTTGAAATTGTACTCAGTCATAGTCAACGACGCCCTGAACAAGAATCCTTTGAAAATATTTGCATATCGCTTAAGGAATATTTTTAATGAATTTTTGAAAATCAGGAAAGCGATCCATGCACTTAGGCAGTGACTTAACTTTTTTGTCAAAAAAGACCCCAAAAGTATCTTGGAATGTCTTGAAATTGTACACAGTCATAGTCAAGCATGCCCTGAACAAGAATCCGTTGAATATATTTGCATATCTCTTGAAGAATTTTTTAAATGAATTTTTGAAAATCCGAAAAACGATCCATGCACTTGGACATTCCAAGTATGTTGGAATGTCTTGAAATTGTACTCAGTCATAGTCAACGACGCCCTGAACAAGAATCAATTGAAAATATTTGCATATCTCTTAAGGAATATTTTTAATGAATTTTTGAAAATGATGAAAGTCTGTGCACTTAGGCAGTGACTTAACTTTTTATTCAAAAAAGACCCCAAAAGTATCTTGGAATGTCTTGAAATTGTACACAGTCATAGTCAAGCATGCCCTGAACAAGAATCCGTTGAATATATTTGCATATCTCTTGAAGAATATTTTTAATGAACTTTTGAAAATCAGGAAAGCGATCCATGCACTTGGACATTCCAAGTATGTTGGAATGTCTTGAAATTGTACTCAGTCATAGTAAACGACGCCCTGAACAAGAATCCGTTGAAAATATTTGCATATCGCTTAAGGAATATTTTTAATGAATTTTTGAAAATCAGGAAAGCGATCCATGCACTTAGGCAGTGACTTAACTTTTTCGTCAAAAAAGACCCCAAAAGTATCTTGGAATGTCTTGAAATTGTACACAGTCATAGTCAAGCATGCCCTGAACAAGAATCCGTTGAATATATTTGCATATCTCTTGAAGAATATTTTTAATGAATTTTTGAAAATCCGAAAAGCGATCCATGCACTTGGACATTCCAAGTATGTTGGAATGTCTTGAAATTGTACTCAGTCATAGTCAACGACGCCCTGAACAAGAATCCGTTGAAAATATTTGCATATCGCTTAAGGAATATTTTTAATGAATTTTTGAAAATCAGGAAAGCGATCCATGCACTTAGGCAGTGACTTAACTTTTTTGTCAAAAAAGACCCCAAAAGTATCTTGGAATGTCTTGAAATTGTACACAGTCATAGTCAAGCATGCCCTGAACAAGAATCCGTTGAATATATTTGCATATCTCTTGAAGAATATTTTTAATGAATTTTTGAAAATCCGAAAAGCGATCCATGCACTTGGACATTCCAAGTATGTTGGAATGTCTTGAAATTGTACTCAGTCATAGTCAACGACGCCCTGAACAAGAATCAATTGAAAATATTTGCATATCTCTTAAGGAATATTTTTAATGAATTTTTGAAAATGAGGAAAGTCTGTGCACTTAGGCAGTGACTTAACTTTTTATTCAAAAAAGACCCCAAAAGTATCTTGGAATGTCTTGAAATTGTACACAGTCATAGTCAAGCATGCCCTGAACAAGAATCCGTTGAATATATTTGCATATCTCTTGAAGAATATTTTTAATGAACTTTTGAAAATCAGGAAAGCGATCCATGCACTTGGACATTCCAAGTATGTTGGAATGTCTTGAAATTGTACTCAGTCATAGTCAACGACGCCCTGAACAAGAATCCGTTGAAAATATTTGCATATCGCTTAAGGAATATTTTTAATGAATTTTTGAAAATCAGGAAAGCGATCCATGCACTTCGGCAGTGACTTAACTTTTTCGTCAAAAAAGACCCCAAAAGTATCTTGGAATGTCTTGAAATTGTACACAGTCATAGTCAAGCATGCCCTGAACAAGAATCCGTTGAATATATTTGCATATCTCTTGAAGAATATTTTTAATGAATTTTTGAAAATCCGGAAAGCGATCCATGCACTTGGACATTCCAAGTATGTTGGAATGTCTTGAAATTGTACTCGGTCATAGTCAATGACGCCCTGAACAAGAATCCATTGAAAATATTTGCATATCTCTTAAGGAATATTTTTAATGAATTTTTGAAAATGATGAAAGTCTGTGCACTTAGGCAGTGACTTAACTTTTTATTCAAAAAAGACCCCAAAGGTATCTTGGAATGTCTTGAAATTGTACACAGTCATAGTCAAGCATGCCCTGAACAAGAATCCGTTGAATATATTTGCACATCTCTTGAAGAATATTTTTAATGAATTTTTGAAAATCCGAAAAGCTATCCATGCACTTGGACATTCCAAGTATGTTGGAATGTCTTGAAATTGTACTCAGTCATAGTCAACGACGCCCTGAACAAGAATCAATTGAAAATATTTGCATATCTCTTAAGGAATATTTTTAATGAATTTTTGAAAATGAGGAAAGTCTGTGCACTTAGGCAGTGACTTAACTTTTTATTCAAAAAAGACCCCAAAAGTATCTTGGAATGTCTTGAAATTGTACACAGTCATAGTCAAGCATGCCCTGAACAAGAATCCGTTGAATATATTTGCATATCTCTTGAAGAATATTTTTAATGAACTTTTGAAAATCAGGAAAGCGATCCATGCACTTGGACATTCCAAGTATGTTGGAATGTCTTGAAATTGTACTCGGTCATAGTCAACGACGCCCTGAACAAGAATCCATTGAAAATATTTGCATATCTCTTAAGGAATATTTTTAATGAATTTTTGAAAATGATGAAAGTCTGTGCACTTAGGCAGTGACTTAACTTATTATTCAAAAAAGACCCCAAAAGTATCTTGGAATGTCTTGAAATTGTACACAGTCATAGTCAAGCATGCCCTGAACAAGAATCCGTTGAATATATTTGCATATCTCTTGAAGAATATTTTTAATGAATTTTTGAAAATCCGAAAAGCGATCCATGCACTTGGACATTCCAAGTATGTTGGAATGTCTTGAAATTGTACTCAGTCATAGTCAACGACGCCCTGAACAAGAATCAATTGAAAATATTTGCATATCTCTTAAGGAATATTTTTAATGAATTTTTGAAAATGAGGAAAGTCTGTGCACTTAGGCAGTGACTTAACTTTTTATTCAAAAAAGACCCCAAAAGTATCTTGGAATGTCTTGAAATTGTACACAGTCATAGTCAAGCATGCCCTGAACAAGAATCCGTTGAATATATTTGCATATCTCTTGAAGAATATTTTTAATGAACTTTTGAAAATCAGGAAAGCGATCCATGCACTTGGACATTCCAAGTATGTTGGAATGTCTTGAAATTGTACTCAGTCATAGTCAACGACGCCCTGAACAAGAATCCGTTGAAAATATTTGCATATCGCTTAAGGAATATTTTTAATGAATTTTTGAAAATCAGGAAAGCGATCCATGCACTTAGGCAGTGACTTAACTTTTTTGTCAAAAAAGACCCCAAAAGTATCTTGGAATGTCTTGAAATTGTACACAGTCATAGTCAAGCATGCCCTGAACAAGAATCCGTTGAATATATTTGCATATCTCTTGAAGAATATTTTTAATGAACTTTTGAAAATCAGGAAAGCGATCCATGCACTTGGACATTCCAAGTATGTTGGAATGTCTTGAAATTGTACTCAGTCATAGTCAACGACGCCCTGAACAAGAATCAATTGAAAATATTTGCATATCTCTTAAGGAATATTTTTAATGAATTTTTGAAAATGAGGAAAGTCTGTGCACTTAGGCAGTGACTTAACTTTTTATTCAAAAAAGACCCCAAAAGTATCTTGGAATGTCTTGAAATTGTACACAGTCATAGTCAAGCATGCCCTGAACAAGAATCCGTTGAATATATTTGCATATCTCTTGAAGAATATTTTTAATGAACTTTTGAAAATCAGGAAAGCGATCCATGCACTTGGACATTCCAAGTATGTTGGAATGTCTTGAAATTGTACTCAGTCATAGTCAACGACGCCCTGAACAAGAATCCGTTGAAAATATTTGCATATCGTTTAAGGAATATTTTTAAAGAATTTCTGAAAATCAGGAAAGCGATCCATGCACTTAGGCAGTGACTTAACTTTTTCGTCAAAAAAGACCCCAAAAGTATCTTGGAATGTCTTGAAATTGTACACAGTCATAGTCAAGCATGCCCTGAACAAGAATCCGTTGAATATATTTGCATATCTCTTGAAGAATATTTTAAATGAATTTTTGAAAATCCGAAAAGCGATCCATGCACTTGGACATTCCAAGTATGTTGGAATGTCTTGAAATTGTACTCAGTCATAGTCAACGACGCCCTGAACAAGAATCAATTGAAAATATTTGCATATCTCTTAAGGAATATTTTTAATGAATTTTTGAAAATGAGGAAAGTCTGTGCACTTAGGCAGTGACTTAACTTTTTATTCAAAAAAGACCCCAAAAGTATCTTGGAATGTCTTGAAATTGTACACAGTCATAGTCAAGCATGCCCTGAACAAGAATCCGTTGAATATATTTGCATATCTCTTGAAGAATATTTTTAATGAACTTTTGAAAATCAGGAAAGCGATCCATGCACTTGGACATTCCAAGTATGTTGGAATGTCTTGAAATTGTACTCAGTCATAGTCAACGACGCCCTGAACAAGAATCCGTTGAAAATATTTGCATATCGTTTAAGGAATATTTTTAAAGAATTTCTGAAAATCAGGAAAGCGATCCATGCACTTAGGCAGTGACTTAACTTTTTCGTCACTAAAGACCCCAAAAGTATCTTGGAATGTCTTGAAATTGTACACAGTCATAGTCAAGAATGCCCTGAACAAGAATCCGTTGAATATATTTGCATATCTCTTGAAGAATATTTTTAATGAATTTTTGAAAATCCGGAAAGCGATCCATGCACTTGGACATTCCAAGTATGTTGGAATGTCTTGAAATTGTACTCGGTCATAGTCAACGACGCCCTGAACAAAAATCCATTGAAAATATTTGCATATCTCTTAAGGAATATTTTTAATGAATTTTTGAAAATGATGAAAGTCTGTGCACTTAGGCAGTGACTTAACTTTTTATTCAAAAAAGACCCCAAAGGTATCTTGGAATGTCTTGAAATTGTACACAGTCATAGTCAAGCATGCCCTGAACAAGAATCCGTTGAATATATTTGCATATCTCTTGAAGAATATTTTTAATGAACTTTTGAAAATCAGGAAAGCGATCCATGCACTTGGACATTCCAAGTATGTTGGAATGTCTTGAAATTGTACTCAGTCATAGTCAACGACGCCCTGAACAAGAATCCGTTGAAAATATTTGCATATCGCTTAAGGAATATTTTTAATGAATTTCTGAAAATGAGGAAAGCGATCCATGCACTTAGGCAGTGACTTAACTTTTTTGTCAAAAAAGACCCCAAAAGTATCTTGGAATGTCTTGAAATTGTACACAGTCATAGTCAAGCATGCCCTGAACAAGAATCCGTTGAATATATTTGCATATCTCTTGAAGAATATTTTTAATGAAATTTTGAAAATCCGAAAAGCGATCCATGCACTTGGACATTCCAAGTATGTTGGAATGTCTTGAAATTGTACTCAGTCATAGTCAACGACGCCCTGAACAAGAATCAATTGAAAATATTTGCATATCTCTTAAGGAATATTTTTAATGAATTTTTGAAAATGAGGAAAGTCTGTGCACTTAGGCAGTGACTTAACTTTTTATTCAAAAAAGACCCCAAAGGTATCTTGGAATATCTTGAAATTGTACACAGTCATAGTCAAGCATGCCCTGAACAAGAATCCGTTGAATATATTTGCATATCTCTTGAAGAATATTTTTAATGAACTTTTGAAAATCAGGAAAGCTATCCATGCACTTGGACATTCCAAGTATGTTGGAATGTCTTGAAATTGTACTCAGTCATAGTCAACGACGCCCTGAACAAGAATCCGTTGAAAATATTTGCATATCGCTTAAGGAATATTTTTAAAGAATTTCTGAAAATCAGGAAAGCGATCCATGCACTTAGGCAGTGACTTAACTTTTTCGTCAAAAAAGACCCCAAAAGTATCTTGGAATGTCTTGAAATTGTACACAGTCATAGTCAAGCATGCCCTGAACAAGAATCCGTTGAATATATTTGCATATCTCTTGAAGAATATTTTTAATGAATTTTTGAAAATCCGAAACGTGATCCATGCACTTGGACATTCCAAGTATGTTGGAATGTCTTGAAATTGTACTCAGTCATAGTCAACGACGCCCTGAACAAGAATCAATTGAAAATATTTGCATATCTCTTAAGGAATATTTTTAATGAATTTTTGAAAATGATGAAAGTCTGTGCACTTAGGCAGTGACTTAACTTTTTATTCAAAAAAGACCCCAAAAGTATCTTGGAATGTCTTGAAATTGTACACAGTCATAGTCAAGCATGCCCTGAACAAGAATCCGTTGAATATATTTGCATATCTCTTGAAGAATATTTTTAATGAACTTTTGAAAATCAGGAAAGCGATCCATGCACTTGGACATTCCAAGTATGTTGGAATGTCTTGAAATTGTACTCAGTCATAGTCAACGACGCCCTGAACAAGAATCAGTTGAAAATATTTGCATATCGCTTAAGGAATATTTTTAATGAATTTTTGAAAATCAGGAAAGTGATCCATGCACTTAGGCAGTGACTTAACTTTTTTGTCAAAAAAGACCCCAAAAGTATCTTGGAATGTCTTGAAATTGTACACAGTCATAGTCAAGCATGCCCTGAACAAGAATCCGTTGAATATATTTGCATATCTCTTGAAGAATATTTTTAATGAATTTTTGAAAATCCGAAAAGCGATCCATGCACTTGGACATTCCAAGTATGTTGGAATGTCTTGAAATTGTACTCAGTCATAGTCAACGACGCCCTGAACAAGAATCAATTGAAAATATTTGCATATCTCTTAAGGAATATTTTTAATGAATTTTTGAAAATGAGGAAAGTCTCTGCACTTAGGCAGTGACTTAACTTTTTATTCAAAAAAGACCCCAAAAGTATCTTGGAATGTCTTGAAATTGTACACAGTCATAGTCAAGCATGCCCTGAACAAGAATCCGTTGAATATATTTGCATATCTCTTGAAGAATATTTTTAATGAACTTTTGAAAATCCGAAAAGCGATCCATGCACTTGGACATTCCAAGTATGTTGGAATGTCTTGAAATTGTACTCAGTCATAGTCAACGACGCCCTGAACAAGAATCCGTTGAAAATATTTGCATATCGTTTAAGGAATATTTTTAAAGAATTTCTGAAAATCAGGAAAGCGATCCATGCACTTAGGCAGTGACTTAACTTTTTCGTCAAAAAAGACCCCAAAAGTATCTTGGAATGTCTTGAAATTGTACACAGTCATAGTCAAGCATGCCCTGAACAAGAATCCGTTGAATATATTTGCATATCTCTTGAAGAATATTTTTAATGAATTTTTGAAAATCCGGAAAGCGATCCATGCACTTGGACATTCCAAGTATGGTGGAATGTCTTGAAATTGTACTCAGTCATAGTCAACAACGCCCTGAACAAGAATCCATTGAAAATATTTGCATATCTCTTAAGGAATATTTTTAATGAATTTTTGAAAATGATGAAAGTCTGTGCACTTAGGCAGTGACTTAACTTTTTATTCAAAAAAGACCCCAAAAGTATCTTGGAATGTCTTGAAATTGTACACAGTCATAGTCAAGCATGCCCTGAACAAGAATCCGTTGAATATATTTGCATATCTCTTGAAGAATATTTTTAATGAACTTTTGAAAATCAGGAAAGCGATCCATGCACTTGGACATTCCAAGTATGTTGGAATGTCTTGAAATTGTACTCAGTCATAGTCAACGACGCCCTGAACAAGAATCCTTTGAAAATATTTGCATATCGCTTAAGGAATATTTTTAATGAATTTTTGAAAATCAGGAAAGCGATCCATGCACTTAGGCAGTGACTTAACTTTTTATTCAAAAAAGACCCCAAAAGTATCTTGGAATGTCTTGAAATTGTACACAGTCATAGTCAAGCATGCCCTGAACAAGAATCCGTTGAATATATTTGCATATCTCTTGAAGAATATTTTTAATGAACTTTTGAAAATCAGGAAAGCGATCCATGCACTTGGACATTCCAAGTATGTTGAAATGTTTTGAAATTGTACTCAGTCATAGTCAACGACGCCCTGAACAAGAATCCGTTGAAAATATTTGCATATCGCTTAAGGAATATTTTTAATGAATTTTTGAAAATCAGAAAAGCGATCCATGCACTTAGGCAGTGACTTAACTTTTTTGTCAAAAAAGACCTTAAAAGTATCTTGGAATGTCTTGAAATTGTACACAGTCATAGTCAAGCATGCCCTGAACAAGAATCCGTTGAATATATTTGCATATCTCTTGAAGAATATTTTTAATGAATTTTTGAAAATCCGAAAAGCGATCCATGCACTTGGACATTCCAAGTATGTTGGAATGTCTTGAAATTGTACTCAGTCATAGTCAACGACGCCCTGAACAAGAATCAATTGAAAATATTTGCATATCTCTTAAGGAATATTTTTAATGAATTTTTGAAAATGATGAAAGTCTGTGCACTTAGGCAGTGACTTAACTTTTTATTCAAAAAAGACCCCAAAAGTATCCTGGAATGTCTTGAAATTGTACACAGTCATAGTCAAGCATGCCCTGAACAAGAATCCGTTGAATATATTTGCATATCTCTTGAAGAATATTTTTAATGAATTTTTGAAAATCAGGAAAGCGATCCATGCACTTGGACATTCCAAGTATGTTGGAATGTCTTGAAATTGTACTCAGTCATAGTCAACGACGCCCTGAACAAGAATCCGTTGAAAATATTTGCATATCGTTTAAGGAATATTTTTAAAGAATTTCTGAAAATCAGGAAAGCGATCCATGCACTTAGGCAGTGACTTAACTTTTTCGTCAAAAAAGACCCCAAAAGTATCTTGGAATGTCTTGAAATTGTACACAGTCATAGTCAAGCATGCCCTGAACAAGAATCCGTTGAATATATTTGCATATCTCTTGAAGAATATTTTTAATGAATTTTTGAAAATCCGAAAAGCGATCCATGCACTTGGACATTCCAAGTATGTTGGAATGTCTTGAAATTGTACTCGGTCATAGTCAACGACGCCCTGAACAAGAATCCATTGAAAATATTTGCATATCTCTTAAGGAATATTTTTAATGAATTTTTGAAAATGATGAAAGTCTGTGCACTTAGGCAGTGACTTAACTTTTTATCCAAAAAAGACCCCAAAGGTATCTTGGAATGTCTTGAAATTGTACACAGTCATAGTCAAGCATGCCCTGAACAAGAATCCGTTGAATATATTTGCATATCTCTTGAAGAATATTTTTAATGAACTTTTGAAAATCAGGAAAGCGATCCATGCACTTGGACATTCCAAGTATGTTGGAATGTCTTGAAATTGTACTCAGTCATAGTCAACGACGCCCTGAACAAGAATCCGTTGAAAATATTGGCATATCGCTTAAGGAATATTTTTAATGAATTTTTGAAAATCAGGAAAGCGATCCATGCACTTAGGCAGTGACTTAACTTTTTTGTCAAAAAAGACCCCAAAAGTATCTTGGAATCTCTTGAAATTGTACACAGTCATAGTCAAGCATGCCCTGAACAAGAATCCGTTGAATATATTTGCATATCTCTTGAAGAATATTTTTAATGAATTTTTGAAAATCCGAAAAGCGATCCATGCACTTGGACATTCCAAGTATGTTGGAATGTCTTTAAATTGTACTCAGTCATAGTCAACGACGCCCTGAACAAGAATCAATTGAAAATATTTGCATATCTCTTAAGGAATATTTTTAATGAATTTTTGAAAATGAGGAAAGTCTGTGCACTTAGGCAGTGACTTAACTTTTTATCCAAAAAAGACCCCAAAGGTATCTTGGAATGTCTTGAAATTGTACACAGTCATAGTCAAGCATGCCCTGAACAAGAATCCGTTGAATATATTTGCATATCTCTTGAAGAATATTTTTAATGAACTTTTGAAAATCAGGAAAGCGATCCATGCACTTGGACATTCCAAGTATGTTGGAATGTCTTGAAATTGTACTCAGTCATAGTCAACGACGCCCTGAACAAGAATCCGTTGAAAATATTGGCATATCGCTTAAGGAATATTTTTAATGAATTTTTGAAAATCAGGAAAGCGATCCATGCACTTAGGCAGTGACTTAACTTTTTTGTCAAAAAAGACCCCAAAAGTATCTTGGAATCTCTTGAAATTGTACACAGTCATAGTCAAGCATGCCCTGAACAAGAATCCGTTGAATATATTTGCATATCTCTTGAAGAATATTTTTAATGAATTTTTGAAAATCCGAAAAGCGATCCATGCACTTGGACATTCCAAGTATGTTGGAATGTCTTTAAATTGTACTCAGTCATAGTCAACGACGCCCTGAACAAGAATCAATTGAAAATATTTGCATATCTCTTAAGGAATATTTTTAATGAATTTTTGAAAATGAGGAAAGTCTGTGCACTTAGGCAGTGACTTAACTTTTTATTCAAAAAAGACCCCAAAAGTATCTTGGAATGTCTTGAAATTGTACACAGTCATAGTCAAGCATGCCCTGAACAAGAATCCGTTGAATATATTTGCATATCTCTTGAAGAATATTTTTAATGAACTTTTGAAAATCAGGAAAGCGATCCATGCACTTGGACATTCCAAGTATGTTGGAATGTTTTGAAATTGTACT
Organism: Microchirus variegatus; assembly: GCF_963457635.1. Taxonomy (NCBI): domain Eukaryota; kingdom Metazoa; phylum Chordata; class Actinopteri; order Pleuronectiformes; family Soleidae; genus Microchirus; species Microchirus variegatus. Next base: position 883,528 of record NW_028154686.1, on the reverse strand, counting down.
CAGTCATAGTCAACGACGCCCTGAACAAGAATCCGTTGAAAATATTTGCATATCGCTTAAGGAATATTTTTAATGAATTTTTGAAAATCAGGAAAGCGATCCATGCACTTAGGCAGTGACTTAACTTTTTATTCAAAAAAGACCCCAAAAGTATCCTGGAATGTCTTGAAATTGTACACAGTCATAGTCAAGCATGCCCTGAACAAGAATCCGTTGAATATATTTGCATATCTCTTAAGGAATATTTTTAATGAATTTTTGAAAATTAGGAAAGCGATCCATGCACTTAGGCAGTGACTTAACTTTTGATGTTTTTGGTTTGTTTTTAAAGCATTAAAGCTGCAGGAGTTCATCCATGTCGCCCAGTCGCTGGAAACAAACGTTTGGACACCGTGGATCACACAGCAGGATATCAGGTGAGACGAAGGAAACGATCCATTTGCCCTGATGCACTTAGTGACTTGACTTTTTTTTCAAAAAAAACCCCAAAAGTAAATTGGAATGTCTTGAAATTGTACACAGTCATAGTCAAGCATGCCCTGAATAAGAATCCGTTGAATATATTTGCATATCTCTTGAAGAATATTTTTAATGAATTTTTGAAAATCCGGAAAGCGATCCATGCACTTGGACATTCCAAGTATGTTGGAATGTCTTGAAATTGTACTCAGTCATAGTCAACGACGCCCTGAACAAGAATCCATTGAAAATATTTGCATATCGCTTAAGGAATATTTTTAATGAATTTTTGAAAATCAGGAAAGTCTGTGCACTTAGGCAGTGACTTAACTTTTTCGTCAAAAAAGACCCCAAAAGTATCTTGGAATGTCTTGAAATTGTACACAGTCATAGTCAAGCATGCCCTGAACAAGAATCCGTTGAATATATTTGCATATCTCTTGAGGAATATTTTTAATGAATTTTTGAAAATCAGGAAAGCGATCCATGCACTTAGGCAGTGACTTAACTTTTGATGTTTTTGGGTTGTTTTTAAAGAATTAAAGCTGCAGGAGTTCATCCATGTCGTCCAGTCGCTGGAAACAAACGTTTGGACACCGTGGATCACACAGCAGGATATCAGGTGAGACGAAGGAAACGATCCATTTGCCCTGATGCACTTAGTGACTTGACTTTTTTTTCAAAAAAAACCCCCAAAAGTAAATTGGAATGTCTTGAAATTGTACACAGTCATAGTCAAGCATGCCCTGAACAAGAATCCGTTGAATATATTTGCATATCTCTTGAAGAATATTTTTAATGAATTTTTGAAAATCCGAAAAGCGATCCATGCACTTGGACATTCCAAGTATGTTGGAATGTCTTGAAATTGTACTCAGTCATAGTCAACGACGCCCTGAACAAGAATCAATTGAAAATATTTGCATATCTCTTAAGGAATATTTTTAATGAATTTTTGAAAATGAGGAAAGTCTGTGCACTTAGGCAGTGACTTAACTTTTTATTCAAAAAAGACCCCAAAAGTATCTTGGAATGTCTTGAAATTGTACACAGTCATAGTCAAGCATGCCCTGAACAAGAATCCGTTGAATATATTTGCATATCTCTTGAAGAATATTTTTAATGAACTTTTGAAAATCAGGAAAGCGATCCATGCACTTGGACATTCCAAGTATGTTGGAATGTCTTGAAATTGTACTCAGTCATAGTCAACGACGCCCTGAACAAGAATCCGTTGAAAATATTTGCATATCGCTTAAGGAATATTTTTAATGAATTTTTGAAAATCAGGAAAGCGATCCATGCACTTAGGCAGTGACTTAACTTTTTTGTCAAAAAAGACCCCAAAAGTATCTTGGAATGTCTTGAAATTGTACACAGTCATAGTCAAGCATGCCCTGAACAAGAATCCGTTGAATATATTTGCATATCTCTTGAAGAATATTTTTAATGAATTTTTGAAAATCCGAAAAGCGATCCATGCACTTGGACATTCCAAGTATGTTGGAATGTCTTGAAATTGTACTCAGTCATAGTCAACGACGCCCTGAACAAGAATCAATTGAAAATATTTGCATATCTCTTAAGGAATATTTTTAATGAATTTTTGAAAATGATGAAAGTCTGTGCACTTAGGCAGTGACTTAACTTTTTATTCAAAAAAGACCCCAAAAGTATCTTGGAATGTCTTGAAATTGTACACAGTCATAGTCAAGCATGCCCTGAACAAGAATCCGTTGAATATATTTGCATATCTCTTGAAGAATATTTTTAATGAACTTTTGAAAATCAGGAAAGCGATCCATGCACTTGGACATTCCAAGTATGTTGGAATGTCTTGAAATTGTACTCAGTCATAGTCAACGACGCCCTGAACAAGAATCCGTTGAAAATATTTGCATATCGCTTAAGGAATATTTTTAATGAATTTTTGAAAATCAGGAAAGCGATCCATGCACTTAGGCAGTGACTTAACTTTTTCGTCAAAAAAGACCCCAAAAGTATCTTGGAATGTCTTGAAATTGTACACAGTCATAGTCAAGCATGCCCTGAACAAGAATCCGTTGAATATATTTGCATATCTCTTGAAGAATATTTTTAATGAATTTTTGAAAATCCGAAAAGCGATCCATGCACTTGGACATTCCAAGTATGTTGGAATGTCTTGAAATTGTACTCAGTCATAGTCAACGACGCCCTGAACAAGAATCCGTTGAAAATATTTGCATATCGCTTAAGGAATATTTTTAATGAATTTTTGAAAATCAGGAAAGCGATCCATGCACTTAGGCAGTGACTTAACTTTTTTGTCAAAAAAGACCCCAAAAGTATCTTGGAATGTCTTGAAATTGTACACAGTCATAGTCAAGCATGCCCTGAACAAGAATCCGTTGAATATATTTGCATATCTCTTGAAGAATATTTTTAATGAATTTTTGAAAATCCGAAAAGCGATCCATGCACTTGGACATTCCAAGTATGTTGGAATGTCTTGAAATTGTACTCAGTCATAGTCAACGACGCCCTGAACAAGAATCAATTGAAAATATTTGCATATCTCTTAAGGAATATTTTTAATGAATTTTTGAAGATGATGAAAGTCTGTGCACTTAGGCAGTGACTTAACTTTTTATTCAAAAAAGACCCCAAAAGTATCTTGGAATGTCTTGAAATTGTACACAGTCATAGTCAAGCATGCCCTGAACAAGAATCCGTTGAATATATTTGCATATCTCTTGAAGAATATTTTTAATGAACTTTTGAAAATCGGGAAAGCGATCCATGCACTTGGACATTCCAAGTATGTTGGAATGTCTTGAAATTGTACTCAGTCATAGTCAACGACGCCCTGAACAAGAATCCGTTGAAAATATTTGCATATCGCTTAAGGAATATTTTTAATGAATTTTTGAAAATCAGGAAAGCGATCCATGCACTTAGGCAGTGACTTAACTTTTTCGTCAAAAAAGACCCCAAAAGTATCTTGGAATGTCTTGAAATTGTACACAGTCATAGTCAAGCATGCCCTGAACAAGAATCCGTTGAATATATTTGCATATCTCTTGAAGAATATTTTTAATGAACTTTTGAAAATCAGGAAAGCGATCCATGCACTTGGACATTCCAAGTATGTTGGAATGTCTTGAAATTGTACTCAGTCATAGTCAACGACGCCCTGAACAAGAATCCGTTGAAAATATTTGCATATCGTTTAAGGAATATTTTTAAAGAATTTCTGAAAATCAGGAAAGCGATCCATGCACTTAGGCAGTGACTTAACTTTTTCGTCAAAAAAGACCCCAAAAGTATCTTGGAATGTCTTGAAATTGTACACAGTCATAGTCAAGCATGCCCTGAACAAGAATCCGTTGAATATATTTGCATATCTCTTGAAGAATATTTTTAATGAATTTTTGAAAATCCGAAAAGCGATCCATGCACTTGGACATTCCAAGTATGTTGGAATGTCTTGAAATTGTACTCGGTCATAGTCAACGACGCCCTGAACAAGAATCCATTGAAAATATTTGCATATCTCTTAAGGAATATTTTTAATGAATTTTTGAAAATGATGAAAGTCTGTGCACTTAGGCAGTGACTTAACTTTTTATTCAAAAAAGACCCCAAAGGTATCTTGGAATGTCTTGAAATTGTACACAGTCATAGTCAAGCATGCCCTGAACAAGAATCCGTTGAATATATTTGCATATCTCTTGAAGAATATTTTTAATGAACTTTTGAAAATCAGGAAAGCGATCCATGCACTTGGACATTCCAAGTATGTTGGAATGTCTTGAAATTGTACTCAGTCATAGTCAACGACGCCCTGAACAAGAATCCGTTGAAAATATTTGCATATCGCTTAAGGAATATTTTTAATGAATTTCTGAAAATGAGGAAAGCGATCCATGCACTTAGGCAGTGACTTAACTTTTTTGTCAAAAAAGACCCCAAAAGTATCTTGGAATGTCTTGAAATTGTACACAGTCATAGTCAAGCATGCCCTGAACAAGAATCCGTTGAATATATTTGCATATCTCTTGAAGAATATTTTTAATGAATTTTTGAAAATCCGGAAAGCGATCCATGCACTTGGACATTCCAAGTATGTTGGAATGTCTTGAAATTGTACACAGTCATAGTCAAGCCTGCCCTGAACAAGAATCCGTTGAATATATTTGCATATCTCTTGAAGAATATTTTTAATGAATTTTTGAAAATCCGAAAAGCGATCCATGCACTTGGACATTCCAAGTATGTTGGAATGTCTTGAAATTGTACTCAGTCATAGTCAACGACGCCCTGATGAAGAATCAATTGAAAATATTTGCATATCTCTTAAGGAATATTTTTAATGAATTTTTGAAAATGAGGAAAGTCTGTGCACTTAGGCAGTGACTTAACTTTTTATTAAAAAAAGACCCCAAAAGCATCCTGGAATGTCTTGAAATTGTACACAGTCATAGTCAAGCATGCCCTGAACAAGAATCCGTTGAATATATTTGCATATCTCTTGAAGAATATTTTTAATGAACTTTTGAAAATCAGGAAAGCGATCCATTCACTTGGACATTCCAAGTATGTTGGAATGTCTTGAAATCGTACTCAGTCATAGTCAACGACGCCCTGAACAAGAATCCGTTGAAAATATTTGCATATCGTTTAAGGAATATTTTTAAAGAATTTCTGAAAATCAGGAAAGCGATCCATGCACTTAGGCAGTGACTTAACTTTTTCGTCAAAAAAGACCCCAAAAGTATCTTGGAATGTCTTGAAATTGTACACAGTCATAGTCAAGCATGCCCTGAACAAGAATCCGTTGAATATATTTGCATATCTCTTGAAGAATATTTTTAATGAATTTTTGAAAATCCGGAAAGCGATCCATGCACTTGGACATTCCAAGTATGTTGGAATGTCTTGAAATTGTACTCGGTCATAGTCAACGACGCCCTGAACAAGAATCCATTAAAAATATTTGCATATCTCTTAAGGAATATTTTTAATGAATTTTTGAAAATGATGAAAGTCTGTGCACTTAGGCAGTGACTTAACTTTTTATCCAAAAAAGACCCCAAAGGTATCTTGGAATGTCTTGAAATTGTACACAGTCATAGTCAAGCATGCCCTGAACAAGAATCCGTTGAATATATTTGCATATCTCTTGAAGAATATTTTTAATGAACTTTTGAAAATCAGGAAAGCGATCCATGCACTTGGACATTCCAAGTATGTTGGAATGTCTTGAAATTGTACTCAGTCATAGTCAACGACGCCCTGAACAAGAATCAATTGAAAATATTTGCATATCTCTTAAGGAATATTTTTAATGATTTTTTGAAAATTAGGAAAGCGATCCATGCACTTAGGCAGTGACTTAACTTTTGATGTTTTTGGTTTGTTTTTAAAGCATTAAAGCTGCAGGAGTTCATCCATGTCGCCCAGTCGCTGGAAACAAACGTTTGGACACCGTGGATCACACAGCAGGATATCAGGTGAGACGAAGGAAACGATCCATTTGCCCTGATGCACTTAGTGACTTGACTTTTTTTTTTAAAAAAACCCCAAAAGTAAATTGGAATGTCTTGAAATTGTACACAGTCATAGTCAAGCATGCCCTGAATAAGAATCCGTTGAATATATTTGCATATCTCTTGAAGAATATTTTTAATGAATTTTTGAAAATCCGGAAAGCGATCCATGCACTTGGACATTCCAAGTATGTTGGAATGTCTTGAAATTGTACTCAGTCATAGTCAACGACGCCCTGAACAAGAATCCGTTGAAAATATTTGCATATCGCTTAAGGAATATTTTTAATGAATTTTTGAAAATCAGGAAAGCGATCCATGCACTTAGGCAGTGACTTAACTTTTTCGTCAAAAAAGACCCCAAAAGTATCTTGGAATGTCTTGAAATTGTACACAGTCATAGTCAAGCATGCCCTGCACAAGAATCCGTTGAATATATTTGCATATCTCTTGAGGAATATTTTTAATGAATTTTTGAAAATCAGGAAAGCGATCCATGCACTTAGGCAGTGACTTAACTTTTGATGTTTTTGGGTTGTTTTTAAAGAATTAAAGCTGCAGGAGTTCATCCATGTCGTCCAGTCGCTGGAAACAAACGTTTGGACACCGTGGATCACACAGCAGGATATCAGGTGAGACGAAGGCAACGATCCATTTGCCCTGATGCACTTAGTGACTTGACTTTTTTTTCAAAAAAAACCCCAAAAGTAAATTGGAATGTCTTGAAATTGTACACAGTCATAGTCAAGCATGCCCTGAATAAGAATCCGTTGAATATATTTGCATATCTCTTGAAGAATATTTTTAATGAATTTTTGAAAATCCGGAAAGCGATCCATGCACTTGGACATTCCAAGTATGTTGGAATGTCTTGAAATTGTACTCAGTCATAGTCAACGACGCCCTGAACAAGAATCCGTTGAAAATATTTGCATATCGCTTAAGGAATATTTTTAATGAATTTTTGAAAATCAGGAAAGCGATCCATGCACTTAGGCAGTGACTTAACTTTTTATTCAAAAAAGACCCCAAAAGTATCTTGGAATGTCTTGAAATTGTACACAGTCTTAGTCAAGCATGCCCTGAACAAGAATCCGTTGAATATATTTGCATATCTCTTGAAGAATATTTTTAATGAATTTTTGAAAATCCGGAAAGCGATCCATGCACTTGGACATTCCAAGTATGTTGGAATGTCTTGAAATTGTACTCAGTCATAGTCAACGACGCCCTGAACAAGAATCCGTTGAAAATATTTGCATATCGCACAAGGAATATTTTGAATGAATTTTTGAAAATCAGGAAAGCAATCCATGCACTTAGGCAGTGACTTAACTTTTTTGTCAAAAAAGACCCCAAAAGTATCTTGGAATGTCTTGAAATTGTACACAGTCATAGTCAAGCATGCCCTGAACAAGAAACCGTTGAATATATTTGCATATCTCTTGAAGAATATTTTTAATGAATTTTTGAAAATCCGAAAAGCGATCCATGCACTTGGACATTCCAAGTATGTTGGAATGTCTTGAAATTGTACTCAGTCATAGTCAACGACGCCCTGAACAAGAATCAATTGAAAATATTTGCATATCTCTTAAGGAATATTTTAAATGAATTTTTGAAAATGAGGAAAGTCTGTGCACTTAGGCAGTGACTTAACTTTTTATTCAAAAAAGACCCCAAAAGTATCTTGATATGTCTTGAAATTGTACACAGTCATAGTCAAGCATGCCCTGAACAAGAATCCGTTGAATATATTTGCATATCTCTTGAAGAATATTTTTAATGAACTTTTGAAAATCAGGAAAGCGATCCATGCACTTGGACATTCCAAGTATGTTGGAATGTCTTGAAATTGTACTCAGTCATAGTCAACGACGCCCTGAACAAGAATCCGTTGAAAATATTTGCATATCGTTTAAGGAATATTTTTAAAGAATTTCTGAAAATCAGGAAAGCGATCCATGCACTTAGGCAGTGACTTAACTTTTTCGTCAAAAAAGACCCCAAAAGTATCTTGGAATGTCTTGAAATTGTACACAGTCATAGTCAAGCATGCCCTGAACAAGAATCCGTTGAATATATTTGCATATCTCTTGAAGAATATTTTTAATGAACTTTTGAAAATCAGGAAAGCGATCCATGCACTTGGACATTCCAAGTATGTTGGAATGTCTTGAAATTGTACTCAGTCATAGTCAACGACGCCCTGAACAAGAATCCGTTGAAAATATTTGCATATCGCTTAAGGAATATTTTTAATGAATTTTTGAAAATCAGGAAAGCGATCCATGCACTTAGGCAGTGACTTAACTTTTTCGTCAAAAAAGACCCCAAAAGTATCTTGGAATGTCTTGAAATTGTACACAGTCATAGTCAAGCATGCCCTGAACAAGAATCCGTTGAATATATTTGCATATCTCTTGAAGAATATTTTTAATGAATTTTTGAAAATCCGAAAAGCGATCCATGCACTTGGACATTCCAAGTATGTTGGAATGTCTTGAAATTGTACTCAGTCATAGTCAACGACGCTCTGAACAAGAATCAATTGAAAATATTTGCATATCTCTTAAGGAATATTTTTAATGAATTTTTGAAAATGAGGAAAGTCTGTGCACTAAGCCAGTGACTTAACTTTTCATTCAAAAAAGACCCCAAAAGTATCTTGGAATGTCTTGAAATTGTACACAGTCATAGTCAAGCATGCCCTGAACAAGAATCCGTTGAATATATTTGCATATCTCTTGAAGAATATTTTTAATGAACTTTTGAAAATCAGGAAAGCGATCCATGTACTTGGACATTCAAAGTATGTTGGAATGTCTTGAAATTGTACTCGGTCATAGTCAACGACGCCCTGAACAAGAATCCGTTGAAAATATTTGCATATCGCTTAAGGAATATTTTTAATGAATTTCTGAAAATGAGGAAAGCGATCCATGCACTTAGGCAGTGACTTAACTTTTTTGTCAAAAAAGACCCCAAAAGTATCTTGGAATGTCTTGAAATTGTACACAGTCATAGTCAAGCATGCCCTGAACAAGAATCCGTTGAATATATTTGCATATCTCTTGAAGAATATTTTTAATGAATTTTTGAAAATCCGAAAAGCGATCCATGCACTTGGACATTCCAAGTATGTTGGAATGTCTTGAAATTGTACTCAGTCATAGTCAACGACGCCCTGAACAAGAATCAATTGAAAATATTTGCATATCTCTTAAGGAATATTTTTAATGAATTTTTGAAAATGAGGAAAGTCTGTGCACTTAGGCAGTGACTTAACTTTTTATTCAAAAAAGACCCCAAAAGTATCTTGGAATGTCTTGAAATTGTACACAGTCATAGTCAAGCATGCCCTGAACAAGAATCCGTTGAATATATTTGCATATCTCTTGAAGAATATTTTTAATGAATTTTTGAAAATCCGAAAAGCGATCCATGCACTTGGACATTCCAAGTATGTTGGAATGTCTTGAAATTGTACTCAGTCATAGTCAACGACGCCCTGAACAAGAATCAATTGAAAATATTTGCATATCTCTTAAGGAATATTTTTAATGAATTTTTGAAAATGATGAAAGTCTGTGCACTTCGGCAGTGACTTAACTTTTTATTCAAAAAAGACCCCAAAAGCATCCTGGAATGTCTTGAAATTGTACACAGTCATAGTCAAGCATGCCCTGAACAAGAATCCGTTGAATATATTTGCATATCTCTTGAAGAATATTTTTAATGAACTTTTGAAAATCAGAAAAGCGATCCATGCACTTGGACATTCCAAGTATGTTGGAATGTCTTGAAATTGTACTCAGTCATAGTCAACGACGCCCTGAACAAGAATCCGTTGAAAATATTTGCATATCGCTTAAGGAATATTTTTAACGAATTTTTGAAAATCAGGAAAGCGATCCATGCACTTAGGCAGTGACTTAACTTTTTTGTCAAAAAAGACCCCAAAAGTATCTTGGAATGTCTTGAAATTGTACACAGTCATAGTCAAGCATGCCCTGAACAAGAATCCGTTGAATATATTTGCATATCTCTTGAGGAATATTTTTAATGAATTTTTGAAAATCAGGAAAGCGATCCATGCACTTAGGCAGTGACTTAACTTTTGATGTTTTTGGGTTGTTTTTAAAGAATTAAAGCTGCAGGAGTTCATCCATGTCGTCCAGTCGCTGGAAACAAACGTTTGGACACCGTGGATCACACAGCAGGATATCAGGTGAGACGAAGGAAACGATCCATTTGCCCTGATGCACTTAGTGACTTGACTTTTTTGTCAAAAAAAACCCCAAAAGTAAATTGGAATGTCTTGAAATTGTACACAGTCATAGTCAAGCATGCCCTGAACAAGAATCCGTTGAATATATTTGCATATCTCTTGAAGAATATTTTTAATGAACTTTTGAAAATCAGGAAAGCGATCCATGTACCTGGACATTCAAAGTATGTTGGAATGTCTTGAAATTGTACTCAGTCATAGTCAACGACGCCCTGAACAAGAATCCGTTGAAAATATTTGCATATCGCTTAAGGAATATTTTAAATGAATTTTTGAAAATGATGAAAGTCTGTGCACTTAGGCAGTGACTTAACTTTTTATTCAAAAAAGACCCCAAAGGTATCTTGGAATGTCTTGAAATTGTACACAGTCATAGTCAAGCATGCCCTGAACAAGAATCCGTTGAATATATTTGCATATCTCTTGAAGAATATTTTTAATGAATTTTTGAAAATCCGGAAAGCGATCCATGCACTTGGACATTCCAAGTATGTTGGAATGTCTTGAAATTGTACTCGGTCATAGTCAACGACGCCCTGAACAAGAATCCATTGAAAATATTTGCATATCTCTTAAGGAATATTTTTAATGAATTTTTGAAAATGATGAAAGTCTGTGCACTTAGGCAGTGACTTAACTTTTTATTCAAAAAAGACCCCAAAGGTATCTTGGAATGTCTTGAAATTGTACACAGTCATAGTCAAGCATGCCCTGAACAAGAATCCGTTGAATATATTTGCATATCTCTTGAAGAATATTTTTAATGAACTTTTGAAAATCAGGAAAGCGATCCATGTACTTGGACATTCAAAGTATGTTGGAATGTCTTGAAATTGTACTCGGTCATAGTCAACGACGCCCTGAACAAGAATCCGTTGAAAATATTTGCATATCGCTTAAGGAATATTTTTAATGAATTTCTGAAAATGAGGAAAGCGATCCATGCACTTAGGCAGTGACTTAACTTTTTTGTCAAAAAAGACCCCAAAAGTATCTTGGAATGTCTTGAAATTGTACACAGTCATAGTCAAGCATGCCCTGAACAAGAATCCGTTGAATATATTTGCATATCTCTTGAAGAATATTTTTAATGAATTTTTGAAAATCCGAAAAGCGATCCATGCACTTGGACATTCCAAGTATGTTGGAATGTCTTGAAATTGTACTCAGTCATAGTCAACGACGCCCTGAACAAGAATCAATTGAAAATATTTGCATATCTCTTAAGGAATATTTTTAATGAATTTTTGAAAATGAGGAAAGTCTGTGCACTTAGGCAGTGACTTAACTTTTTATTCAAAAAAGACCCCAAAAGTATCTTGGAATGTCTTGAAATTGTACACAGTCATAGTCAAGCATGCCCTGAACAAGAATCCGTTGAATATATTTGCATATCTCTTGAAGAATATTTTTAATGAATTTTTGAAAATCCGAAAAGCGATCCATGCACTTGGACATTCCAAGTATGTTGGAATGTCTTGAAATTGTACTCAGTCATAGTCAACGACGCCCTGAACAAGAATCAATTGAAAATATTTGCATATCTCTTAAGGAATATTTTTAATGAATTTTTGAAAATGATGAAAGTCTGTGCACTTCGGCAGTGACTTAACTTTTTATTCAAAAAAGACCCCAAAAGCATCCTGGAATGTCTTGAAATTGTACACAGTCATAGTCAAGCATGCCCTGAACAAGAATCCGTTGAATATATTTGCATATCTCTTGAAGAATATTTTTAATGAACTTTTGAAAATCAGAAAAGCGATCCATGCACTTGGACATTCCAAGTATGTTGGAATGTCTTGAAATTGTACTCAGTCATAGTCAACGACGCCCTGAACAAGAATCCGTTGAAAATATTTGCATATCGCTTAAGGAATATTTTTAACGAATTTTTGAAAATCAGGAAAGCGATCCATGCACTTAGGCAGTGACTTAACTTTTTTGTCAAAAAAGACCCCAAAAGTATCTTGGAATGTCTTGAAATTGTACACAGTCATAGTCAAGCATGCCCTGAACAAGAATCCGTTGAATATATTTGCATATCTCTTGAGGAATATTTTTAATGAATTTTTGAAAATCAGGAAAGCGATCCATGCACTTAGGCAGTGACTTAACTTTTGATGTTTTTGGGTTGTTTTTAAAGAATTAAAGCTGCAGGAGTTCATCCATGTCGTCCAGTCGCTGGAAACAAACGTTTGGACACCGTGGATCACACAGCAGGATATCAGGTGAGACGAAGGAAACGATCCATTTGCCCTGATGCACTTAGTGACTTGACTTTTTTGTCAAAAAAAACCCCAAAAGTAAATTGGAATGTCTTGAAATTGTACACAGTCATAGTCAAGCATGCCCTGAACAAGAATCCGTTGAATATATTTGCATATCTCTTGAAGAATATTTTTAATGAACTTTTGAAAATCAGGAAAGCGATCCATGTACCTGGACATTCAAAGTATGTTGGAATGTCTTGAAATTGTACTCAGTCATAGTCAACGACGCCCTGAACAAGAATCCGTTGAAAATATTTGCATATCGCTTAAGGAATATTTTAAATGAATTTTTGAAAATGATGAAAGTCTGTGCACTTAGGCAGTGACTTAACTTTTTATTCAAAAAAGACCCCAAAGGTATCTTGGAATGTCTTGAAATTGTACACAGTCATAGTCAAGCATGCCCTGAACAAGAATCCGTTGAATATATTTGCATATCTCTTGAAGAATATTTTTAATGAATTTTTGAAAATCCGGAAAGCGATCCATGCACTTGGACATTCCAAGTATGTTGGAATGTCTTGAAATTGTACTCGGTCATAGTCAACGACGCCCTGAACAAGAATCCATTGAAAATATTTGCATATCTCTTAAGGAATATTTTTAATGAATTTTTGAAAATGATGAAAGTCTGTGCACTTAGGCAGTGACTTAACTTTTTATTCAAAAAAGACCCCAAAGGTATCTTGGAATGTCTTGAAATTGTACACAGTCATAGTCAAGCATGCCCTGAACAAGAATCCGTTGAATATATTTGCATATCTCTTGAAGAATATTTTTAATGAACTTTTGAAAATCAGGAAAGCGATCCATGCACTTGGACATTCCAAGTATGTTGGAATGTCTTGAAATTGTACTCAGTCATAGTCAACGACGCCCTGAACAAGAATCCGTTGAAAATATTTGCATATCGCTTAAGGAATATTTTTTATGAATTTTTGAAAATCAGGAAAGCGATCCATGCACTTAAGCAGTGACTTAACTTTTTTGTCAAAAAAGACCCCAAAAGTATCTTGGAATGTCTTGAAATTGTACACCGTCATAGTCAAGCATGCCCTGAACAAGAATCCGTTGAATATATTTGCATATCTCTTGAAGAATATTTTTAATGAATTTTTGAAAATCCGAAAAGCGATCCATGCACTTGGACATTCCAAGTATGTTGGAATGTCTTGAAATTGTACTCAGTCATAGTCAACGACGCCCTGAACAAGAATCAATTGAAAATATTTGCATATCTCTTAAGGAATATTTTTAATGAATTTTTGAAAATGAGGAAAGTCTGTGCACTTAGGCAGTGACTTAACTTTTTATTCAAAAAAGACCCCAAAAGTATCTTGGAATGTCTTGAAATTGTACACAGTCATAGTCAAGCATGCCCTGAACAAGAATCCGTTGAATATATTTGCATATCTCTTGAAGAATATTTTTAATGAACTTTTGAAAATCAGGAAAGCGATCCATGCACTTGGACATTCCAAGTATGTTGGAATGTCTTGAAATTGTACTCAGTCATAGTCAACGATGCCCTGAACAAGAATCCGTTGAAAATATTTGCATATCGCTTAAGGAATATTTTTAATGAATTTTTGAAAATCAGGAAAGCGATCCATGCACTTAGGCAGTGACTTAACTTTTTCGTCAAAAAAGACCCCAAAAGTATCTTGGAATGTCTTGAAATTGTACACAGTCATAGTCAAGCATGCCCTGAACAAGAAACCGTTGAATATATTTGCATATCTCTTGAAGAATATTTTTAATGAACTTTTGAAAATCCGAAAAGCGATCCATGCACTTGGACATTCCAAGTATGTTGGAATGTCTTGAAATTGTACTCAGTCATAGTCAACGACGCCCTGAACAAGAATCCGTTGAAAATATTTGCATATCGCTTAAGGAATATTTTTAATGAATTTTTTAAAAAATCAGGAAAGCGATCCATGCACTTAGGCAGTGACTTAACTTTTTCGTCAGAAAAGACCCCAAAAGTATCTTGGAATGTCTTGAAATTGTACACAGTCATAGTCAAGCATGCCCTGAACAAGAATCCGTTGAATATATTTGCATATCTCTTGAAGAATATTTTTAATGAATTTTTGAAAATCCGGAAAGCGATCCATGCACTTAGGCAGTGACTTAACTTTTTCGTCAGAAAAGACCCCAAAAGTATCTTGGAATGTCTTGAAATTGTACACAGTCATAGTCAAGCATGCCCTGAACAAGAATCCGTTGAATATATTTGCATATCTCTTGAAGAATATTTTTAATGAATTTTTGAAAATCCGGAAAGCGATCCATGCAATTAGGCAGTGACTTAACTTTTTCGTCAGAAAAGACCCCAAAAGTATCTTGGAATGTCTTGAAATTGTACACAGTCATAGTCAAGCATGCCCTGAACAAGAATCCGTTGAATATATTTGCATATCTCTTGAAGAATATTTTTAATGAACTTTTGAAAATCCGAAAAGCGATCCATGCACTTGGACATTCCAAGTATGTTGGAATGTCTTGAAATTGTACTCAGTCATAGTCAACGACGCTCTGAACAAGAATCAATTGAAAATATTTGCATATCTCTTAAGGAATATTTTTAATGAATTTTTGAAAATGAGGAAAGTCTGTGCACTTAGGCAGTGACTTAACTTTTTATTCAAAAAAGACCCGAGAAGTATCTTGGAATGTCTTGAAATTGTACACAGTCATAGTCAAGCATGCCCTGAACAAGAATCCGTTGAATATATTTGCATATCTCTTGAAGAATATTTTTAATGAACTTTTGAAAATCAGGAAAGCGATCCATGCACTTGGACATTCCAAGTATGTTGGAATGTCTTGAAATTGTACTCGGTCATAGTCAACGACGCCCTGAACAAGAATCCGTTGAAAATTCTTGCATATCGCTTAAGGAATATTTTTAAATGAATTTTTGAAAATCAGGAAAGCGATCCATGCACTTGGACATTCCAAGTATGTTGGAATGTCTTGAAATTGTACTAAGTCATAGTCAACGACGCCCTGAACAAGAATCCGTTGAAAATATTTGCATATCGCTTCAGGAATATTTTAAATGAATTTTTGAAAATCAGGAAAGCGATCCATGCACTTAGGCAGTGACTTAACTTTTTTGTCAAAAAAGACCCCAAAAGTATCTTGGAATGTCTTGAAATTGTACACAGTCATAGTCAAGCATGCCCTGAACAAGAATCCGTTGAATATATTTGCATATCTCTTGAAGAATATTTTTAATGAATTTTTGAAAATCAGGAAAGCGATCCATGCACTTAGGCAGTGACTTAACTTTTTCGTCAAAAAAGACCCCAAAAGTATCTTGGAATGTCTTGAAATTGTACACAGTCATAGTCAAGCATGCCCTGAACAAGAATCCGTTGAATATATTTGCATATCTCTTGAAGAATATTTTTAATGAATTTTTAAAATTCCGGAAAGCTATCCATGCACTTGGACATTCCAAGTAAGTTGGAATGTCTTGAAATTGTACTCAGTCATAGTCAACGACGCCCTGAACAAGAATCTATTGAAAATATTTGCATATCTCTTAAGGAATATTTTTAATGAATATTTGAAAATGAGGAAAGTCTGTGCACTTAGGCAGTGACTTAACTTTTTCGTCAAAAAAGACCCCAAAAGTATCTTGGAATGTATTGAAATTGTACACAGTCATAGTCAAGCATGCCCTGAACAAGAACCTGTTGAATATATTTGCATATCTCTTGAATAATATTTTTAATGAATTTTTGAAAATCCGGAAAGCGATCCATGCAATTAGGCAGTGACTTAACTTTTTCGTCAGAAAAGACCCCAAAAGTATCTTGGAATGTCTTGAAATTGTACACAGTCATAGTCAAGCATGCCCTGAACAAGAATCCGTTGAATATATTTGCATATCTCTTGAAGAATATTTTTAATGAACTTTTGAAAATCCGAAAAGCGATCCATGCACTTGGACATTCCAAGTATGTTGGAATGTCTTGAAATTGTACTCAGTCATAGTCAACGACGCTCTGAACAAGAATCAATTGAAAATATTTGCATATCTCTTAAGGAATATTTTTAATGAATTTTTGAAAATGAGGAAAGTCTGTGCACTTAGGCAGTGACTTAACTTTTTATTCAAAAAAGACCCGAGAAGTATCTTGGAATGTCTTGAAATTGTACACAGTCATAGTCAAGCATGCCCTGAACAAGAATCCGTTGAATATATTTGCATATCTCTTGAAGAATATTTTTAATGAACTTTTGAAAATCAGGAAAGCGATCCATGCACTTGGACATTCCAAGTATGTTGGAATGTCTTGAAATTGTACTCGGTCATAGTCAACGACGCCCTGAACAAGAATCCGTTGAAAATTCTTGCATATCGCTTAAGGAATATTTTTAAATGAATTTTTGAAAATCAGGAAAGCGATCCATGCACTTGGACATTCCAAGTATGTTGGAATGTCTTGAAATTGTACTAAGTCATAGTCAACGACGCCCTGAACAAGAATCCGTTGAAAATATTTGCATATCGCTTCAGGAATATTTTAAATGAATTTTTGAAAATCAGGAAAGCGATCCATGCACTTAGGCAGTGACTTAACTTTTTTGTCAAAAAAGACCCCAAAAGTATCTTGGAATGTCTTGAAATTGTACACAGTCATAGTCAAGCATGCCCTGAACAAGAATCCGTTGAATATATTTGCATATCTCTTGAAGAATATTTTTAATGAATTTTTGAAAATCAGGAAAGCGATCCATGCACTTAGGCAGTGACTTAACTTTTTCGTCAAAAAAGACCCCAAAAGTATCTTGGAATGTCTTGAAATTGTACACAGTCATAGTCAAGCATGCCCTGAACAAGAATCCGTTGAATATATTTGCATATCTCTTGAAGAATATTTTTAATGAATTTTTAAAATTCCGGAAAGCTATCCATGCACTTGGACATTCCAAGTAAGTTGGAATGTCTTGAAATTGTACTCAGTCATAGTCAACGACGCCCTGAACAAGAATCTATTGAAAATATTTGCATATCTCTTAAGGAATATTTTTAATGAATATTTGAAAATGAGGAAAGTCTGTGCACTTAGGCAGTGACTTAACTTTTTCGTCAAAAAAGACCCCAAAAGTATCTTGGAATGTATTGAAATTGTACACAGTCATAGTCAAGCATGCCCTGAACAAGAACCTGTTGAATATATTTGCATATCTCTTGAATAATATTTTTAATGAATTTTTGAAAATCCGGAAAGCGATCCATGCACTTAGGCAGTGACTTAACTTTTTCGTCAAAAAAGACCCCAAAAGTATCTTGGAATGTCTTGAAATTGTACACAGTCATAGTCAAGCATGCCCTGAACAAGAATCCGTTGAATATATTTGCATATTTCTTGAAGAATATTTTTAATGAATTTTTAAAATTCCGGAAAGCTATCCATGCACTTGGACATTCCAAGTAAGTTGGAATGTCTTGAAATTGTACTCAGTCATAGTCAACGACGCCCTGAACAAGAATCTATTGAAAATATTTGCATATCTCTTAAGGAATATTTTTAATGAATTTTTGAAAATGAGGAAAGTCTCTGCACTTAGGCAGTGACTTAACTTTTTCGTCAAAAAAGACCCCAAAAGTATCTTGGAATGTCTTGAAATTGTACACAGTCATAGTCAAGCATGCCCTGAACAAGAATCCGTTGAATATATTTGCATATCTCTTGAAGAATATTTTTAATGAATTTTTGAAAATTCGAAAAGCGATCCATGCACTTGGACATTCCAAGTATGTTGGAATGTCTTGAAATTGTACTCAGTCATAGTCAACGACGCTCTGAACAAGAATCAATTGAAAATATTTGCATATCTCTTAAGGAATATTTTTAATGAATTTTTGAAAATGAGGAAAGTCTGTGCACTTAGGCAGTGACTTAACTTTTTATTCAAAAAAGACCCCAAAAGTATCTTGGAATGTCTTGAAATTGTACACAGTCATAGTCAAGCATGCCCTGAACAAGAATCCGTTGAATATATTTGCATATCTCTTGAAGAATATTTTTAATGAATTTTTGAAAATCCGGAAAGCGATCCATGCACTTGGACATTCCAAGTATGTTGGAATGTCTTGAAATTGTACTCGGTCATAGTCAACGACGCCCTGAACAAGAATCTATTGAAAATATTTGCATATCTCTTAAGGAATATTTTTAATGAATTTTTGAAAATGATGAAAGTCTGTGCACTTAGGCAGTGACTTAACTTTTTATTTAAAAAAGACCCCAAAGGTATCTTGGAATGTCTTGAAATTGTACACAGTCATAGTCAAGCATGCCCTGAACAAGAATCCGTTGAATATATTTGCATATCTCTTGAAGAATATTTTTAATGAACTTTTGAAAATCAGGAAAGCGATCCATGCACTTGGACATTCCAAGTATGTTGGAATGTCTTGAAATTGTACTCGGTCATAGTCAACGACGCCCTGAACAAGAATCCGTTGAAAATTCTTGCATATCGCTTAAGGAATATTTTTAAATGAATTTTTGAAAATCAGGAAAGCGATCCATGCACTTGGACATTCCAAGTATGTTGGAATGTCTTGAAATTGTACTCAGTCATAGTCAACGACGCCCTGAACAAGAATCCGTTGAAAATATTTGCATATCGTTTAAGGAATATTTTTAAAGAATTTCTGAAAATCAGGAAAGCGATCCATGCACTTAGGCAGTGACTTAACTTTTTCGTCAAAAAAGACCCCAAAAGTATCTTGGAATGTCTTGAAATTGTACACAGTCATAGTCAAGAATGCCCTGAACAAGAATCCGTTGAATATATTTGCATATCTCTTGAAGAATATTTTTAATGAATTTTTGAAAATCCGGAAAGCGATCCATGCACTTGGACATTCCAAGTATGTTGGAATGTCTTGAAATTGTACTCGGTCATAGTCAACGACGCCCTGAACAAGAATCCATTGAAAATATTTGCATATCTCTTAAGGAATATTTTTAATGAATTTTTGAAAATGATGAAAGTCTGTGCACTTTGGCAGTGACTTAACTTTTTATTCAAAAAAGACCCCAAAGGTATCTTGGAATGTCTTGAAATTGTACTCAGTCATAGTCAACGACGCCCTGAACAAGAATCCGTTGAAAATATTTGCATATCGCTTAAGGAATATTTTTAAAGAATTTCTGAAAATCAGGAAAGCGATCCATGCACTTAGGCAGTGACTTAACTTTTTCGTCAAAAAAGACCCCAAAAGTATCTTGGAATGTCTTGAAATTGTACACAGTCATAGTCGAGCATGCCCTGAACAAGAATCCGTTGAATATATTTGCATATCTCTTGAAGAATATTTTTAATGAACTTTTGAAAATCAGGAAAGCGATCCATGCACTTGGACATTCCAAGTATGTTGGAATGTCTTGAAATTGTACTCAGTCATAGTCAACGACGCCCTGAACAAGAATCCGTTGAAAATATTTGCATATCGTTTAAGGAATATTTTTAAAGAATTTCTGAAAATCAGTAAAACGATCCATGCACTTAGGCAGTGACTTAACTTTTTCGTCAAAAAAGACCCCAAAAGTATCTTGGAATGTCTTGAAATTGTACACAGTCATAGTCAAGAATGCCCTGAACAAGAATCCGTTGAATATATTTGCATATCTCTTGAAGAATATTTTTAATGAATTTTTGAAAATCCGGAAAGCGATCCATGCACTTGGACATTCCAAGTATGTTGGAATGTCTTGAAATTGTACTCGGTCATAGTCAACGACGCCCTGAACAGGAATCCATTGAAAATATTTGCATATCTCTTAAGGAATATTTTTAATGAATTTTTGAAAATGATGAAAGTCTGTGCACTTAGGCAGTGACTTAACTTTTTATTCAAAAAAGACCCCAAAGGTATCTTGGAATGTCTTGAAATTGTACACAGTCATAGTCAAGCATGCCCTGAACAAGAATCCGTTGAATATATTTGCATATCTCTTGAAGAATATTTTTAATGAACTTTTGAAAATCAGGAAAGCGATCCATGCACTTGGACATTCCAAGTATGTTGGAATGTCTTGAAATTGTACTCAGTCATAGTCAACGACGCCCTGAACAAGAATCCGTTGAAAATATTTGCATATCGCTTAAGGAATATTTTTAATGAATTTCTGAAAATGAGGAAAGCAATCCATGCACTTAGGCAGTGACTTAACTTTTTTGTCAAAAAAGACCCCAAAAGTATCTTGGAATGTCTTGAAATTGTACACAGTCATAGTCAAGCATGCCCTGAACAAGAATCCGTTGAATATATTT
The DNA here is from genome assembly GCF_963457635.1 of Microchirus variegatus. Lineage (NCBI taxonomy): Eukaryota > Metazoa > Chordata > Actinopteri > Pleuronectiformes > Soleidae > Microchirus > Microchirus variegatus. The sequence continues at coordinate 862,664 of NW_028154686.1, read as the reverse complement.
GCATATCTCTTGAAGAATATTTTTAATGAATTTTTGAAAATCCGAAAAGCGATCCATGCACTTGGACATTCCAAGTATGTTGGAATGTCTTGAAATTGTACTCAGTCATAGTCAACGACGCCCTGAACAAGAATCCGTTGAAAATATTTGCATATCGTTTAAGGAATATTTTTAAAGAATTTCTGAAAATCAGGAAAGCGATCCATGCACTTAGGCAGTGACTTAACTTTTTCGTCAAAAAAGACCCCAAAAGTATCTTGGAATGTCTTGAAATTGTACACAGTCATAGTCAAGAATGCCCTGAACAAGAATCCGTTGAATATATTTGCATATCTCTTGAAGAATATTTTTAATGAATTTTTGAAAATCCGGAAAGCGATCCATGCACTTGGACATTCCAAGTATGTTGGAATGTCTTGAAATTGTACTCGGTCATAGTCAACGACGCCCTGAACAAGAATCCATTGAAAATATTTGCATATCTCTTAAGGAATATTTTTAATGAATTTTTGAAAATGATGAAAGTCTGTGCACTTAGGCAGTGACTTAACTTTTTATTCAAAAAAGACCCCAAAGGTATCTTGGAATGTCTTGAAATTGTACACAGTCATAGTCAAGCATGCCCTGAACAAGAATCCGTTGAATATATTTGCATATCTCTTGAAGAATATTTTTAATGAATTTTTGAAAATCCGAAAAGTGATCCATGCACTTGGACATTCCAAGTATGTTGGAATGTCTTGAAATTGTACTCAGTCATAGTCAACGACGCCCTGAACAAGAATCAATTGAAAATATTTGCATATCTCTTAAGGAATATTTTTAATGAATTTTTGAATATTAGGAAAGCGATCCATGCACTTGGACATTCCAAGTATGTTGGAATGTCTTGAAATTGTACTCAGTCATAGTCAACGACGCCCTGAACAAGAATCCGTTGAAAATATTTGCATATCGCTTAAGGAATATTTTTAATGAATTTTTGAAAATCAGGAAAGCGATCCATGCACTTAGGCAGTGACTTAACTTTTTCGTCAAAAAAGACCCCAAAAGTATCTTGGAATGTCTTGAAATTGTACACAGTCATAGTCAAGCATGCCCTGAACAAGAATCCGTTGAATATATTTGCATATCTCTTGAGGAATATTTTTAATGAATTTTTGAAAATCAGGAAAGCGATCCATGCACTTAGGCAGTGACTTAACTTTTGATGTTTTTGGGTTGTTTTTAAAGAATTAAAGCTGCAGGAGTTCATCCATGTCGTCCAGTCGCTGGAAACAAACGTTTGGACACCGTGGATCACACAGCAGGATATCAGGTGAGACGAAGGAAACGATCCATTTGCCCTGATGCACTTAGTGACTTGACTTTTTTTTCAAAAAAAACCCCAAAAGTAAATTGGAATGTCTTGAAATTGTACACAGTCATAGTCAAGCATGCCCTGAACAAGAATCCGTTGAATATATTTGCATATCTCTTGAAGAATATTTTTAATGAATTTTTGAAAATCCGAAAAGCGATCCATGCACTTGGACATTCCAAGTATGTTGGAATGTCTTGAAATTGTACTCAGTCATAGTCAACGACGCCCTGAACAAGAATCCGTTGAAAATATTTGCATATCGTTTAAGGAATATTTTTAAAGAATTTCTGAAAATCAGGAAAGCGATCCATGCACTTAGGCAGTGACTTAACTTTTTATTCAAAAAAGACCCCAAAGGTATCTTGGAATGTCTTGAAATTGTACACAGTCATAGTCAAGCATGCCCTGAACAAGAATCCGTTGAATATATTTGCATATCTCTTGAAGAATATTTTTAATGAACTTTTGAAAATCAGGAAAGCGATCCATGCACTTGGACATTCCAAGTATGTTGGAATGTCTTGAAATTGTACTCAGTCATAGTCAACGACGCCCTGAACAAGAATCCGTTGAAAATATTTGCATATCGCTTAAGGAATATTTTTAAAGAATTTCTGAAAATCAGGAAAGCGATCCATGCACTTAGGCAGTGACTTAACTTTTTCGTCAAAAAAGACCCCAAAAGTATCTTGGAATGTCTTGAAATTGTACACAGTCATAGTCAAGCATGCCCTGAACAAGAATCCGTTGAATATATTTGCATATCTCTTGAAGAATATTTTTAATGAATTTTTGAAAATCCGAAAAGTGATCCATGCACTTGGACATTCCAAGTATGTTGGAATGTCTTGAAATTGTACTCAGTCATAGTCAACGACGCCCTGAACAAGAATCAATTGAAAATATTTGCATATCTCTTAAGGAATATTTTTAATGAATTTTTGAAAATGATGAAAGTCTGTGCACTTAGGCAGTGACTTAACTTTTTATTCAAAAAAGACCCCAAAGGTATCTTGGAATGTCTTGAAATTGTACACAGTCATAGGCAAGCATGCCCTGAACAAGAATCCGTTGAATATATTTGCATATCTCTTGAAGAATATTTTTAATGAATTTTTGAAAATCCGAAAAGCGATCCATGCACTTGGACATTCCAAGTATGTTGGAATGTCTTGAAATTGTACTCAGTCATAGTCAACGACGCCCTGAACAAGAATCCGTTGAAAATATTTGCATATCGTTTAAGGAATATTTTTAAAGAATTTCTGAAAATCAGGAAAGCGATCCATGCACTTAGGCAGTGACTTAACTTTTTATTCAAAAAAGACCCCAAAGGTATCTTGGAATGTCTTGAAATTGTACACAGTCATAGTCAAGCATGCCCTGAACAAGAATCCGTTGAATATATTTGCATATCTCTTGAAGAATATTTTTAATGAACTTTTGAAAATCAGGAAAGCGATCCATGCACTTGGACATTCCAAGTATGTTGGAATGTCTTGAAATTGTACTCAGTCATAGTCAACGACGCCCTGAACAAGAATCCGTTGAAAATATTTGCATATCGCTTAAGGAATATTTTTAAAGAATTTCTGAAAATCAGGAAAGCGATCCATGCACTTAGGCAGTGACTTAACTTTTTCGTCAAAAAAGACCCCAAAAGTATCTTGGAATGTCTTGAAATTGTACACAGTCATAGTCAAGCATGCCCTGAACAAGAATCCGTTGAATATATTTGCATATCTCTTGAAGAATATTTTTAATGAATTTTTGAAAATCCGAAAAGTGATCCATGCACTTGGACATTCCAAGTATGTTGGAATGTCTTGAAATTGTACTCAGTCATAGTCAACGACGCCCTGAACAAGAATCAATTGAAAATATTTGCATATCTCTTAAGGAATATTTTTAATGAATTTTTGAAAATGATGAAAGTCTGTGCACTTAGGCAGTGACTTAACTTTTTATTCAAAAAAGACCCCAAAGGTATCTTGGAATGTCTTGAAATTGTACACAGTCATAGGCAAGCATGCCCTGAATAAGAATCCGTTGAATATATTTGCATATCTCTTGAAGAATATTTTTAATGAATTTTTGAAAATCCGGAAAGCGATCCATGCACTTGGACATTCCAAGTATGTTGGAATGTCTTGAAATTGTACTCAGTCATAGTCAACGACGCCCTGAACAAGAATCCGTTGAAAATATTTGCATATCGCTTAAGGAATATTTTTAATGAATTTTTGAAAATCAGGAAAGCGATCCATGCACTTAGGCAGTGACTTAACTTTTTCGTCAAAAAAGACCCCAAAAGTATCTTGGAATGTCTTGAAATTGTACACAGTCATAGTCAAGCATGCCCTGAACAAGAATCCGTTGAATATATTTGCATATCTCTTGAGGAATATTTTTAATGAATTTTTGAAAATCAGGAAAGCGATCCATGCACTTAGGCAGTGACTTAACTTTTGATGTTTTTGGGTTGTTTTTAAAGAATTAAAGCTGCAGGAGTTCATCCATGTCGTCCAGTCGCTGGAAACAAACGTTTGGACACCGTGGATCACACAGCAGGATATCAGGTGAGACGAAGGAAACGATCCATTTGCCCTGATGCACTTAGTGACTTGACTTTTTTTTCAAAAAAAAACCCAAAAGTAAATTGGAATGTCTTGAAATTGTACACAGTCATAGTCAAGCATGCCCTGAATAAGAATCCGTTGAATATATTTGCATATCTCTTGAAGAATATTTTTAATGAATTTTTGAAAATCCGGAAAGCGATCCATGCACTTGGACATTCCAAGTATGTTGGAATGTCTTGAAATTGTACTCAGTCATAGTCAACGACGCCCTGAACAAGAATCCGTTGAAAATATTTGCATATTGCTTAAGGAATATTTTTAATGAATTTTTGAAAATCAGGAAAGCGATCCATGCACTTAGGCAGTGACTTAACTTTTTCGTCAAAAAAGACCCCAAAAGTATCTTGGAATGTCTTGAAATTGTACACAGTCATAGTCAAGCATGCCCTGAACAAGAATCCGTTGAATATATTTGCATATCTCTTGAAGAATATTTTTAATGAACTTTTGAAAATCAGGAAAGCGATCCATGCACTTGGACATTCCAAGTATGTTGGAATGTCTTGAAATTGTACTCAGTCATAGTCAACGACGCCCTGAACAAGAATCCGTTGAAAATATTTGCATATCGTTTAAGGAATATTTTTAAAGAATTTCTGAAAATCAGGAAAGCGATCCATGCACTTAGGCAGTGACTAAACTTTTTTGTCAAAAAAGACCCCAAAAGTATCTTGGAATGTCTTGAAATTGTACACAGTCATAGTCAAGCATGCCCTGAACAAGAATATGTTGAATATATTTGCATATCTCTTGAAGAATATTTTTAATGAATTTTTGAAAATCCGGAAAGCGATCCATGCACTTGGACATTCCAAGTATGTTGGAATGTCTTGAAATTGTACTCAGTCATAGTCAACGACGCCCTGAACAAGAATCCGTTGAAAATATTTGCATATCGCTTAAGGAATATTTTTAATGAATTTTTGAAAATCAGGAAAGCGATCCATGCACTTAGGCAGTGACTTAACTTTTTCGTCAAAAAAGACCCCAAAAGTATCTTGGAATGTCTTGAAATTGTACACAGTCATAGTCAAGCATGCCCTGAACAAGAATCCGTTGAATATATTTGCATATCTCTTGAGGAATATTTTTAATGAATTTTTGAAAATCAGGAAAGCGATCCATGCACTTAGGCAGTGACTTAACTTTTGATGTTTTTGGGTTGTTTTTAAAGAATTAAAGCTGCAGGAGTTCATCCATGTCGTCCAGTCGCTGGAAACAAACGTTTGGACACCGTGGATCACACAGCAGGATATCAGGTGAGACGAAGGAAACGATCCATTTGCCCTGATGCACTTAGTGACTTGACTTTTTTTTCAAAAAAAACCCCAAAAGTAAATTGGAATGTCTTGAAATTGTACACAGTCATAGTCAAGCATGCCCTGAATAAGAATCCGTTGAATATATTTGCATATCTCTTGAAGAATATTTTTAATGAATTTTTGAAAATCCGGAAAGCGATCCATGCACTTGGACATTCCAAGTATGTTGGAATGTCTTGAAATTGTACTCAGTCATAGTCAACGACGCCCTGAACAAGAATCCGTTGAAAATATTTGCATATTGCTTAAGGAATATTTTTAATGAATTTTTGAAAATCAGGAAAGCGATCCATGCACTTAGGCAGTGACTTAACTTTTTCGTCAAAAAAGACCCCAAAAGTATCTTGGAATGTCTTGAAATTGTACACAGTCATAGTCAAGCATGCCCTGAACAAGAATCCGTTGAATATATTTGCATATCTCTTGAAGAATATTTTTAATGAACTTTTGAAAATCAGGAAAGCGATCCATGCACTTGGACATTCCAAGTATGTTGGAATGTCTTGAAATTGTACTCAGTCATAGTCAACGACGCCCTGAACAAGAATCCGTTGAAAATATTTGCATATCGTTTAAGGAATATTTTTAAAGAATTTCTGAAAATCAGGAAAGCGATCCATGCACTTAGGCAGTGACTAAACTTTTTTGTCAAAAAAGACCCCAAAAGTATCTTGGAATGTCTTGAAATTGTACACAGTCATAGTCAAGCATGCCCTGAACAAGAATATGTTGAATATATTTGCATATCTCTTGAAGAATATTTTTAATGAATTTTTGAAAATCCGAAAAGCGATCCATGCACTTGGACATTCCAAGTATGTTGGAATGTCTTGAAATTGTACTCAGTCATAGTCAACGACGCCCTGAACAAGAATCAATTGAAAATATTTGCATATCTCTTAAGGAATATTTTTAAGGAATTTTTGAAAATGAGGAAAGTCTGTGCACTGAGGCAGTGACTTAACTTTTTATTCAAAAAAGACCCCAAAAGTATCTTGGAATGTCTTGAAATTGTACACAGTCATAGTCAAGCATGCCCTGAACAAGAATCCGTTGAATATATTTGCATATCTCTTGAAGAATATTTTTAATGAATTTTTGAAAATCCGGAAAGCGATCCATGCACTTGGACATTCCAAGTATGTTGGAATGTCTTGAAATTGTACTCAGTCATAGTCAACGACGCCCTGAACAAGAATCCGTTGAAAATATTTGCATATCGCTTAAGGAATATTTTTAATGAATTTTTGAAAATCAGGAAAGCAATCCATGCACTTAGGCAGTGACTTAACTTTTTTGTCAAAAAAGACCCCAAAAGTATCTTGGAATGTCTTGAAATTGTACACAGTCATAGTCAAGCATGCCCTGAACAAGAATCCGTTGAATATATTTGCATATCTCTTAAGGAATATTTTTAATGAATTTTTGAAAATGATGAAAGTCTGTGCACTTAGGCAGTGACTTAACTTTTTATTCAAAAAAGACCCCAAAGGTATCTTGGAATGTCTTGAAATTGTACTCAGTCATAGTCAACGACGCCCTGAACAAGAATCCGTTGAAAATATTTGCATATCGCTTAAGGAATATTTCTAATGAATTTTTGAAAATCAGGAAAGCGATCCATGCACTTAGGCAGTGACTTAACTTTTTTGTCAAAAAAGACCCCAAAAGTATCTTGGAATGTCTTGAAATTGTACACAGTCATAGTCAAGCATGCCCTGAACAAGAATCCGTTGAATATATTTGCATATCTCTTGAAGAATATTTTTAATGAACTTTTGAAAATCAGGAAAGCGATCCATGCACTTGGACATTCCAAGTATGTTGGAATGTCTTGAAATTGTACTCAGTCATAGTCAACGACGCCCTGAACAAGAATCCGTTGAAAATATTTGCGTATCGTTTAAGGAATATTTTTAAAGAATTTCTGAAAATCAGGAAAGCGATCCATGCACTTAGGCAGTGACTTAACTTTTTATTCAAAAAAGACCCCAAAAGTATCTTGGAATGTCTTGAAATTGTACACAGTCATAGTCAAGCATGCCCTGAACAAGAATCCGTTGAATATATTTGCATATCTCTTGAAGAATATTTTTAATGAACTTTTGAAAATCAGGAAAGCGATCCATGCACTTGGACATTCCAAGTATGTTGGAATGTCTTGTAATTGTACTCAGTCATAGTCAACGACACCCTGAACAAGAATCCGTTGAAAATATTTGCATATCGTTTAAGGAATATTTTTAAAGAATTTCTGAAAATCAGGAAAGCGATCCATGCACTTAGGCAGTGACTTAACTTTTTCGTCAAAAAAGACCCCAAAAGTATCTTGGAATGTCTTGAAATTGTACACAGTCATAGTCAAGCATGCCCTGAACAAGAATCCGTTGAATATATTTGCATATCTCTTGAAGAATATTTTTAATGAATTTTTGAAAATCCGGAAAGCGATCCATGCACTTTGACATTCCAAGTATGTTGGAATGTCTTGAAATTGTACTCAGTCATAGTCAACAACGCCCTGAACAAGAATCCATTGAAAATATTTGCATATCTCTTAAGGAATATTTTTAATGAATTTTTGAAAATGAGGAAAGTCTGTGCACTTAGGCAGTGACTTAACTTTTTATTCAAAAAAGACCCCAAAAGTATCTTGGAATGTCTTGAAATTGTACACAGTCATAGTCAAGCATGCCCTGAACAAGAATCCGTTGAATATATTTGCATATCTCTTGAAGAATATTTTTAATGAACTTTTGAAAATCAGGAAAGCGATCCATGCACTTGGACATTCCAAGTATGTTGGAATGTCTTGAAATTGTACTCGGTCATAGTCAACGACGCCCTGAACAAGAATCCGTTGAAAATATTTGCATATCGCTTAAGGAATATTTTTAAAGAATTTCTGAAAATCAGGAAAGCGATCCATGCACTTAGGCAGTGACTTAACTTTTTCGTCAAAAAAGACCCCAAAAGTATCTTGGAATGTCTTGAAATTGTACACAGTCATAGTCAAGCATGCCCTGAACAAGAATCCGTTGAATATATTTGCATATCTCTTGAAGAATATTTTTAATGAATTTTTGAAAATCCGGAAAGCGATCCATGCACTTGGACATTCCAAGTATGTTGGAATGTCTTGAAATTGTACTTGGTCATAGTCAACGACGCCCTGAACAAGAATCCATTGAAAATATTTGCATATCTCTTAAGGAATATTTTTAATGAATTTTTGAAAATGATGAAAGTCTGTGCACTTAGGCAGTGACTTAACTTTTTATTCAAAAAAGACCCCAAAGGTATATTGGAATGTCTTGAAATTGTACACAGTCATAGTCAAGCATGCCCTGAACAAGAATCCGTTGAATATATTTGCATATCTCTTGAAGAATATTTTTAATGAACTTTTGAAAATCAGGAAAGCGATCCATGCACTTGGACATTCCAAGTATGTTGGAATGTCTTGAAATTGTACTCAGTCATAGTCAACGACGCCCTGAACAAGAATCCGTTGAAAATATTTGCATATCGCTTAAGGAATATTTTTAATGAATTTTTGAAAATCAGGAAAGCGATCCATGCACTTAGGCAGTGACTTAACTTTTTTGTCAAAAAAGACCCCAAAAGTATCTTGGAATGTCTTGAAATTGTACACAGTCATAGTCAAGCATGCCCTGAACAAGAATCCGTTGAATATATTTGCATATCTCTTGAAGAATATTTTTAATCAATTTTTGAAAATCCGAAAAGCGATCCATGCACTTGGACATTCCAAGTATGTTGGAATGTCTTTAAATTGTACTCAGTCATAGTCAACGACGCCCTGAACAAGAATCAATTGAAAATATTTGCATATCTCTTAAGGAATATTTTTAATGAATTTTTGAAAATGAGGAAAGTCTGTGCACTTAGGCAGTGACTTAACTTTTGATGTTTTTGGTTTGTTTTTAAAGCATTAAAGCTGCAGGAGTTCATCCATGTCGCCCAGTCGCTGGAAACAAACGTTTGGACACCGTGGATCACACAGCAGGATATCAGGTGAGACGAAGGAAACGATCCATTTGCCCTGATGCACTTAGTGACTTGACTTTTTTTTCAAAAAAAACCCCAAAAGTAAATTGGAATGTCTTGAAATTGTACACAGTCATAGTCAAGCATGCCCTGAATAAGAATCCGTTGAATATATTTGCATATCTCTTGAAGAATATTTTTAATGAACTTTTGAAAATCAGGAAAGCGATCCATGCACTTGGACATTCCAAGTATGTTGGAATGTCTTGAAATTATACTCGGTCATAGTCAACGACGCCCTGAACAAGAATCCGTTGAAAATATTTGCATATCGCTTAAGGAATATTTTTAAAGAATTTCTGAAAATCAGGAAAGCGATCCATGCACTTAGGCAGTGACTTAACTTTTTCGTCAAAAAAGACCCCAAAAGTATCTTGGAATGTCTTGAAATTGTACACAGTCATAGTCAAGCATGCCCTGAACAAGAATCCGTTGAATATATTTGCATATCTCTTGAAGAATATTTTTAATGAATTTTTGAAAATCCGAAAAGCGATCCATGCACTTGGACATTCCAAGTATGTTGGAATGTCTTGAAATTGTACTCAGTCATAGTCAACGACGCCCTGAACAAGAATCAATTGAAAATATTTGCATATCTCTTAAGGAATATTTTTAATGAATTTTTGAAAATGAGGAAAGTCTGTGCACTTAGGCAGTGACTTAACTTTTTATTCAAAAAAGACCCCAAAGGTATCTTGGAATGTCTTGAAATTGTACACAGTCATAGTCAAGCATGCCCTGAACAAGAATCCGTTGAATATATTTGCATATCTCTTGAAGAATATTTTAAATGAAATTTTGAAAATCAGGAAAGCGATCCATGCACTTGGACATTCCAAGTATGTTGGAATGTCTTGAAATTGTACTCAGTCATAGTCAACGACGCCCTGAACAAGAATCCGTTGAAAATATTTGCATATCGCTTAAGGAATATTTTTAATGAATTTTTGAAAATCAGGAAAGCGATCCATGCACTTAGGCAGTGACTTAACTTTTTTGTCAAAAAAGACCCCAAAAGTATCTTGGAATGTCTTGAAATTGTACACAGTCATAGTCAAGCATGCCCTGAACAAGAATCCGTTGAATATATTTGCATATCTCTTGAAGAATATTTTGAATGAATTTTTGAAAATCCGAAAAGCGATCCATGCACTTGGACATTCCAAGTATGTTGGAATGTCTTGAAATTGTACTCAGTCATAGTCAACAACGCCCTGAACAAGAATCAATTGAAAATATTTGCATATCTCTTAAGGAATATTTTTAATGAATTTTTGAAAATGAGGAAAGTCTGTGCACCTTGGCAGTGACTTAACTTTTTATTCAAAAAAGACCCCAAAAGTATCTTGGAATGTCTTGAAATTGTACACAGTCATAGTCAAGCATGCCCTGAACAAGAATCCGTTGAATATATTTGCATATCTCTTGAAGAATATTTTTAATGAATTTTTGAAAATCCGAAAAGCGATCCATGCACTTGGACATTCCAAGTATGTTGGAATGTCTTGAAATTGTACTCGGTCATAGTCAGCGACGCCCTGAACAAGAATCCATTGAAAATATTTGCATATCGCTTAAGGAATATTTTTAATGAATTTTTGAAAATCAGAAAAGCGATCCATGCACTTAGGCAGTGACTTAACTTTTTTGTCAAAAAAGACCCCAAAAGTATCTTGGAATGTCTTGAAATTGTACACAGTCATAGTCAAGCATGCCCTGAACAAGAATCCGTTGAAAATATTTGCATATCGTTTAAGGAATATTTTTAAAGAATTTCTGAAAATCAGGAAAGCGATCCATGCACTTAGGCAGTGACTTAACTTTTTTGTCAAAAAAGACCCCAAAAGTATCTTGGAATGTCTTGAAATTGTACACAGTCATAGTCAAGCATGCCCTGAACAAGAATCCGTTGAAAATATTTGCATATCGCTTAAGGAATATTTTTAATGAATTTTTGAAAATCAGGAAAGCGATCCATGCACTTAGGCAGTGACTTAACTTTTTTGTCAAAAAAGACCCCAAAAGTATCTTGGAATGTCTTGAAATTGTACACAGTCATAGTCAAGCATGCCCTGAACAAGAATCCGTTGAATATATTTGCATATCTCTTGAAGAATATTTTTAATGAATTTTTGAAAATCCGAAAAGCGATCCATGCACTTGGACATTCCAAGTATGTTGGAATGTCTTTAAATTGTACTCAGTCATAGTCAACGACGCCCTGAACAAGAATCAATTGAAAATATTTGCATATCTCTTAAGGAATATTTTTAATGAATTTTTGAAAATGAGGAAAGTCTGTGCACTTAGGCAGTGACTTAACTTTTTATTAAAAAAAGACCCCAAAAGTATCTTGGAATGTCTTGAAATTGTACACAGTCATAGTCAAGCATGCCCTGAACAAGAATCCGATGAATATATTTGCATATCTCTTGAAGAATATTTTTAATGAACTTTTGAAAATCAGGAAAGCGATCCATGCACTTGGACATTCCAAGTATGTTGGAATGTTTTGAAATTGTACTCAGTCATAGTCAACGACGCCCTGAACAAGAATCCGTTGAAAATATTTGCATATCGCTTAAGGAATATTTTTAATGAATTTTTGAAAATCAGGAAAGCGATCCATGCACTTAGGCAGTGACTTAACTTTTTATTCAAAAAAGACCCCAAAAGTATCTTGGAATGTCTTGAAATTGTACACAGTCATAGTCAAGCATGCCCTGAACAAGAATCCGTTGAATATATTTGCATATCTCTTGAAGAATATTTTTAATGAATTTTTGAAAATCCGAAAAGCGATCCATGCACTTGGACATTCCAAGTATGTTGGAATGTCTTGAAATTGTACTCAGTCATAGTCAACGACGCCCTGAACAAGAATCAATTGAAAATATTTGCATATCTCTTAAGGAATATTTTTAATGAATTTTTGAAAATTAGGAAAGCGATCCATGCACTTAGGCAGTGACTTAACTTTTGATGTTTTTGGTTTGTTTTTAAAGCATTAAAGCTGCAGGAGTTCATCCATGTCGCCCAGTCGCTGGAAACAAACGTTTGGACACCGTGGATCACACAGCAGGATATCAGGTGAGACGAAGGAAACGATCCATTTGCCCTGATGCACTTAGTGACTTGACTTTTTTTTCAAAAAAAACCCCAAAAGTAAATTGGAATGTCTTGAAATTGTACAAAGTCATAGTCAAGCATGCCCTGAATAAGAATCCGTTGAATATATTTGCATATCTCTTGAAGAATATTTTTAATGAATTTTTGAAAATCCGAAAAGCGATCCATGCACTTGGACATTCCAAGTATGTTGGAATGTCTTGAAATTGTACTCAGTCATAGTCAACGACGCCCTGAACAAGAATCCGTTGAAAATATTTGCATATCGCTTAAGGAATATTTTTAATGAATTTTTGAAAATCAGGAAAGCGATCCATGCACTTAGGCAGTGACTTAACTTTTTCGTCAAAAAAGACCCCAAAAGTATCTTGGAATGTCTTGAAATTGTACACAGTCATAGTCAAGCATGCCCTGAACAAGAATCCGTTGAATATATTTGCATATCTCTTGAGGAATATTTTTAATGAATTTTTGAAAATCAGGAAAGCGATCCATGCACTTAGGCAGTGACTTAACTTTTGATGTTTTTGGGTTGTTTTTAAAGAATTAAAGCTGCAGGAGTTCATCCATGTCGTCCAGTCGCTGGAAACAAACGTTTGGACACCGTGGATCACACAGCAGGATATCAGGTGAGACGAAGGAAACGATCCATTTGCCCTGATGCACTTAGTGACTTGACTTTTTTTTCAAAAAAAAACCCAAAAGTAAATTGGAATGTCTTGAAATTGTACACAGTCATAGTCAAGCATGCCCTGAACAAGAATCCGTTGAATATATTTGCATATCTCTTGAAGAATATTTTTATTGAATTTTTGAAAATCCGAAAAGCGATCCATGCACTTGGACATTCCAAGTATGTTGGAATGTCTTGAAATTGTACTCAGTCATAGTCAACGACGCCCTGAACAAGAATCCGTTGAAAATATTTGCATATCGTTTAAGGAATATTTTTAAAGAATTTCTGAAAATCAGGAAAGCGATCCATGCACTTAGGCAGTGACTTAACTTTTTCGTCAAAAAAGACCCCAAAAGTATCTTGGAATGTCTTGAAATTGTACACAGTCATAGTCAAGCATGCCCTGAACAAGAATCCGTTGAATATATTTGCATATCTCTTGAAGAATATTTTTAATGAACTTTTGAAAATCAGGAAAGCGATCCATGCACTTGGACATTCCAAGTATGTTGGAATGTCTTGAAATTGTACTCAGTCATAGTCAACGACGCCCTGAACAAGAATCCGTTGAAAATATTTGCATATCGTTTAAGGAATATTTTTAAAGAATTTCTGAAAATCAGGAAAGCGATCCATGCACTTAGGCAGTGACTTAACTTTTTCGTCAAAAAAGACCCCAAAAGTATCTTGGAATGTCTTGAAATTGTACACAGTCATAGTCAAGCATGCCCTGAACAAGAATCCGTTGAATATATTTGCATATCTCTTGAAGAATATTTTTAATGAACTTTTGAAAATCAGGAAAGCGATCCATGCACTTGGACATTCCAAGTATGTTGGAATGTCTTGAAATTGTACTCAGTCATAGTCAACGACGCCCTGAACAAGAATCCGTTGAAAATATTTGCATATCGCTTAAGGAATATTTTTAATGAATTTTTGAAAATCAGAAAAGCGATCCATGCACTTAGGCAGTGACTTAACTTTTTTGTCAAAAAAGACCCCAAAAGTATCTTGGAATGTCTTGAAATTGTACACAGTCATAGTCAAGCATGCCCTGAACAAGAATCCGTTGAATATATTTGCATATCTCTTGAAGAATATTTTTAATGAATTTTTGAAAATCCGAAAAGCGATCCATGCACTTGGACATTCCAAGTATGTTGGAATGTCTTTAAATTGTACTCAGTCATAGTCAACGACGCCCTGAACAAGAATCAATTGAAAATATTTGCATATCTCTTAAGGAATATTTTTAATGAATTTTTGAAAATGAGGAAAGTCTGTGCACTTAGGCAGTGACTTAACTTTTTATTCAAAAAAGACCCCAAAAGTATCTTGGAATGTCTTGAAATTGTACACAGTCATAGTCAAGCATGCCCTGAACAAGAATCCGTTGAATATATTTGCATATCTCTTGAAGAATATTTTTAATGAACTTTTGAAAATCAGGAAAGCGATCCATGCACTTGGACATTCCAAGTATGTTGGAATGTTTTGAAATTGTACTCAGTCATAGTCAACGACGCCCTGAACAAGAATCCGTTGAAAATATTTGCATATCGTTTAAGGAATATTTTTAATGAATTTTTGAAAATGAGGAAAGTCTGTGCACTTAGGCAGTGACTTAACTTTTTATTCAAAAAAGACCCCAAAAGTATCTTGGAATGTCTTGAAATTGTACACAGTCATAGTCAAGCATGCCCTGAACAAGAATCCGTTGAATATATTTGCATATCTCTTGAAGAATATTTTTAATGAACTTTTGAAAATCAGGAAAGCGATCCATGCACTTGGACATTCCAAGTATGTTGGAATGTTTTGAAATTGTACTCAGTCATAGTCAACGACGCCCTGAACAAGAATCCGTTGAAAATATTTGCATATCGCTTAAGGAATATTTTTAATGAATTTTTGAAAATCAGAAAAGCGATCCATGCACTGAGGCAGTGACTTAACTTTTTTGTCAAAAAAGACCCCAAAAGTATCTTGGAATGTCTTGAAATTGTACACAGTCATAGTCAAGCATGCCCTGAACAAGAATCCGTTGAATATATTTGCATATCTCTTGAAGAATATTTTTAATGAATTTTTGAAAATCCGAAAAGCGATCCATGCACTTGGACATTCCAAGTATGTTGGAATGTCTTGAAATTGTACTCAGTCATAGTCAACGACGCCCTGAACAAGAATCAATTGAAAATATTTGCATATCTCTTAAGGAATATTTTTAATGAATTTTTGAAAATGATGAAAGTCTGTGCACTTAGGCAGTGACTTAACTTTTTATTCAAAAAAGACCCCAAAGGTATCTTGGAATGTCTTGAAATTGTACACAGTCATAGTCAAGCATGCCCTGAACAAGAATCCGTTGAATATATTTGCATATCTCTTGAAGAATATTTTTAATGAACTTTTGAAAATCAGGAAAGCGATCCATGCACTTGGACATTCCAAGTATGTTGGAATGTCTTGAAATTGTACTCAGTCATAGTCAACGACGCCCTGAACAAGAATCCGTTGAAAATATTTGCATATCGCTTAAGGAATATTTTTAATGAATTTTTGAAAATCAGGAAAGCGATCCATGCACTTAGGCAGTGACTTAACTTTTTTGTCAAAAAAGACCCCAAAAGTATCTTGGAATGTCTTGAAATTGTACACAGTCATAGTCAAGCATGCCCTGAACAAGAATCCGTTGAATATATTTGCATATCTCTTGAAGAATATTTTTAATGAATTTTTGAAAATCCGAAAAGCGATCCATGCACTTGGACATTCCAAGTATGTTGGAATGTCTTGAAATTGTACTCAGTCATAGTCAACGACGCCCTGAACAAGAATCAATTGAAAATATTTGCATATCTCTTAAGGAATATTTTTAATGAATTTTTGAAAATGAGGAAAGTCTGTGCACTTAGGCAGTGACTTAACTTTTTATTCAAAAAAGACCCCAAAAGTATCTTGGAATGTCTTGAAATTGTACACAGTCATAGTCAAGCATGCCCTGAACAAGAATCCGTTGAAAATATTTGCATATCGCTTAAGGAATATTTTTAATGAATTTTTGAAAATCAGAAAAGCGATCCATGCACTTAGGCAGTGACTTAACTTTTTTGTCAAAAAAGACCCCAAAAGTATCTTGGAATGTCTTGAAATTGTACACAGTCATAGTCAAGCATGCCCTGAACAAGAATCCGTTGAAAATATTTGCATATCGTTTAAGGAATATTTTTAAAGAATTTCTGAAAATCAGGAAAGCGATCCATGCACTTAGGCAGTGACTTAACTTTTTTGTCAAAAAAGACCCCAAAAGTATCTTGGAATGTCTTGAAATTGTACACAGTCATAGTCAAGCATGCCCTGAACAAGAATCCGTTGAAAATATTTGCATATCGCTTAAGGAATATTTTTAATGAATTTTTGAAAATCAGGAAAGCGATCCATGCACTTAGGCAGTGACTTAACTTTTTTGTCAAAAAAGACCCCAAAAGTATCTTGGAATGTCTTGAAATTGTACACAGTCATAGTCAAGCATGCCCTGAACAAGAATCCGTTGAATATATTTGCATATCTCTTGAAGAATATTTTTAATGAATTTTTGAAAATCCGAAAAGCGATCCATGCACTTGGACATTCCAAGTATGTTGGAATGTCTTTAAATTGTACTCAGTCATAGTCAACGACGCCCTGAACAAGAATCAATTGAAAATATTTGCATATCTCTTAAGGAATATTTTTAATGAATTTTTGAAAATGAGGAAAGTCTGTGCACTTAGGCAGTGACTTAACTTTTTATTAAAAAAAGACCCCAAAAGTATCTTGGAATGTCTTGAAATTGTACACAGTCATAGTCAAGCATGCCCTGAACAAGAATCCGATGAATATATTTTCATATCTCTTGAAGAATATTTTTAATGAACTTTTGAAAATCAGGAAAGCGATCCATGCACTTGGACATTCCAAGTATGTTGGAATGTTTTGAAATTGTACTCAGTCATAGTCAACGACGCCCTGAACAAGAATCCGTTGAAAATATTTGCATATCGCTTAAGGAATATTTTTAATGAATTTTTGAAAATCAGGAAAGCGATCCATGCACTTAGGCAGTGACTTAACTTTTTCGTCAAAAAAGACCCCAAAAGTATCTTGGAATGTCTTGAAATTGTACACAGTCATAGTCAAGCATGCCCTGAACAAGAATCCGTTGAATATATTTGCATATCTCTTGAGGAATATTTTTAATGAATTTTTGAAAATCAGGAAAGCGATCCATGCACTTAGGCAGTGACTTAACTTTTGATGTTTTTGGGTTGTTTTTAAAGAATTAAAGCTGCAGGAGTTCATCCATGTCGTCCAGTCGCTGGAAACAAACGTTTGGACACCGTGGATCACACAGCAGGATATCAGGTGAGACGAAGGAAACGATCCATTTGCCCTGATGCACTTAGTGACTTGACTTTTTTTTCAAAAAAAAACCCAAAAGTAAATTGGAATGTCTTGAAATTGTACACAGTCATAGTCAAGCATGCCCTGAACAAGAATCCGTTGAATATATTTGCATATCTCTTGAAGAATATTTTTATTGAATTTTTGAAAATCCGAAAAGCGATCCATGCACTTGGACATTCCAAGTATGTTGGAATGTCTTGAAATTGTACTCAGTCATAGTCAACGACGCCCTGAACAAGAATCCGTTGAAAATATTTGCATATCGTTTAAGGAATATTTTTAAAGAATTTCTGAAAATCAGGAAAGCGATCCATGCACTTAGGCAGTGACTTAACTTTTTCGTCAAAAAAGACCCCAAAAGTATCTTGGAATGTCTTGAAATTGTACACAGTCATAGTCAAGCATGCCCTGAACAAGAATCCGTTGAATATATTTGCATATCTCTTGAAGAATATTTTTAATGAACTTTTGAAAATCAGGAAAGCGATCCATGCACTTAGGCAGTGACTTAACTTTTTTGTCAAAAAAGACCCCAAAAGTATCTTGGAATGTCTTGAAATTGTACACAGTCATAGTCAAGCATGCCCTGAACAAGAATCCGTTGAATATATTTGCATATCTCTTGAAGAATATTTTTAATGAATTTTTGAAAATCCGAAAAGCGATCCATGCACTTGGACATTCCAAGTATGTTGGAATGTCTTGAAATTGTACTCAGTCATAGTCAACGACGCCCTGAACAAGAATCAATTGAAAATATTTGCATATCTCTTAAGGAATATTTTTAATGAATTTTTGAAAATGAGGAAAGTCTGTGCACTTAGGCAGTGACTTAACTTTTTATTCAAAAAAGACCCCAAAAGTATCTTGGAATGTCTTGAAATTGTACACAGTCATAGTCAAGCATGCCCTGAACAAGAATCCGTTGAATATATTTGCATATCTCTTGAAGAATATTTTTAATGAACTTTTGAAAATCAGGAAAGCGATCCATGCACTTGGACATTCCAAGTATGTTGGAATGTTTTGAAATTGTACTCAGTCATAGTCAACGACGCCCTGAACAAGAATCCGTTGAAAATATTTGCATATCGTTTAAGGAATATTTTTAATGAATTTTTGAAAATGAGGAAAGTCTGTGCACTTAGGCAGTGACTTAACTTTTTATTCAAAAAAGACCCCAAAAGTATCTTGGAATGTCTTGAAATTGTACACAGTCATAGTCAAGCATGCCCTGAACAAGAATCCGTTGAATATATTTGCATATCTCTTGAAGAATATTTTTAATGAACTTTTGAAAATCAGGAAAGCGATCCATGCACTTGGACATTCCAAGTATGTTGGAATGTTTTGAAATTGTACTCAGTCATAGTCAACGACGCCCTGAACAAGAATCCGTTGAAAATATTTGCATATCGCTTAAGGAATATTTTTAATGAATTTTTGAAAATCAGAAAAGCGATCCATGCACTTGGACATTCCAAGTATGTTGGAATGTCTTGAAATTGTACTCAGTCATAGTCAACGACGCCCTGAACAAGAATCAATTGAAAATATTTGCATATCTCTTAAGGAATATTTTTAATGAATTTTTGAAAATGAGGAAAGTCTGTGCACTTAGGCAGTGACTTAACTTTTTATTCAAAAAAGACCCCAAAAGTATCTTGGAATGTCTTGAAATTGTACACAGTCATAGTCAAGCATGCCCTGAACAAGAATCCGTTGAATATATTTGCATATCTCTTGAAGAATATTTTTAATGAACTTTTGAAAATCAGGAAAGCGATCCATGCACTTGGACATTCCAAGTATGTTGGAATGTCTTGAAATTGTACTCAGTCATAGTCAACGACGCCCTGAACAAGAATCCGTTGAAAATATTTGCATATCGTTTAAGGAATATTTTTAAAGAATTTCTGAAAATCAGGAAAGCGATCCATGCACTTAGGCAGTGACTTAACTTTTTCGTCAAAAAAGACCCCAAAAGTATCTTGGAATGTCTTGAAATTGTACACAGTCATAGTCAAGCATGCCCTGAACAAGAATCCGTTGAATATATTTGCATATCTCTTGAAGAATATTTTTAATGAATTTTTCGAAAATCCGGAAAGCAATCCATGCACTTGGACATTCCAAGTATGTTGGAATGTCTTGAAATTGTACTCGGTCATAGTCAACGACGCACTGAACAAGAATCCGTTGAA
Source organism: Microchirus variegatus (assembly GCF_963457635.1). Lineage (NCBI taxonomy): Eukaryota > Metazoa > Chordata > Actinopteri > Pleuronectiformes > Soleidae > Microchirus > Microchirus variegatus. The sequence goes on along the minus strand of NW_028154686.1, from coordinate 842,802 downwards.
AATATTTGCATATCTCTTAAGGAATATTTTTAATGAATTTTTGAAAATGATGAAAGTCTGTGCACTTAGGCAGTGACTTAACTTTTTATCCAAAAAAGACCCCAAAGGTATCTTGGAATGTCTTGAAATTGTACACAGTCATAGTCAAGCATGCCCTGAACAAGAATCCGTTGAATATATTTGCATATCTCTTGAAGAATATTTTTAATGAACTTTTGAAAATCAGGAAAGCGATCCATGCACTTGGACATTCCAAGTATGTTGGAATGTCTTGAAATTGTACTCAGTCATAGTCAACGACGCCCTGAACAAGAATCCGTTGAAAATATTTGCATATCGCTTAAGGAATATTTTTAAGGAATTTTTGAAAATCAGGAAAGCGATCCATGCACTTAGGCAGTGACTTAACTTTTTTGTCAAAAAAGACCCCAAAAGTATCTTGGAATGTCTTGAAATTGTACACAGTCATAGTCAAGCATGCCCTGAACAAGAATCCGTTGAATATATTTGCATATCTCTTGAAGAATATTTTTAATGAATTTTTGAAAATCCGAAAAGCGATCCATGCACTTGGACATTCCAAGTATGTTGGAATGTCTTTAAATTGTACTCAGTCATAGTCAACGACGCCCTGAACAAGAATCAATTGAAAATATTTGCATATCTCTTAAGGAATATTTTTAATGAATTTTTGAAAATGAGGAAAGTCTGTGCACTTAGGCAGTGACTTAACTTTTTATTCAAAAAAGACCCCAAAAGTATCTTGGAATGTCTTGAAATTGTACACAGTCATAGTCAAGCATGCCCTGAACAAGAATCCGTTGAATATATTTGCATATCTCTTGAGGAATATTTTTAATGAATTTTTGAAAATCAGGAAAGCGATCCATGCACTTAGGCAGTGACTTAACTTTTGATGTTTTTGGGTTGTTTTTAAAGAATTAAAGCTGCAGGAGTTCATCCATGTCGTCCAGTCGCTGGAAACAAACGTTTGGACACCGTGGATCACACAGCAGGATATCAGGTGAGACGAAGGAAACGATCCATTTGCCCTGATGCACTTAGTGACTTGACTTTTTTTTCAAAAAAAACCCCAAAAGTAAATTGGAATGTCTTGAAATTGTACACAGTCATAGTCAAGCATGCCCTGAACAAGAATCCGTTGAATATATTTGCATATCTCTTGAAGAATATTTTTAATGAACTTTTGAAAATCAGGAAAGCGATCCATGCACTTGGACATTCCAAGTATGTTGGAATGTTTTGAAATTGTACTCAGTCATAGTCAACGACGCCCTGAACAAGAATCCGTTGAAAATATTTGCATATCGCTTAAGGAATATTTTTAATGAATTTTTGAAAATCAGGAAAGCGATCCATGCACTTAGGCAGTGACTTAACTTTTTATTCAAAAAAGACCCCTAAAGTATCTTGGAATGTCTTGAAATTGTACACAGTCATAGTCAAGCATGCCCTGAACAAGAATCCGTTGAATATATTTGCATATCTCTTGAAGAATATTTTTAATGAATTTTTGAAAATCCGAAAAGCGATCCATGCACTTGGACATTCCAAGTATGTTGGAATGTCTTGAAATTGTACTCAGTCATAGTCAACGACGCCCTGAACAAGAATCAATTGAAAATATTTGCATATCTCTTAAGGAATATTTTTAATGAATTTTTGAAAATGAGGAAAGTCTGTGCACTTAGGCAGTGACTTAACTTTTTATTCAAAAAAGACCCCAAAAGTATCTTGGAATGTCTTGAAATTGTACACAGTCATAGTCAAGCATGCCCTGAACAAGAATCCGTTGAATATATTTGCATATCTCTTGAAGAATATTTTTAATGAACTTTTGAAAATCAGGAAAGCGATCCATGCACTTGGACATTCCAAGTATGTTGGAATGTCTTGAAATTGTACTCAGTCATAGTCAACGACGCCCTGAACAAGAATCCGTTGAAAATATTTGCATATCGCTTAAGGAATATTTTTAATGAATTTTTGAAAATCAGGAAAGCGATCCATGCACTTAGGCAGTGACTTAACTTTTTTGTCAAAAAAGACCCCAAAAGTATCTTGGAATGTCTTGAAATTGTACACAGTCATAGTCAAGCATGCCCTGAACAAGAATCCGTTGAATATATTTGCATATCTCTTGAAGAATATTTTTAATGAATTTTTGAAAATCCGAAAAGCAATCCATGCACTTGGACATTCCAAGTATGTTGGAATGTCTTGAAATTGTACTCAGTCATAGTCAACGACGCCCTGAACAAGAATCAATTGAAAATATTTGCATATCTCTTAAGGAATATTTTTAATGAATTTTTGAAAATGAGGAAAGTCTGTGCACTTAGGCAGTGACTTAACTTTTTATTCAAAAAAGACCCCAAAAGTATCTTGGAATGTCTTGAAATTGTACACAGTCATAGTCAAGCATGCCCTGAACAAGAATCCGTTGAATATATTTGCATATCTCTTGAGGAATATTTTTAATGAATTTTTGAAAATCAGGAAAGCGATCCATGCACTTAGGCAGTGACTTAACTTTTGATGTTTTTGGGTTGTTTTTAAAGAATTAAAGCTGCAGGAGTTCATCCATGTCGTCCAGTCGCTGGAAACAAACGTTTGGACACCGTGGATCACACAGCAGGATATCAGGTGAGACGAAGGAAACGATCCATTTGCCCTGATGCACTTAGTGACTTGACTTTTTTTTCAAAAAAAACCCCAAAAGTAAATTGGAATGTCTTGAAATTGTACACAGTCATAGTCAAGCATGCCCTGAACAAGAATCCGTTGAATATATTTGCATATCTCTTGAAGAATATTTTTATTGAATTTTTGAAAATCCGAAAAGCGATCCATGCACTTGGACATTCCAAGTATGTTGGAATGTCTTGAAATTGTACTCAGTCATAGTCAACGACGTCCTGAACAAGAATCAATTGAAAATATTTGCATATCTCTTAAGGAATATTTTTAATGAATTTTTGAAAATGAGGAAAGTCTGTGCACTTAGGCAGTGACTTAACTTTTTATTCAAAAAAGACCCCAAAAGTATCTTGGAATGTCTTGAAATTGTACACAGTCATAGTCAAGCATGCCCTGAACAAGAATCCGTTGAATATATTTGCATATCTCTTGAAGAATATTTTTAATGAACTTTTGAAAATCAGGAAAGCGATCCATGCACTTGGACATTCCAAGTATGTTGGAATGTCTTGAAATTGTACTCAGTCATAGTCAACGACGCCCTGAACAAGAATCCGTTGAAAATATTTGCATATCGCTTAAGGAATATTTTTAATGAATTTTTGAAAATCAGGAAAGCGATCCATGCACTTAGGCAGTGACTTAACTTTTTTGTCAAAAAAGACCCCAAAAGTATCTTGGAATGTCTTGAAATTGTACACAGTCATAGTCAAGCATGCCCTGAACAAGAATCCGTTGAATATATTTGCATATCTCTTGAAGAATATTTTTAATGAATTTTTGAAAATCCGAAAAGCAATCCATGCACTTGGACATTCCAAGTATGTTGGAATGTCTTGAAATTGTACTCAGTCATAGTCAACGACGCCCTGAACAAGAATCAATTGAAAATATTTGCATATCTCTTAAGGAATATTTTAAATTAAATTTTTGAAAATGAGGAAAGTCTGTGCACTTAGGCAGTGACTTAACTTTTAATTCAAAAAAGACCCCAAAAGTATCTTGGAATGTCTTGAAATTGTACACAGTCATAGTCAAGCATGCCCTGAACAAGAATCCGTTGAATATATTTGCATATCTCTTGAAGAATATTTTTAATGAACTTTTGAAAATCAGGAAAGCGATCCATGCACTTGGACATTCCAAGTATGTTGGAATGTCTTGAAATTGTACTCAGTCATAGTAAACGACGCCCTGAACAAGAATCCGTTGAAAATATTTGCATATCGCTTAAGGAATATTTTTAATGAATTTTTGAAAATCAGGAAAGCGATCCATGCACTTAGGCAGTGACTTAACTTTTTCGTCAAAAAAGACCCCAAAAGTATCTTGGAATGTCTTGAAATTGTACACAGTCATAGTCAAGCATGCCCTGAACAAGAATCCGTTATATATATTTGCATATCTCTTGAAGAATATTTTTAATGAACTTTTGAAAATCAGGAAAGCGATCCATGCACTTGGACATTCCAAGTATGTTGGAATGTCTTGAAATTGTACTCAGTCATAGTCAACGACGCCCTGAACAAGAATCAATTGAAAATATTTGCATATCTCTTAAGGAATATTTTTAATGAATTTTTGAAAATGAGGAAAGTCTGTGCACTTAGGCAGTGACTTAACTTTTTATTCAAAAAAGACCCCAAAAGTATCTTGGAATGTCTTGAAATTGTACACAGTCATAGTCAAGCATGCCCTGAACAAGAATCCGTTGAATATATTTGCATATCTCTTGAAGAATATTTTTAATGAACTTTTGAAAATCAGGAAAGCGATCCATGCACTTGGACATTCCAAGTATGTTGGAATGTCTTGAAATTGTACTCAGTCATAGTCAACGACGCCCTGAACAAGAATCCGTTGAAAATATTTGCATATCGTTTAAGGAATATTTTTAAAGAATTTCTGAAAATCAGGAAAGCGATCCATGCACTTAGGCAGTGACTTAACTTTTTCGTCAAAAAAGACCCCAAAAGTATCTTGGAATGTCTTGAAATTGTACACAGTCATAGTCAAGCATGCCCTGAACAAGAATCCGTTGAATATATTTGCATATCTCTTGAAGAATATTTTTAATGAACTTTTGAAAATCAGGAAAGCGATCCATGCACTTGGACATTCCAAGTATGTTGGAATGTCTTGAAATTGTACTCAGTCATAGTCAACGACGCCCTGAACAAGAATCCGTTGAAAATATTTGCATATCGCTTAAGGAATATTTTTAATGAATTTTTGAAAATCAGGAAAGCGATCCATGCACTTGGACATTCCAAGTATGTTGGAATGTCTTGAAATTGTACACAGTCATAGTCAAGCATGCCCTGAACAAGAATCCGTTGAATATATTTGCATATCTCTTGAAGAATATTTTTAATGAATTTTTGAAAATCCGGAAAGCGATCCATGCACTTGGACATTCCAAGTATGTTGGAATGTCTTGAAATTGTACTCGGTCATAGTCAACGACGCCCTGAACAAGAATCCATTGAAAATATTTGCATATCTCTTAAGGAATATTTTTAATGAATTTTTGAAAATGATGAAAGTCTGTGCACTTCGGCAGTGACTTAACTTTTTATTCAAAAAAGACCCCAAAAGAATCTTGGAATGTCTTGAAATTGTACACAGTCATAGTCAAGCATGCCCTGAACAAGAATCCGTTGAATATATTTGCATATCTCTTGAAGAATATTTTTAATGAACTTTTGAAAATCAGGAAAGCGATCCATGCACTTGGACATTCCAAGTATGTTGGAATGTCTTGAAATTGTACTCAGTCATAGTCAACGACGCCCTGAACAAGAATCCTTTGAAAATATTTGCATATCGCTTAAGGAATATTTTTAATGAATTTTTGAAAATCAGGAAAGCGATCCATGCACTTAGGCAGTGACTTAACTTTTTTGTCAAAAAAGACCCCAAAAGTATCTTGGAATGTCTTGAAATTGTACACAGTCATAGTCAAGCATGCCCTGAACAAGAATCCGTTGAATATATTTGCATATCTCTTGAAGAATTTTTTTAATGAATTTTTGAAAATCCGAAAAGCGATCCATGCACTTGGACATTCCAAGTATGTTGGAATGTCTTGAAATTGTACTCAGTCATAGTCAACGACGCCCTGAACAAGAATCAATTGAAAATATTTGCATATCTCTTAAGGAATATTTTTAATGAATTTTTGAAAATGATGAAAGTCTGTGCACTTAGGCAGTGACTTAACTTTTTATTCAAAAAAGACCCCAAAAGTATCTTGGAATGTCTTGAAATTGTACACAGTCATAGTCAAGCATGCCCTGAACAAGAATCCGTTGAATATATTTGCATATCTCTTGAAGAATATTTTTAATGAACTTTTGAAAATCAGGAAAGCGATCCATGCACTTGGACATTCCAAGTATGTTGGAATGTCTTGAAATTGTACTCAGTCATAGTCAACGACGCCCTGAACAAGAATCCTTTGAAAATATTTGCATATCGCTTAAGGAATATTTTTAATGAATTTTTGAAAATCAGGAAAGCGATCCATGCACTTAGGCAGTGACTTAACTTTTTTGTCAAAAAAGACCCCAAAAGTATCTTGGAATGTCTTGAAATTGTACACAGTCATAGTCAAGCATGCCCTGAACAAGAATCCGTTGAATATATTTGCATATCTCTTGAAGAATTTTTTTAATGAATTTTTGAAAATCCGAAAAGCGATCCATGCACTTGGACATTCCAAGTATGTTGGAATGTCTTGAAATTGTACTCAGTCATAGTCAACGACGCCCTGAACAAGAATCAATTGAAAATATTTGCATATCTCTTAAGGAATATTTTTAATGAATTTTTGAAAATGATGAAAGTCTGTGCACTTAGGCAGTGACTTAACTTTTTATTCAAAAAAGACCCCAAAAGTATCTTGGAATGTCTTGAAATTGTACACAGTCATAGTCAAGCATGCCCTGAACAAGAATCCGTTGAATATATTTGCATATCTCTTGAAGAATATTTTTAATGAACTTTTGAAAATCAGGAAAGCGATCCATGCACTTGGACATTCCAAGTATGTTGGAATGTCTTGAAATTGTACTCAGTCATAGTAAACGACGCCCTGAACAAGAATCCGTTGAAAATATTTGCATATCGCTTAAGGAATATTTTTAATGAATTTTTGAAAATCAGGAAAGCGATCCATGCACTTAGGCAGTGACTTAACTTTTTCGTCAAAAAAGACCCCAAAAGTATCTTGGAATGTCTTGAAATTGTACACAGTCATAGTCAAGCATGCCCTGAACAAGAATCCGTTGAATATATTTGCATATCTCTTGAAGAATATTTTTAATGAATTTTTGAAAATCCGAAAAGCGATCCATGCACTTGGACATTCCAAGTATGTTGGAATGTCTTGAAATTGTACTCAGTCATAGTCAACGACGCCCTGAACAAGAATCCGTTGAAAATATTTGCATATCGCTTAAGGAATATTTTTAATGAATTTTTGAAAATCAGGAAAGCGATCCATGCACTTAGGCAGTGACTTAACTTTTTTGTCAAAAAAGACCCCAAAAGTATCTTGGAATGTCTTGAAATTGTACACAGTCATAGTCAAGCATGCCCTGAACAAGAATCCGTTGAATATATTTGCATATCTCTTGAAGAATATTTTTAATGAATTTTTGAAAATCCGAAAAGCGATCCATGCACTTGGACATTCCAAGTATGTTGGAATGTCTTGAAATTGTACTCAGTCATAGTCAACGACGCCCTGAACAAGAATCAATTGAAAATATTTGCATATCTCTTAAGGAATATTTTTAATGAATTTTTGAAAATGAGGAAAGTCTGTGCACTTAGGCAGTGACTTAACTTTTTATTCAAAAAAGACCCCAAAAGTATCTTGGAATGTCTTGAAATTGTACACAGTCATAGTCAAGCATGCCCTGAACAAGAATCCGTTGAATATATTTGCATATCTCTTGAAGAATATTTTTAATGAACTTTTGAAAATCAGGAAAGCGATCCATGCACTTGGACATTCCAAGTATGTTGGAATGTCTTGAAATTGTACTCAGTCATAGTCAACGACGCCCTGAACAAGAATCCGTTGAAAATATTTGCATATCGCTTAAGGAATATTTTTAATGAATTTTTGAAAATCAGGAAAGCGATCCATGCACTTAGGCAGTGACTTAACTTTTTATTCAAAAAAGACCCCAAAAGTATCTTGGAATGTCTTGAAATTGTACACAGTCATAGTCAAGCATGCCCTGAACAAGAATCCGTTGAATATATTTGCATATCTCTTGAAGAATATTTTTAATGAACTTTTGAAAATCAGGAAAGCGATCCATGCACTTGGACATTCCAAGTATGTTGGAATGTCTTGAAATTGTACTCGGTCATAGTCAACGACGCCCTGAACAAGAATCCATTGAAAATATTTGCATATCTCTTAAGGAATATTTTTAATGAATTTTTGAAAATGATGAAAGTCTGTGCACTTAGGCAGTGACTTAACTTATTATTCAAAAAAGACCCCAAAAGTATCTTGGAATGTCTTGAAATTGTACACAGTCATAGTCAAGCATGCCCTGAACAAGAATCCGTTGAATATATTTGCATATCTCTTGAAGAATATTTTTAATGAATTTTTGAAAATCCGAAAAGCGATCCATGCACTTGGACATTCCAAGTATGTTGGAATGTCTTGAAATTGTACTCAGTCATAGTCAACGACGCCCTGAACAAGAATCAATTGAAAATATTTGCATATCTCTTAAGGAATATTTTTAATGAATTTTTGAAAATGAGGAAAGTCTGTGCACTTAGGCAGTGACTTAACTTTTTATTCAAAAAAGACCCCAAAAGTATCTTGGAATGTCTTGAAATTGTACACAGTCATAGTCAAGCATGCCCTGAACAAGAATCCGTTGAATATATTTGCATATCTCTTGAAGAATATTTTTAATGAACTTTTGAAAATCAGGAAAGCGATCCATGCACTTGGACATTCCAAGTATGTTGGAATGTCTTGAAATTGTACTCAGTCATAGTCAACGACGCCCTGAACAAGAATCCGTTGAAAATATTTGCATATCGCTTAAGGAATATTTTTAATGAATTTTTGAAAATCAGGAAAGCGATCCATGCACTTAGGCAGTGACTTAACTTTTTTGTCAAAAAAGACCCCAAAAGTATCTTGGAATGTCTTGAAATTGTACACAGTCATAGTCAAGCATGCCCTGAACAAGAATCCGTTGAATATATTTGCATATCTCTTGAAGAATTTTTTTAATGAATTTTTGAAAATCCGAAAAGCGATCCATGCACTTGGACATTCCAAGTATGTTGGAATGTCTTGAAATTGTACTCAGTCATAGTCAACGACGCCCTGAACAAGAATCAATTGAAAATATTTGCATATCTCTTAAGGAATATTTTTAATGAATTTTTGAAAATTAGGAAAGCGATCCATGCACTTAGGCAGTGACTTAACTTTTGATGTTTTTGGTTTGTTTTTAAAGCATTAAAGCTGCAGGAGTTCATCCATGTCGCCCAGTCGCTGGAAACAAACGTTTGGACACCGTGGATCACACAGCAGGATATCAGGTGAGACGAAGGAAACAATCCATTTGCCCTGATGCACTTAGTGACTTGACTTTTTTTTCAAAAAAAAACCCAAAAGTAAATTGGAATGTCTTGAAATTGTACACAGTCATAGTCAAGCATGCCCTGAATAAGAATCCGTTGAATATATTTGCATATCTCTTGAAGAATATTTTTAATGAATTTTTGAAAATCCGGAAAGCGATCCATGCACTTGGACATTCCAAGTATGTTGGAATGTCTTGAAATTGTACTCAGTCATAGTCAACGACGCCCTGAACAAGAATCCGTTGAAAATATTTGCATATCGCTTAAGGAATATTTTTAATGAATTTTTGAAAATCAGGAAAGCGATCCATGCACTTAGGCAGTGACTTAACTTTTTCGTCAAAAAAGACCCCAAAAGTATCTTGGAATGTCTTGAAATTGTACACAGTCATAGTCAAGCATGCCCTGAACAAGAATCCGTTGAATATATTTGCATATCTCTTGAGGAATATTTTTAATGAATTTTTGAAAATCAGGAAAGCGATCCATGCACTTAGGCAGTGACTTAACTTTTGATGTTTTTGGGTTGTTTTTAAAGAATTAAAGCTGCAGGAGTTCATCCATGTCGTCCAGTCGCTGGAAACAAACGTTTGGACACCGTGGATCACACAGCAGGATATCAGGTGAGACGAAGGAAACGATCCATTTGCCCTGATGCACTTAGTGACTTGACTTTTTTTTCAAAAAAAACCCCAAAAGTAAATTGGAATGTCTTGAAATTGTACACAGTCATAGTCAAGCATGCCCTGAACAAGAATCCGTTGAATATATTTGCATATCTCTTGAAGAATATTTTTAATGAATTTTTGAAAATCCGAAAAGCGATCCATGCACTTGGACATTCCAAGTATGTTGGAATGTCTTGAAATTGTACTCAGTCATAGTCAACGACGCCCTGAACAAGAATCAATTGAAAATATTTGCATATCTCTTAAGGAATATTTTTAATGAATTTTTGAAAATGAGGAAAGTCTGTGCACTTAGGCAGTGACTTAACTTTTTATTCAAAAAAGACCCCAAAAGTATCTTGGAATGTCTTGAAATTGTACACAGTCATAGTCAAGCATGCCCTAAACAAGAATCCGTTGAATATATTTGCATATCTCTTGAAGAATATTTTTAATGAACTTTTGAAAATCAGGAAAGCGATCCATGCACTTGGACATTCCAAGTATGTTGGAATGTCTTGAAATTGTACTCAGTCATAGTCAACGACGCCCTGAACAAGAATCCGTTGAAAATATTTGCATATCGCTTAAGGAATATTTTTAATGAATTTTTGAAAATCAGGAAAGCGATCCATGCACTTAGGCAGTGACTTAACTTTTTTGTCAAAAAAGACCCCAAAAGTATCTTGGAATGTCTTGAAATTGTACACAGTCATAGTCAAGCATGCCCTGAACAAGAATCCGTTGAATATATTTGCATATCTCTTGAGGAATATTTTTAATGAATTTTTGAAAATCAGGAAAGCGATCCATGCACTTAGGCAGTGACTTAACTTTTGATGTTTTTGGGTTGTTTTTAAAGAATTAAAGCTGCAGGAGTTCATCCATGTCGTCCAGTCGCTGGAAACAAACGTTTGGACACCGTGGATCACACAGCAGGATATCAGGTGAGACGAAGGAAACGATCCATTTGCCCTGATGCACTTAGTGACTTGACTTTTTTTTCAAAAAAAACCCCAAAAGTAAATTGGAATGTCTTGAAATTGTACACAGTCATAGTCAAGCATGCCCTAAACAAGAATCCGTTGAATATATTTGCATATCTCTTGAAGAATATTTTTAATGAACTTTTGAAAATCAGGGAAGCGATCCATGCACTTGGACATTCCAAGTATGTTGGAATGTTTTGAAATTGTACTCAGTCATAGTCAACGACGCCCTGAACAAGAATCAATTGAAAATATTTGCATATCTCTTAAGGAATATTTTTAATGAATTTTTGAAAATGAGGAAAGTCTGTGCACTTAGGCAGTGACTTAACTTTTTATTCAAAAAAGACCCCAAAAGTATCTTGGAATGTCTTGAAATTGTACACAGTCATAGTCAAGCATGCCCTGAACAAGAATCCGTTGAATATATTTGCATATCTCTTGAAGAATATTTTTAATGAATTTTTGAAAATCCGAAAAGCGATCCATGCACTTGGACATTCCAAGTATGTTGGAATGTCTTGAAATTGTACTCAGTCATAGTCAACGACGCCCTGAACAAGAATCAATTGAAAATATTTGCATATCTCTTAAGGAATATTTTTAATGAATTTTTGAAAATGAGGAAAGTCTGTGCACTTAGGCAGTGACTTAACTTTTTATTCAAAAAAGACCCCAAAAGTATCTTGGAATGTCTTGAAATTGTACACAGTCATAGTCAAGCATGCCCTAAACAAGAATCCGTTGAATATATTTGCATATCTCTTGAAGAATATTTTTAATGAACTTTTGAAAATCAGGAAAGCGATCCATGCACTTGGACATTCCAAGTATGTTGGAATGTCTTGAAATTGTACTCAGTCATAGTCAACGACGCCCTGAACAAGAATCCGTTGAAAATATTTGCATATCGCTTAAGGAATATTTTTAATGAATTTTTGAAAATCAGGAAAGCGATCCATGCACTTAGGCAGTGACTTAACTTTTTTGTCAAAAAAGACCCCAAAAGTATCTTGGAATGTCTTGAAATTGTACACAGTCATAGTCAAGCATGCCCTGAACAAGAATCCGTTGAATATATTTGCATATCTCTTGAAGAATATTTTTAATGAATTTTTGAAAATCCGAAAAGCAATCGATGCACTTGGACATTCCAAGTATGTTGGAATGTCTTGAAATTGTACTCAGTCATAGTCAACGACGCCCTGAACAAGAATCAATTGAAAATATTTGCATATCTCTTAAGGAATATTTTTAATGAATTTTTGAAAATGAGGAAAGTCTGTGCACTTAGGCAGTGACTTAACTTTTTATTCAAAAAAGACCCCAAAAGTATCTTGGAATGTCTTGAAATTGTACACAGTCATAGTCAAGCATGCCCTGAACAAGAATCCGTTGAATATATTTGCATATCTCTTGAAGAATATTTTTAATGAACTTTTGAAAATCAGGAAAGCGATCCATGCACTTGGACATTCCAAGTATGTTGGAATGTCTTGAAATTGTACTCAGTCATAGTCAACGACGCCCTGAACAAGAATCCGTTGAAAATATTTGCATATCGCTTAAGGAATATTTTTAATGAATTTTTGAAAATCAGGAAAGCGATCCATGCACTTAGGCAGTGACTTAACTTTTTTGTCAAAAAAGACACCAAAAGTATCTTGGAATGTCTTGAAATTGTACACAGTCATAGTCAAGCATGCCCTGAACAAGAATCCGTTGAATATATTTGCATATCTCTTGAAGAATATTTTTAATGAATTTTTGAAAATCCGAAAAGCGATCCATGCACTTGGACATTCCAAGTATGTTGGAATGTCTTGAAATTGTACTCAGTCATAGTCAACGACGCCCTGAACAAGAATCAATTGAAAATATTTGCATATCTCTTAAGGAATATTTTTAATGAATTTTTGAAAATGAGGAAAGTCTGTGCACTTAGGCAGTGACTTAACTTTTTATTCAAAAAAGACCCCAAAAGTATCTTGGAATGTCTTGAAATTGTACACAGTCATAGTCAAGCATGCCCTGAACAAGAATCCGTTGAATATATTTGCATATCTCTTGAAGAATATTTTTAATGAACTTTTGAAAATCAGGAAAGCGATCCATGCACTTGGACATTCCAAGTATGTTGGAATGTCTTGAAATTGTACTCAGTCATAGTCAACGACGCCCTGAACAAGAATCCGTTGAAAATATTTGCATATCGCTTAAGGAATATTTTTAATGAATTTTTGAAAATCAGGAAAGCGATCCATGCACTTAGGCAGTGACTTAACTTTTTCGTCAAAAAAGACCCCAAAAGTATCTTGGAATGTCTTGAAATTGTACACAGTCATAGTCAAGCATGCCCTGAACAAGAATCCGTTGAATATATTTGCATATCTCTTGAGGAATATTTTTAATGAATTTTTGAAAATCAGGAAAGCGATCCATGCACTTAGGCAGTGACTTAACTTTTGATGTTTTTGGGTTGTTTTTAAAGAATTAAAGCTGCAGGAGTTCATCCATGTCGTCCAGTCGCTGGAAACAAACGTTTGGACACCGTGGATCACACAGCAGGATATCAGGTGAGACGAAGGAAACGATCCATTTGCCCTGATGCACTTAGTGACTTGACTTTTTTTTCAAAAAAAACCCCAAAAGTAAATTGGAATGTCTTGAAATTGTACACAGTCATAGTCAAGCATGCCCTGAACAAGAATCCGTTGAATATATTTGCATATCTCTTGAAGAATATTTTTAATGAACTTTTGAAAATCAGGAAAGCGATCCATGCACTTGGACATTCCAAGTATGTTGGAATGTTTTGAAATTGTACTCAGTCATAGTCAACGACGCCCTGAACAAGAATCCGTTGAAAATATTTGCATATCGCTTAAGGAATATTTTTAATGAATTTTTGAAAATCAGAAAAGCGATCCATGCACTTAGGCAGTGACTTAACTTTTTTGTCAAAAAAGACCCCAAAAGTATCTTGGAATGTCTTGAAATTGTACACAGTCATAGTCAAGTATGCCCTGAACAAGAATCCGTTGAATATATTTGCATATCTCTTGAAGAATATTTTTAATGAATTTTTGAAAATCCGAAAAGCGATCCATGCACTTGGACATTCCAAGTATGTTGGAATGTCTTGAAATTGTACTCAGTCATAGTCAACGACGCCCTGAACAAGAATCAATTGAAAATATTTGCATATCTCTTAAGGAATATTTTTAATGAATTTTTGAAAATGAGGAAAGTCTGTGCACTTAGGCAGTGACTTAACTTTTTATTCAAAAAAGACCCCAAAAGTATCTTGGAATGTCTTGAAATTGTACACAGTCATAGTCAAGCATGCCCTGAACAAGAATCCATTGAAAATATTTGCATATCTCTTAAGGAATATTTTTAATGAATTTTTGAAAATGAGGAAAGTCTGTGCACTTAGGCAGTGACTTAACTTTTTATTCAAAAAAGACCCCAAAAGTATCTTGGAATGTCTTGAAATTGTACACAGTCATATTCAAGCATGCCCTGAACAAGAATCCGTTGAATATATTTGCATATCTCTTGAAGAATATTTTTAATGAACTTTTGAAAATCAGGAAAGCGATCCATGCACTTGGACATTCCAAGTATGTTGGAATGTTTTGAAATTGTACTCAGTCATAGTCAACGACGCCCTGAACAAGAATCCGTTGAAAATATTTGCATATCGCTTAAGGAATATTTTTAAAGAATTTCTGAAAATCAGGAAAGCGATCCATGCACTTAGGCAGTGACTTAACTTTTTCGTCAAAAAAGACCCCAAAAGTATCTTGGAATGTCTTGAAATTGTACACAGTCATAGTCAAGCATGCCCTGAACAAGAATCCGTTGAATATATTTGCATATCTCTTGAAGAATATTTTTAATGAATTTTTGAAAATCCGAAAAGCGATCCATGCACTTGGACATTCCAAGTATGTTGGAATGTCTTGAAATTGTACTCAGTCATAGTCAACGACGCCCTGAACAAGAATCAATTGAAAATATTTGCATATCTCTTAAGGAATATTTTTAATGAATTTTTGAAAATGAGGAAAGTCTGTGCACTTAGGCAGTGACTTAACTTTTTATTCAAAAAAGACCCCAAAAGTATCCTGGAATGTCTTGAAATTGTACACAGTCATAGTCAAGCATGCCCTGAACAAGAATCCGTTGAATATATTTGCATATCTCTTGAAGAATATTTTTAATGAACTTTTGAAAATCAGGAAAGCGATCCATGCACTTGGACATTCCAAGTATGTTGGAATGTCTTGAAATTGTACTCAGTCATAGTCAACGACGCCCTGAACAAGAATCCGTTGAAAATATTTGCATATCGCTTAAGGAATATTTTTAATGAATTTTTGAAAATCAGGAAAGCGATCCATGCACTTAGGCAGTGACTTAACTTTTTATTCAAAAAAGACCCCAAAAGTATCTTGGAATGTCTTGAAATTGTACACAGTCATAGTCAAGCATGCCCTGAACAAGAATCCGTTGAATATATTTGCATATCTCTTGAAGAATATTTTTAATGAATTTTTGAAAATCCGAAAAGCGATCCATGCACTTGGACATTCCAAGTATGTTGGAATGTCTTTAAATTGTACTCAGTCATAGTCAACGACGCCCTGAACAAGAATCGATTGAAAATATTTGCATATCTCTTAAGGAATATTTTTAATGAATTTTTGAAAATGAGGAAAGTCTGTGCACTTAGGCAGTGACTTAACTTTTTATTCAAAAAAGACCCCAAAAGTATCTTGGAATGTCTTGAAATTGTACACAGTCATAGTCAAGCATGCCCTGAACAAGAATCCGTTGAATATATTTGCATATCTCTTGAAGAAAATTTTTAATGAACTTTTGAAAATCAGGAAAGCGATCCATGCACTTGGACATTCCAAGTATGTTGGAATGTTTTGAAATTGTACTCAGTCATAGTCAACGACGCCCTGAACAAGAATCCGTTGAAAATATTTGCATATCGCTTAAGGAATATTTTTAATGAATTTTTGAAAATCAGGAAAGCGATCCATGCACTTAGGCAGTGACTTAACTTTTTATTCAAAAAAGACCCCAAAAGTATCTTGGAATGTCTTGAAATTGTACACAGTCATAGTCAAGCATGCCCTGAACAAGAATCCGTTGAATATATTTGCATATCTCTTGAAGAATATTTTAAATGAATTTTTGAAAATCCGAAAAGCGATCCATGCACTTGGACATTCCAAGTATGTTGGAATGTCTTGAAATTGTACTCAGTCATAGTCAACGACGCCCTGAACAAGAATCCGTTGAAAATATTTGCATATCGCTTAAGGAATATTTTTAATGAATTTTTGAAAATCAGGAAAGCGATCCATGCACTTAGGCAGTGACTTAACTTTTTCGTCAAAAAAGACCCCAAAAGTATCTTGGAATGTCTTGAAATTGTACACAGTCATAGTCAAGCATGCCCTGAACAAGAATCCGTTGAATATATTTGCATATCTCTTGAGGAATATTTTTAATGAATTTTTGAAAATCAGGAAAGCGATCCATGCACTTAGGCAGTGACTTAACTTTTGATGTTTTTGGGTTGTTTTTAAAGAATTAAAGCTGCAGGAGTTCATCCATGTCGTCCAGTCGCTGGAAACAAACGTTTGGACACCGTGGATCACACAGCAGGATATCAGGTGAGACGAAGGAAACGATCCATTTGCCCTGATGCACTTAGTGACTTGACTTTTTTTTCAAAAAAAACCCCAAAAGTAAATTGGAATGTCTTGAAATTGTACACAGTCATAGTCAAGCATGCCCTGAACAAGAATCCGTTGAATATATTTGCATATCTCTTGAAGAATATTTTTAATGAACTTTTGAAAATGAGGAAAGTCTGTGCACTTAGGCAGTGACTTAACTTTTTATTCAAAAAAGACCCCAAAAGTATCTTGGAATGTCTTGAAATTGTACACAGTCATATTCAAGCATGCCCTGAACAAGAATCCGTTGAATATATTTGCATATCTCTTGAAGAATATTTTTAATGAACTTTTGAAAATCAGGAAAGCGATCCATGCACTTGGACATTCCAAGTATGTTGGAATGTTTTGAAATTGTACTCAGTCATAGTCAACGACGCCCTGAACAAGAATCCGTTGAAAATATTTGCATATCGCTTAAGGAATATTTTTAAAGAATTTCTGAAAATCAGGAAAGCGATCCATGCACTTAGGCAGTGACTTAACTTTTTCGTCAAAAAAGACCCCAAAAGTATCTTGGAATGTCTTGAAATTGTACACAGTCATAGTCAAGCATGCCCTGAACAAGAATCCGTTGAATATATTTGCATATCTCTTGAAGAATATTTTTAATGAACTTTTGAAAATCAGGAAAGCGATCCATGCACTTGGACATTCCAAGTATGTTGGAATGTTTTGAAATTGTACTCAGTCATAGTCAACGACGCCCTGAACAAGAATCCGTTGAAAATATTTGCATATCGCTTAAGGAATATTTTTAAAGAATTTCTGAAAATCAGGAAAGCGATCCATGCACTTAGGCAGTGACTTAACTTTTTCGTCAAAAAAGACCCCAAAAGTATCTTGGACTGTCTTGAAATTGTACACAGTCATAGTCAAGCATGCCCTGAACAAGAATCCGTTGAATATATTTGCATATCTCTTGAAGAATATTTTTAATGAATTTTTGAAAATCCGAAAAGCGATCCATGCACTTGGACATTCCAAGTATGTTGGAATGTCTTGAAATTGTACTCAGTCATAGTCAACGACGCCCTGAACAAGAATCAATTGAAAATATTTGCATATCTCTTAAGGAATATTTTTAATGAATTTTTGAAAATGAGGAAAGTCTGTGCACTTAGGCAGTGACTTAACTTTTTATTCAAAAAAGACCCCAAAAGTATCCTGGAATGTCTTGAAATTGTACACAGTCATAGTCAAGCATGCCCTGAACAAGAATCCGTTGAATATATTTGCATATCTCTTGAAGAATATTTTTAATGAACTTTTGAAAATCAGGAAAGCGATCCATGCACTTGGACATTCCAAGTATGTTGGAATGTCTTGAAATTGTACTCAGTCATAGTCAACGACGCCCTGAACAAGAATCCGTTGAAAATATTTGCATATCGCTTAAGGAATATTTTTAATGAATTTTTGAAAATCAGGAAAGCGATCCATGCACTTAGGCAGTGACTTAACTTTTTTGTCAAAAAAGACCCCAAAAGTACCTTGGAATGTCTTGAAATTGTACACAGTCATAGTCAAGCATGCCCTGAACAAGAATCCGTTGAATATATTTGCATATCTCTTGAAGAATATTTTTAATGAATTTTTGAAAATCCGAAAAGCGATCCATGCACTTGGACATTCCAAGTATGTTGGAATGTCTTTAAATTGTACTCAGTCATAGTCAACGACGCCCTGAACAAGAATCAATTGAAAATATTTGCATATCTCTTAAGGAATATTTTTAATGAATTTTTGAAAATGAGGAAAGTCTGTGCACTTAGGCAGTGACTTAACTTTTTATTCAAAAAAGACCCCAAAAGTATCTTGGAATGTCTTGAAATTGTACACAGTCATAGTCAAGCATGCCCTGAACAAGAATCCGTTGAATATATTTGCATATCTCTTGAAGAAAATTTTTAATGAACTTTTGAAAATCAGGAAAGCGATCCATGCACTTGGACATTCCAAGTATGTTGGAATGTTTTGAAATTGTACTCAGTCATAGTCAACGACGCCCTGAACAAGAATCCGTTGAAAATATTTGCATATCGCTTAAGGAATATTTTTAATGAATTTTTGAAAATCAGGAAAGCGATCCATGCACTTAGGCAGTGACTTAACTTTTTATTCAAAAAAGACCCCAAAAGTATCTTGGAATGTCTTGAAATTGTACACAGTCATAGTCAAGCATGCCCTGAACAAGAATCCGTTGAATATATTTGCATATCTCTTGAAGAATATTTTAAATGAATTTTTGAAAATCCGAAAAGCGATCCATGCACTTGGACATTCCAAGTATGTTGGAATGTCTTGAAATTGTACTCAGTCATAGTCAACGACGCCCTGAACAAGAATCCGTTGAAAATATTTGCATATCGCTTAAGGAATATTTTTAATGAATTTTTGAAAATCAGGAAAGCGATCCATGCACTTAGGCAGTGACTTAACTTTTTCGTCAAAAAAGACCCCAAAAGTATCTTGGAATGTCTTGAAATTGTACACAGTCATAGTCAAGCATGCCCTGAACAAGAATCCGTTGAATATATTTGCATATCTCTTGAGGAATATTTTTAATGAATTTTTGAAAATCAGGAAAGCGATCCATGCACTTAGGCAGTGACTTAACTTTTGATGTTTTTGGGTTGTTTTTAAAGAATTAAAGCTGCAGGAGTTCATCCATGTCGTCCAGTCGCTGGAAACAAACGTTTGGACACCGTGGATCACACAGCAGGATATCAGGTGAGACGAAGGAAACGATCCATTTGCCCTGATGCACTTAGTGACTTGACTTTTTTTTCAAAAAAAACCCCAAAAGTAAATTGGAATGTCTTGAAATTGTACACAGTCATAGTCAAGCATGCCCTGAACAAGAATCCGTTGAATATATTTGCATATCTCTTGAAGAATATTTTTAATGAACTTTTGAAAATCAGGAAAGCGATCCATGCACTTGGACATTCCAAGTATGTTGGAATGTCTTGAAATTGTACTCAGTCATAGTCAACGACGCCCTGAACAAGAATCCGTTGAAAATATTTGCATATCGTTTAAGGAATATTTTTAAAGAATTTCTGAAAATCAGGAAAGCGATTCATGCACTTAGGCAGTGACTTAACTTTTTCGTCAAAAAAGACCCCAAAAGTATCTTGGAATGTCTTGAAATTGTACACAGTCATAGTCAAGAATGCCCTGAACAAGAATCCGTTGAATATATTTGCATATCTCTTGAAGAATATTTTTAATGAATTTTTGAAAATCCGGAAAGCGATCCATGCACTTGGACATTCCAAGTATGTTGGAATGTCTTGAAATTGTACTCGGTCATAGTCAACGACGCCCTGAACAAGAATCCATTGAAAATATTTGCATATCTCTTAAGGAATATTTTTAATGAATTTTTGAAAATGATGAAAGTCTGTGCACTTAGGCAGTGACTTAACTTTTTATTCAAAAAAGACCCCAAAAGTATCTTGGAATGTCTTGAAATTGTACACAGTCATAGTCAAGCATGCCCTGAACAAGAATCCGTTGAATATATTTGCATATCTCTTGAAGAATATTTTTAATGAACTTTTGAAAATCAGGAAAGCGATCCATGCACTTGGACATTCCAAGTATGTTGGAATGTCTTGAAATTGTACTCAGTCATAGTCAACGACGCCCTGAACAAGAATCCGTTGAAAATATTTGGATATCGTTTAAGGAATATTTTTAAAGAATTTCTGAAAATCAGGAAAGCGATCCATGCACTTAGGCAGTGACTAAACTTTTTTGTCAAAAAAGACCCCAAAAGTATCTTGGAATGTCTTGAAATTGTACACAGTCATAGTCAAGCATGCCCTGAACAAGAATATGTTGAATATATTTGCATATCTCTTGAAGAATATTTTTAATGAATTTTTGAAAATCCGAAAAGCGATCCATGCACTTGGACATTCCAAGTATGTTGGAATGTCTCGAAATTGTACTCGGTCATAGTCAACGACGCCCTGAACAAGAATCCATTGAAAATATTTATATATCTCTTAAGGAATATTTTTAATGAATTTTTGAAAATGATGAAAGTCTGTGCACTTAGGCAGTGACTTAACTTTTTATTCAAAAAAGACCCCAAAGGTATCTTGGAATGTCTTGAAATTGTACACAGTCATAGTCAAGCATGCCCTGAACAAGAATCCGTTGAATATATTTGCATATCTCTTGAAGAATATTTTTAATGAACTTTTGAAAATCAGGAAAGCGATCCATGCACTTGGACATTCCAAGTATGTTGGAATGTCTTGAAATTGTACTCAGTCATAGTCAACGACGCCCTGAACAAGAATCCGTTGAAAATATTTGCATATCGTTTAAGGAATATTTTTAAAGAATTTCTGAAAATCAGGAAAGCGATCCATGCACTTAGGCAGTGACTTAACTTTTTCGTCAAAAAAGACCCCAAAAGTATCTTGGAATGTCTTGAAATTGTACACAGTCATAGTCAAGAATGCCCTGAACAAGAATCCGTTGAATATATTTGCATATCTCTTGAAGAATATTTTTAATGAATTTTTGAAAATCCGGAAAGCGATCCATGCACTTGGACATTCCAAGTATGTTGGAATGTCTTGAAATTGTACTCGGTCATAGTCAACGACGCCCTGAACAAGAATCCATTGAAAATATTTGCATATCTCTTAAGGAATATTTTTAATGAATTTTTGAAAATGATGAAAGTCTGTGCACTTAGGCAGTGACTTAACTTTTTATTCAAAAAAGACCCCAAAGGTATCTTGGAATGTCTTGAAATTGTACACAGTCATAGTCAAGCATGCCCTGAACAAGAATCCGTTGAATATATTTGCATATCTCTTGAAGAATATTTTTAATGAACTTTTGAAAATCAGGAAAGCGATCCATGCACTTGGACATTCCAAGTATGTTGGAATGTCTTGAAATTGTACTCAGTCATAGTCAACGACGCCCTGAACAAGAATCCGTTGAAAATATTTGCATATCGCTTAAGGAATATTTCTAATGAATTTTTGAAAATCAGGAAAGCGATCCATGCACTTAGGCAGTGACTTAACTTTTTTGTCAAAAAAGACCCCAAAAGTATCTTGGAATGTCTTGAAATTGTACACAGTCATAGTCAAGCATGCCCTGAACAAGAATCCGTTGAATATATTTGCATATCTCTTGAAGAATATTTTTAATGAACTTTTGAAAATCAGGAAAGCGATCCATGCACTTGGACATTCCAAGTATGTTGGAATGTCTTGAAATTGTACTCAGTCATAGTCAACGACGCCCTGAACAAGAATCCGTTGAAAATATTTGCGTATCGTTTAAGGAATATTTTTAAAGAATTTCTGAAAATCAGGAAAGCGATCCATGCACTTAGGCAGTGACTTAACTTTTTCGTCAAAAAAGACCCCAAAAGTATCTTGGAATGTCTTGAAATTGTACACAGTCATAGTCAAGAATGCCCTGAACAAGAATCCGTTGAATATATTTGCATATCTCTTGAAGAATATTTTTAATGAATTTTTGAAAATCCGGAAAGCGATCCATGCACTTGGACATTCCAAGTATGTTGGAATGTCTTGAAATTGTACTCGGTCATAGTCAACGACGCCCTGAACAAGAATCCATTGAAAATATTTGCATATCTCTTAAGGAATATTTTTAATGAATTTTTGAAAATGATGAAAGTCTGTGCACTTAGGCAGTGACTTAACTTTTTATTCAAAAAAGACCCCAAAGGTATCTTGGAATGTCTTGAAATTGTACACAGTCATAGTCAAGCATGCCCTGAACAAGAATCCGTTGAATATATTTGCATATCTCTTGAAGAATATTTTTAATGAACTTTTGAAAATCAGGAAAGCGATCCATGCACTTGGACATTCCAAGTATGTTGGAATGTCTTGAAATTGTACTCAGTCATAGTCAACGACGCCCTGAACAAGAATCCGTTGAAAATATTTGCATATCGCTTAAGGAATATTTTTAATGAATTTTTGAAAATCAGGAAAGCGATCCATGCACTTAGGCAGTGACTTAACTTTTTTGTCAAAAAAGACCCCAAAAGTATCTTGGAATGTCTTGAAATTGTACACAGTCATAGTCAAGAATGCCCTGAACAAGAATCCGTTGAATATATTTGCATATCTCTTGAAGAATATTTTTAATGAATTTTTGAAAATCCGGAAAGCGATCCATGCACTTGGACATTCCAAGTATGTTGGAATGTCTTGAAATTGTACTCAGTCATAGTCAACGAGGCCCTGAACAAGAATCCATTGAAAATATTTGCATATCTCTTAAGGAATATTTTTAATGAATTTTTGAAAATGATGAAAGTCTGTGCACTTAGGCAGTGACTTAACTTTTTATTCAAAAAAGACCCCAAAGGTATCTTGGAATGTCTTGAAATTGTACACAGTCATAGTCAAGCATGCCCTGAACAAGAATCCGTTGAATATATTTGCATATCTCTTGAAGAATATTTTTAATGAACTTTTGAAAATCAGGAAAGCGATCCATGCACTTGGACATTCCAAGTATGTTGGAATGTCTTGAAATTGTACTCAGTCATAGTCAACGACGCCCTGAACAAGAATCCGTTGAAAATATTTGCATATCGCTTAAGGAATATTTCTAATGAATTTTTGAAAATCAGGAAAGCGATCCATGCACTTAGGCAGTGACTTAACTTTTTTGTCAAAAAAGACCCCAAAAGTATCTTGGAATGTCTTGAAATTGTACACAGTCATAGTCAAGCATGCCCTGAACAAGAATCCGTTGAATATATTTGCATATCTCTTGAAGAATATTTTTAATGAACTTTTGAAAATCAGGAAAGCGATCCATGCACTTGGACATTCCAAGTATGTTGGAATGTCTTGAAATTGTACTCAGTCATAGTCAACGACGCCCTGAACAAGAATCCGTTGAAAATATTTGCGTATCGTTTAAGGAATATTTTTAAAGAATTTCTGAAAATCAGGAAAGCGATCCATGCACTTAGGCAGTGACTTAACTTTTTCGTCATAAAAGACCCCAAAAGTATCTTGGAATGTCTTGAAATTGTACACAGTCATAGTCAAGAATGCCCTGAACAAGAATCCGTTGAATATATTTGCATATCTCTTGAAGAATATTTTTAATGAATTTTTGAAAATCCGGAAAGCGATCCATGCACTTGGACATTCCAAGTATGTTGGAATGTCTTGAAATTGTACTCGGTCATAGTCAACGACGCCCTGAACAAGAATCCATTGAAAATATTTGCATATCTCTTAAGGAATATTTTTAATGAATTTTTGAAAATGAGGAAAGTCTGTGCACTTAGGCAGTGACTTAACTTTTTATTCAAAAAAGACCCCAAAAGTATCTTGGAATGTCTTGAAATTGTACACAGTCATAGTCAAGCATGCCCTGAACAAGAATCCGTTGAATATATTTGCATATCTCTTGAAGAATATTTTTAATGAACTTTTGAAAATCAGGAAAGCGATCCATGCACTTGGACATTCCAAGTATGTTGGAATGTCTTGAAATTGTACTCAGTCATAGTCAACGACGCCCTGAACAAGAATCCGTTGAAAATATTTGCGTATCGTTTAAGGAATATTTTTAAAGAATTTCTGAAAATCAGGAAAGCGATCCATGCACTTAGGCAGTGACTTAACTTTTTCGTCAAAAAAGACCCCAAAAGTATCTTGGAATGTCTTGAAATTGTACACAGTCATAGTCAAGAATGCCCTGAACAAGAATCCGTTGAATATATTTGCATATCTCTTGAAGAATATTTTTAATGAATTTTTGAAAATCCGGAAAGCGATCCATGCACTTGGACATTCCAAGTATGTTGGAATGTCTTGAAATTGTACTCGGTCATAGTCAACGACGCCCTGAACAAGAATCCATTGAAAATATTTGCATATCTCTTAAGGAATATTTTTAATGAATTTTTGAAAATGATGAAAGTCTGTGCACTTAGGCAGTGACTTAACTTTTTATTCAAAAAAGACCCCAAAGGTATCTTGGAATGTCTTGAAATTGTACACAGTCATAGTCAAGCATGCCCTGAACAAGAATCCGTTGAATATATTTGCATATCTCTTGAAGAATATTTTTAATGAACTTTTGAAAATCAGGAAAGCGATCCATGCACTTGGACATTCCAAGTATGTTGGAATGTCTTGAAATTGTACTCAGTCATAGTCAACGACGCCCTGAACAAGAATCCGTTGAAAATATTTGCATATCGCTTAAGGAATATTTTTAATGAATTTTTGAAAATCAGGAAAGCGATCCATGCACTTAGGCAGTGACTTAACTTTTTTGTCAAAAAAGACCCCAAAAGTATCTTGGAATGTCTTGAAATTGTACACAGTCATAGTCAAGAATGCCCTGAACAAGAATCCGTTGAATATATTTGCATATCTCTTGAAGAATATTTTTAATGAATTTTTGAAAATCCGGAAAGCGATCCATGCACTTGGACATTCCAAGTATGTTGGAATGTCTTGAAATTGTACTCAGTCATAGTCAACAAGGCCCTGAACAAGAATCCATTGAAAATATTTGCATATCTCTTAAGGAATATTTTTAATGAATTTTTGAAAATGATGAAAGTCTGTGCACTTAGGCAGTGACTTAACTTTTTATTCAAAAAAGACCCCAAAGGTATCTTGGAATGTCTTGAAATTGTACACAGTCATAGTCAAGCATGCCCTGAACAAGAATCCGTTGAATATATTTGCATATCTCTTGAAGAATATTTTTAATGAACTTTTGAAAATCAGGAAAGCGATCCATGCACTTGGACATTCCAAGTATGTTGGAATGTCTTGAAATTGTACTCAGTCATAGTCAACGACGCCCTGAACAAGAATCCGTTGAAAATATTTGCATATCGCTTAAGGAATATTTCTAATGAATTTTTGAAAATCAGGAAAGCGATCCATGCACTTAGGCAGTGACTTAACTTTTTTGTCAAAAAAGACCCCAAAAGTATCTTGGAATGTCTTGAAATTGTACACAGTCATAGTCAAGCATGCCCTGAACAAGAATCCGTTGAATATATTTGCATATCTCTTGAAGAATATTTTTAATGAACTTTTGAAAATCAGGAAAGCGATCCATGCACTTGGACATTCCAAGTATGTTGGAATGTCTTGAAATTGTACTCAGTCATAGTCAACGACGCCCTGAACAAGAATCCGTTGAAAATATTTGCGTATCGTTTAAGGAATATTTTTAAAGAATTTCTGAAAATCAGGAAAGCGATCCATGCACTTAGGCAGTGACTTAACTTTTTCGTCATAAAAGACCCCAAAAGTATCTTGGAATGTCTTGAAATTGTACACAGTCATAGTCAAGAATGCCCTGAACAAGAATCCGTTGAATATATTTGCATATCTCTTGAAGAATATTTTTAATGAATTTTTGAAAATCCGGAAAGCGATCCATGCACTTGGACATTCCAAGTATGTTGGAATGTCTTGAAATTGTACTCGGTCATAGTCAACGACGCCCTGAACAAGAATCCATTGAAAATATTTGCATATCTCTTAAGGAATATTTTTAATGAATTTTTGAAAATGAGGAAAGTCTGTGCACTTAGGCAGTGACTTAACTTTTTATTCAAAAAAGACCCCAAAAGTATCTTGGAATGTCTTGAAATTGTACACAGTCATAGTCAAGCATGCCCTGAACAAGAATCCGTTGAATATATTTGCATATCTCTTGAAGAATATTTTTAATGAACTTTTGAAAATCAGGAAAGCGATCCATGCACTTGGACATTCCAAGTATGTTGGAATGTCTTGAAATTGTACTCAGTCATAGTCAACGACGCCCTGAACAAGAATCCGTTGAAAATATTTGCATATCGCTTAAGGAATATTTTTAATGAATTTTTGAAAATCAGGAAAGCGATCCATGCACTTAGGCAGTGACTTAACTTTTTCGTCAAAAAAGACCCCAAAAGTATCTTGGAATGTCTTGAAATTGTACACAGTCATAGTCAAGCATGCCCTGAACAAGAATCCGTTGAATATATTTGCATATCTCTTGAAGAATATTTTTAATGAATTTTTGAAAATCCGAAAAGCGATCCATGCACTTGGACATTCCAAGTATGTTGGAGTGTCTTGAAATTGTACTCAGTCATAGTCAACGACGCCCTGAACAAGAATCAATTGAAAATATTTGCATATCTCTTAAGGAATATTTTTAATGAATTTTTGAAAATGAGGAAAGTCTGTGCACTTAGGCAGTGACTTAACTTTTTATTCAAAAAAGACCCCAAAAGTATCTTGGAATGTCTTGAAATTGTACACAGTCATAGTCAAGCATGCCCTGAACAAGAATCCGTTGAATATATTTGCATATCTCTTGAAGAATATTTTTAATGAACTTTTGAAAATCAGGAAAGCGATCCATGCACTTAGGCAGTGACTTAACTTTTTCGTCAAAAAAGACCCCAAAAGTATCTTGGAATGTCTTGAAATTGTACACAGTCATAGTCAAGAATGCCCTGAACAAGAATCCGTTGAATATATTTGCATATCTCTTGAAGAATATTTTTAATGAATTTTTGAAAATCCGGAAAGCGATCCATGCACTTGGACATTCCAAGTATGTTGGAATGTCTTGAAATTGTACTCGGTCATAGTCAACGACGCCCTGAACAAGAATCCATTGAAAATATTTGCATATCTCTTAAGGAATATTTTTAATGAATTTTTGAAAATGAGGAAAGTCTGTGCACTTAGGCAGTGACTTAACTTTTTATTCAAAAAAGACCCCAAAAGTATCTTGGAATGTCTTGAAATTGTACACAGTCATAGTCAAGCATGCCCTGAACAAGAATCCGTTGAATATATTTGCATATCTCTTGAAGAATATTTTTAATGAACTTTTGAAAATCAGGAAAGCGATCCATGCACTTGGACATTCCAAGTATGTTGGAATGTCTTGAAATTGTACTCAGTCATAGTCAACGACGCCCTGAACAAGAATCCGTTGAAAATATTTGCATATCGTTTAAGGAATATTTTTAAAGAATTTCTGAAAATCAGGAAAGCGATCCATGCACTTAGGCAGTGACTTAACTTTTTTGTCAAAAAAGACCCCAAAAGTATCTTGGAATATCTTGAAATTGTACACAGTCATAGTCAAGCATGCCCTGAACAAGAATCCGTTGAATATATTTGCATATCTCTTGAAGAATATTTTTAATGAATTTTTGAAAATCCGAAAAGCGATCCATGCACTTGGACATTCCAAGTATGTTGGAATGTCTTGAAATTGTACTCAGTCATAGTCAACGACGCCCTGAACAAGAATCAATTGAAAATATTTGCATATCTCTTAAGGAATATTTTTAATGAATTTTTGAAAATGAGGAAAGTCTGTGCACTTAGGCAGTGACTTAACTTTTTATTCAAAAAAGACCCCAAAAGTATCTTGGAATGTCTTGAAATTGTACACAGTCATAGTCAAGCATGCCCTGAACAAGAATCCGTTGAATATATTTGCATATCTCTTGAAGAATATTTTTAATGAACTTTTGAAAATCAGGAAAGCGATCCATGCACTTGGACATTCCAAGTATGTTGGAATGTCTTGAAATTGTACTCAGTCATAGTCAACGACGCCCTGAACAAGAATCCGTTGAAAATATTTGCATATCGCTTAAGGAATATTTTTAATGAATTTTTGAAAATCAGGAAAGCGATCCATGCACTTAGGCAGTGACTTAACTTTTTTGTCAAAAAAGACCCCAAAAGTATCTTGGAATGTCTTGAAATTGTACACAGTCATAGTCAAGCATGCCCTGAACAAGAATCCGTTGAATATATTTGCATATCTCTTGAAGAATATTTTTAATGAACTTTTGAAAATCAGGAAAGCGATCCATGCACTTGGACATTCCAAGTATGTTGGAATGTCTTGAAATTGTACTCAGTCATAGTCAACGACGCCCTGAACAAGAATCAATTGAAAATATTTGCATATCTCTTAAGGAATATTTTTAATGAATTTTTGAAAATGAGGAAAGTCTGTGCACTTAGGCAGTGACTTAACTTTTTATTCAAAAAAGACCCCAAAAGTATCTTGGAATGTCTTGAAATTGTACACAGTCATAGTCAAGCATGCCCTGAACAAGAATCCGTTGAATATATTTGCATATCTCTTGAAGAATATTTTTAATGAACTTTTGAAAATCAGGAAAGCGATCCATGCACTTGGACATTCCAAGTATGTTGGAATGTCTTGAAATTGTACTCAGTCATAGTCAACGACGCCCTGAACAAGAATCCGTTGAAAATATTTGCATATCGTTTAAGGAATATTTTTAAAGAATTTCTGAAAATCAGGAAAGCGATCCATGCACTTAGGCAGTGACTTAACTTTTTCGTCAAAAAAGACCCCAAAAGTATCTTGGAATGTCTTGAAATTGTACACAGTCATAGTCAAGCATGCCCTGAACAAGAATCCGTTGAATATATTTGCATATCTCTTGAAGAATATTTTAAATGAATTTTTGAAAATCCGAAAAGCGATCCATGCACTTGGACATTCCAAGTATGTTGGAATGTCTTGAAATTGTACTCAGTCATAGTCAACGACGCCCTGAACAAGAATCAATTGAAAATATTTGCATATCTCTTAAGGAATATTTTTAATGAATTTTTGAAAATGAGGAAAGTCTGTGCACTTAGGCAGTGACTTAACTTTTTATTCAAAAAAGACCCCAAAAGTATCTTGGAATGTCTTGAAATTGTACACAGTCATAGTCAAGCATGCCCTGAACAAGAATCCGTTGAATATATTTGCATATCTCTTGAAGAATATTTTTAATGAACTTTTGAAAATCAGGAAAGCGATCCATGCACTTGGACATTCCAAGTATGTTGGAATGTCTTGAAATTGTACTCAGTCATAGTCAACGACGCCCTGAACAAGAATCCGTTGAAAATATTTGCATATCGTTTAAGGAATATTTTTAAAGAATTTCTGAAAATCAGGAAAGCGATCCATGCACTTAGGCAGTGACTTAACTTTTTCGTCAAAAAAGACCCCAAAAGTATCTTGGAATGTCTTGAAATTGTACACAGTCATAGTCAAGCATGCCCTGAACAAGAATCCGTTGAATATATTTGCATATCTCTTGAAGAATATTTTTAATGAATTTTTGAAAATCCGAAAAGCGATCCATGCACTTGGACATTCCAAGTATGTTGGAGTGTCTTGAAATTGTACTCAGTCATAGTCAACGACGCCCTGAACAAGAATCAATTGAAAATATTTGCATATCTCTTAAGGAATATTTTTAATGAATTTTTGAAAATGAGGAAAGTCTGTGCACTTAGGCAGTGACTTAACTTTTTATTCAAAAAAGACCCCAAAAGTATCTTGGAATGTCTTGAAATTGTACACAGTCATAGTCAAGCATGCCCTGAACAAGAATCCGTTGAATATATTTGCATATCTCTTGAAGAATATTTTTAATGAACTTTTGAAAATCAGGAAAGCGATCCATGCACTTGGACATTCCAAGTATGTTGGAATGTCTTGAAATTGTACTCAGTCATAGTCAACGACGCCCTGAACAAGAATCCGTTGAAAATATTTGCATATCGTTTAAGGAATATTTTTAAAGAATTTCTGAAAATCAGGAAAGCGATCCATGCACTTAGGCAGTGACTTAACTTTTTCGTCAAAAAAGACCACAAAAGTATCTTGGAATGTCTTGAAATTGTACACAGTCATAGTCAAGAATGCCCTGAACAAGAATCCGTTGAATATATTTGCATATCTCTTGAAGAATATTTTTAATGAATTTTTGAAAATCCGGAAAGCGATCCATGCACTTGGACATTCCAAGTATGTTGGAATGTCTTGAAATTGTACTCGGTCATAGTCAACGACGCCCTGAACAAGAATCCATTGAAAATATTTGCATATCTCTTAAGGAATATTTTTAATGAATTTTTGAAAATGAGGAAAGTCTGTGCACTTAGGCAGTGACTTAACTTTTTATTCAAAAAAGACCCCAAAAGTATCTTGGAATGTCTTGAAATTGTACACAGTCATAGTCAAGCATGCCCTGAACAAGAATCCGTTGAATATATTTGCATATCTCTTGAAGAATATTTTTGATGAACTTTTGAAAATCAGGAAAGCGATCCATGCACTTGGACATTCCAAGTATGTTGGAATGTCTTGAAATTGTACTCAGTCATAGTCAACGACGCCCTGAACAAGAATCCGTTGAAAATATTTGCATATCGTTTAAGGAATATTTTTAAAGAATTTCTGAAAATCAGGAAAGCGATCCATGCACTTAGGCAGTGACTTAACTTTTTTGTCAAAAAAGACCCCAAAAGTATCTTGGAATATCTTGAAATTGTACACAGTCATAGTCAAGCATGCCCTGAACAAGAATCCGTTGAATATATTTGCATATCTCTTGAAGAATATTTTTAATGAATTTTTGAAAATCCGAAAAGCGATCCATGCACTTGGACATTCCAAGTATGTTGGAATGTCTTGAAATTGTACTCAGTCATAGTCAACGACGCCCTGAACAAGAATCAATTGAAAATATTTGCATATCTCTTAAGGAATATTTTTAATGAATTTTTGAAAATGAGGAAAGTCTGTGCACTTAGGCAGTGACTTAACTTTTTATTCAAAAAAGACCCCAAAAGTATCTTGGAATGTCTTGAAATTGTACACAGTCATAGTCAAGCATGCCCTGAACAAGAATCCGTTGAATATATTTGCATATCTCTTGAAGAATATTTTTAATGAACTTTTGAAAATCAGGAAAGCGATCCATGCACTTGGACATTCCAAGTATGTTGGAATGTCTTGAAATTGTACTCAGTCATAGTCAACGACGCCCTGAACAAGAATCCGTTGAAAATATTTGCATATCGCTTAAGGAATATTTTTAATGAATTTTTGAAAATCAGGAAAGCGATCCATGCACTTAGGCAGTGACTTAACTTTTTTGTCAAAAAAGACCCCAAAAGTATCTTGGAATGTCTTGAAATTGTACACAGTCATAGTCAAGCATGCCCTGAACAAGAATCCGTTGAATATATTTGCATATCTCTTGAAGAATATTTTTAATGAACTTTTGAAAATCAGGAAAGCGATCCATGCACTTGGACATTCCAAGTATGTTGGAATGTCTTGAAATTGTACTCAGTCATAGTCAACGACGCCCTGAACAAGAATCAATTGAAAATATTTGCATATCTCTTAAGGAATATTTTTAATGAATTTTTGAAAATGAGGAAAGTCTGTGCACTTAGGCAGTGACTTAACTTTTTATTCAAAAAAGACCCCAAAAGTATCTTGGAATGTCTTGAAATTGTACACAGTCATAGTCAAGCATGCCCTGAACAAGAATCCGTTGAATATATTTGCATATCTCTTGAAGAATATTTTTAATGAACTTTTGAAAATCAGGAAAGCGATCCATGCACTTGGACATTCCAAGTATGTTGGAATGTCTTGAAATTGTACTCAGTCATAGTCAACGACGCCCTGAACAAGAATCCGTTGAAAATATTTGCATATCGTTTAAGGAATATTTTTAAAGAATTTCTGAAAATCAGGAAAGCGATCCATGCACTTAGGCAGTGACTTAACTTTTTCGTCAAAAAAGACCCCAAAAGTATCTTGGAATGTCTTGAAATTGTACACAGTCATAGTCAAGCATGCCCTGAACAAGAATCCGTTGAATATATTTGCATATCTCTTGAAGAATATTTTAAATGAATTTTTGAAAATCCGAAAAGCGATCCATGCACTTGGACATTCCAAGTATGTTGGAATGTCTTGAAATTGTACTCAGTCATAGTCAACGACGCCCTGAACAAGAATCAATTGAAAATATTTGCATATCTCTTAAGGAATATTTTTAATGAATTTTTGAAAATGAGGAAAGTCTGTGCACTTAGGCAGTGACTTAACTTTTTATTCAAAAAAGACCCCAAAAGTATCTTGGAATGTCTTGAAATTGTACACAGTCATAGTCAAGCATGCCCTGAACAAGAATCCGTTGAATATATTTGCATATCTCTTGAAGAATATTTTTAATGAACTTTTGAAAATCAGGAAAGCGATCCATGCACTTGGACATTCCAAGTATGTTGGAATGTCTTGAAATTGTACTCAGTCATAGTCAACGACGCCCTGAACAAGAATCCGTTGAAAATATTTGCATATCGTTTAAGGAATATTTTTAAAGAATTTCTGAAAATCAGGAAAGCGATCCATGCACTTAGGCAGTGACTTAACTTTTTCGTCAAAAAAGACCCCAAAAGTATCTTGGAATGTCTTGAAATTGTACACAGTCATAGTCAAGAATGCCCTGAACAAGAATCCGTTGAATATATTTGCATATCTCTTGAAGAATATTTTTAATGAATTTTTGAAAATCCGGAAAGCGATCCATGCACTTGGACATTCCAAGTATGTTGGAATGTCTTGAAATTGTACTCGGTCATAGTCAACGACGCCCTGAACAAAAATCCATTGAAAATATTTGCATATCTCTTAAGGAATATTTTTAATGAATTTTTGAAAATGATGAAAGTCTGTGCACTTAGGCAGTGACTTAACTTTTTATTCAAAAAAGACCCCAAAGGTATCTTGGAATGTCTTGAAATTGTACACAGTCATAGTCAAGCATGCCCTGAACAAGAATCCGTTGAATATATTTGCATATCTCTTGAAGAATATTTTTAATGAACTTTTGAAAATCAGGAAAGCGATCCATGCACTTGGACATTCCAAGTATGTTGGAATGTCTTGAAATTGTACTCAGTCATAGTCAACGACGCCCTGAACAAGAATCCGTTGAAAATATTTGCATATCGCTTAAGGAATATTTTTAATGAATTTCTGAAAATGAGGAAAGCGATCCATGCACTTAGGCAGTGACTTAACTTTTTTGTCAAAAAAGACCCCAAAAGTATCTTGGAATGTCTTGAAATTGTACACAGTCATAGTCAAGCATGCCCTGAACAAGAATCCGTTGAATATATTTGCATATCTCTTGAAGAATATTTTTAATGAAATTTTGAAAATCCGAAAAGCGATCCATGCACTTGGACATTCCAAGTATGTTGGAATGTCTTGAAATTGTACTCAGTCATAGTCAACGACGCCCTGAACAAGAATCAATTGAAAATATTTGCATATCTCTTAAGGAATATTTTTAATGAATTTTTGAAAATGAGGAAAGTCTGTGCACTTAGGCAGTGACTTAACTTTTTATTCAAAAAAGACCCCAAAAGTATCTTGGAATGTCTTGAAATTGTACACAGTCATAGTCAAGCATGCCCTGAACAAGAATCCGTTGAATATATTTGCATATCTCTTGAAGAATATTTTTAATGAACTTTTGAAAATCAGGAAAGCGATCCATGCACTTGGACATTCCAAGTATGTTGGAATGTCTTGAAATTGTACTCAGTCATAGTCAACGACGCCCTGAACAAGAATCCGTTGAAAATATTTGCATATCGTTTAAGGAATATTTTTAAAGAATTTCTGAAAATCAGGAAAGCGATCCATGCACTTAGGCAGTGACTTAACTTTTTCGTCAAAAAAGACCCCAAAAGTATCTTGGAATGTCTTGAAATTGTACACAGTCATAGTCAAGCATGCCCTTGACACGAATCCGTTGAATATATTTGCATATCTCTTGAAGAATATTTTTAATGAATTTTTGAAAATCCGAAAAGCGATCCATGCACTTGGACATTCCAAGTATGTTGGAATGTCTTGAAATTGTACTCAGTCATAGTCAACGACGCCCTGAACAAGAATCAATTGAAAATATTTGCATATCTCTTAAGGAATATTTTTAATGAATTTTTGAAAATGAGGAAAGTCTGTGCACTTAGGCAGTGACTTAACTTTTTATTCAAAAAAGACCCCAAAAGTATCCTGGAATGTCTTGAAATTGTACACAGTCATAGTCAAGCATGCCCTGAACAAGAATCCGTTGAATATATTTGCATATCTCTTGAAGAATATTTTTAATGAACTTTTGAAAATCAGGAAAGCGATCCATGCACTTGGACATTCCAAGTATGTTGGAATGTCTTGAAATTGTACTCAGTCATAGTCAACGACGCCCTGAACAAGAATCCGTTGAAAATATTTGCATATCGTTTAAGGAATATTTTTAAAGAATTTCTGAAAATCAGGAAAGCGATCCATGCACTTAGGCAGTGACTTAACTTTTTCGTCAAAAAAGACCCCAAAAGTATCTTGGAATGTCTTGAAATTGTACACAGTCATAGTCAAGCATGCCCTGAACAAGAATCCGTTGAATATATTTGCATATCTCTTGAAGAATATTTTTAATGAATTTTTGAAAATCCGAAAAGCGATCCATGCACTTGGACATTCCAAGTATGTTGGAATGTCTTGAAATTGTACTCGGTCATAGTCAACGACGCCCTGAACAAGAATCCATTGAAAATATTTGCATATCTCTTAAGGAATATTTTTAATGAATTTTTGAAAATGATGAAAGTCTGTGCACTTAGGCAGTGACTTAACTTTTTATCCAAAAAAGACCCCAAAGGTATCTTGGAATGTCTTGAAATTGTACACAGTCATAGTCAAGCATGCCCTGAACAAGAATCCGTTGAATATATTTGCATATCTCTTGAAGAATATTTTTAATGAACTTTTGAAAATCAGGAAAGCGATCCATGCACTTGGACATTCCAAGTATGTTGGAATGTCTTGAAATTGTACTCAGTCATAGTCAACGACGCCCTGAACAAGAATCCGTTGAAAATATTTGCATATCGCTTAAGGAATATTTTTAATGAATTTTTGAAAATCAGGAAAGCGATCCATGCACTTAGGCAGTGACTTAACTTTTTTGTCAAAAAAGACCCCAAAAGTATCTTGGAATGTCTTGAAATTGTACACAGTCATAGTCAAGCATGCCCTGAACAAGAATCCGTTGAATATATTTGCATATCTCTTGAAGAATATTTTTAATGAATTTTTGAAAATCCGAAAAGCGATCCATGCACTTGGACATTCCAAGTATGTTGGAATGTCTTTAAATTGTACTCAGTCATAGTCAACGACGCCCTGAACAAGAATCAATTGAAAATATTTGCATATCTCTTAAGGAATATTTTTAATGAATTTTTGAAAATGAGGAAAGTCTGTGCACTTAGGCAGTGACTTAACTTTTTATTCAAAAAAGACCCCAAAAGTATCTTGGAATGTCTTGAAATTGTACACAGTCATAGTCAAGCATGCCCTGAACAAGAATCCGTTGAATATATTTGCATATCTCTTGAAGAATATTTTTAATGAACTTTTGAAAATCAGGAAAGCGATCCATGCACTTGGACATTCCAAGTATGTTGGAATGTCTTGAAATTGTACTCAGTCATAGTCAACGACGCCCTGAACAAGAATCCGTTGAAAATATTTGCATATCGTTTAAGGAATATTTTTAAAGAATTTCTGAAAATCAGGAAAGCGATCCATGCACTTAGGCAGTGACTTAACTTTTTCGTCAAAAAAGACCCCAAAGGTATCTTGGAATGTCTTGAAATTGTACACAGTCATAGTCAAGCATGCCCTGAACAAGAATCCGTTGAATATATTTGCATATCTCTTGAAGAATATTTTTAATGAATTTTTGAAAATCCGGAAAGCGATCCATGCACTTGGACATTCCAAGTATGTTGGAATGTCTTGAAATTGTACTCAGTCATAGTCAACAACGCCCTGAACAAGAATCCATTGAAAATATTTTCATATCTCTTAAGGAATATTTTTAATGAATTTTTGAAAATGAGGAAAGTCTGTGCACTTAGGCAGTGACTTAACTTTTTATTCAAAAAAGACCCCAAAAGTATCTTGGAATGTCTTGAAATTGTACACAGTCATAGTCAAGCATGCCCTGAACAAGAATCCGTTGAATATATTTGCATATCTCTTGAAGAATATTTTTAATGAACTTTTGAAAATCAGGAAAGCGATCCATGCACTTGGACATTCCAAGTATGTTGGAATGTCTTGAAATTGTACTCAGTCATAGTCAACGACGCCCTGAACAAGAATCCGTTGAAAATATTTGCATATCGTTTAAGGAATATTTTTAAAGAATTTCTGAAAATCAGGAAAGCGATCCATGCACTTAGGCAGTGACTTAACTTTTTCGTCAAAAAAGACCCCAAAAGTATCTTGGAATGTCTTGAAATTGTACACAGTCATAGTCAAGCATGCCCTTGACACGAATCCGTTGAATATATTTGCATATCTCTTGAAGAATATTTTTAATGAATTTTTGAAAATCCGAAAAGCGATCCATGCACTTGGACATTCCAAGTATGTTGGAATGTCTTGAAATTGTACTCAGTCATAGTCAACGACGCCCTGAACAAGAATCAATTGAAAATATTTGCATATCTCTTAAGGAATATTTTTAATGAATTTTTGAAAATGAGGAAAGTCTGTGCACTTAGGCAGTGACTTAACTTTTTATTCAAAAAAGACCCCAAAAGTATCCTGGAATGTCTTGAAATTGTACACAGTCATAGTCAAGCATGCCCTGAACAAGAATCCGTTGAATATATTTGCATATCTCTTGAAGAATATTTTTAATGAACTTTTGAAAATCAGGAAAGCGATCCATGCACTTGGACATTCCAAGTATGTTGGAATGTCTTGAAATTGTACTCAGTCATAGTCAACGACGCCCTGAACAAGAATCCGTTGAAAATATTTGCATATCGTTTAAGGAATATTTTTAAAGAATTTCTGAAAATCAGGAAAGCGATCCATGCACTTAGGCAGTGACTTAACTTTTTCGTCAAAAAAGACCCCAAAAGTATCTTGGAATGTCTTGAAATTGTACACAGTCATAGTCAAGCATGCCCTGAACAAGAATCCGTTGAATATATTTGCATATCTCTTGAAGAATATTTTTAATGAATTTTTGAAAATCCGAAAAGCGATCCATGCACTTGGACATACCAAGTATGTTGGAATGTCTTGAAATTGTACTCGGTCATAGTCAACGACGCCCTGAACAAGAATCCATTGAAAATATTTGCATATCTCTTAAGGAATATTTTTAATGAATTTTTGAAAATGATGAAAGTCTGTGCACTTAGGCAGTGACTTAACTTTTTATCCAAAAAAGACCCCAAAGGTATCTTGGAATGTCTTGAAATTGTACACAGTCATAGTCAAGCATGCCCTGAACAAGAATCCGTTGAATATATTTGCATATCTCTTGAAGAATATTTTTAATGAACTTTTGAAAATCAGGAAAGCGATCCATGCACTTGGACATTCCAAGTATGTTGGAATGTCTTGAAATTGTACTCAGTCATAGTCAACGACGCCCTGAACAAGAATCGCTTGAAAATATTTGCATATCGCTTAAGGAATATTTTTAATGAATTTTTGAAAATCAGGAAAGCGATCCATGCACTTAGGCAGTGACTTAACTTTTTTGTCAAAAAAGACCCCAAAAGTATCTTGGAATGTCTTGAAATTGTACACAGTCATAGTCAAGCATGCCCTGAACAAGAATCCGTTGAATATATTTGCATATCTCTTGAAGAATATTTTTAATGAATTTTTGAAAATCCGAAAAGCGATCCATGCACTTGGACATTCCAAGTATGTTGGAATGTCTTTAAATTGTACTCAGTCATAGTCAACGACGCCCTGAACAAGAATCAATTGAAAATATTTGCATATCTCTTAAGGAATATTTTTAATGAATTTTTGAAAATGAGGAAAGTCTGTGCACTTAGGCAGTGACTTAACTTTTTATTCAAAAAAGACCCCAAAAGTATCTTGGAATGTCTTGAAATTGTACACAGTCATAGTCAAGCATGCCCTGAACAAGAATCCGTTGAATATATTTGCATATCTCTTGAAGAATATTTTTAATGAACTTTTGAAAATCAGGAAAGCGATCCATGCACTTGGACATTCCAAGTATGTTGGAATGTCTTGAAATTGTACTCAGTCATAGTCAACGACGCCCTGAACAAGAATCCGTTGAAAATATTTGCATATCGTTTAAGGAATATTTTTAAAGAATTTCTGAAAATCAGGAAAGCGATCCATGCACTTAGGCAGTGACTTAACTTTTTCGTCAAAAAAGACCCCAAAGGTATCTTGGAATGTCTTGAAATTGTACACAGTCATAGTCAAGCATGCCCTGAACAAGAATCCGTTGAATATATTTGCATATCTCTTGAAGAATATTTTTAATGAATTTTTGAAAATCCGGAAAGCGATCCATGCACTTGGACATTCCAAGTATGTTGGAATGTCTTGAAATTGTACTCAGTCATAGTCAACAACGCCCTGAACAAGAATCCATTGAAAATATTTTCATATCTCTTAAGGAATATTTTTAATGAATTTTTGAAAATGAGGAAAGTCTGTGCACTTAGGCAGTGACTTAACTTTTTATTCAAAAAAGACCCCAAAAGTATCTTGGAATGTCTTGAAATTGTACACAGTCATAGTCAAGCATGCCCTGAACAAGAATCCGTTGAATATATTTGCATATCTCTTGAAGAATATTTTTAATGAACTTTTGAAAATCAGGAAAGCGATCCATGCACTTGGACATTCCAAGTATGTTGGAATGTTTTGAAATTGTACTCAGTCATAGTCAACGACGCCCTGAACAAGAATCCGTTGAAAATATTTGCATATCGCTTAAGGAATATTTTTAATGAATTTTTGAAAATCAGAAAAGCGATCCATGCACTTAGGCAGTGACTTAACTTTTTTGTCAAAAAAGACCCCAAAAGTATCTTGGAATGTCTTGAAATTGTACACAGTCATAGTCAAGCATGCCCTGAACAAGAATCCGTTGAATATATTTGCATATCTCTTGAAGAATATTTTTAATGAATTTTTGAAAATCCGAAAAGCGATCCATGCACTTGGACATTCCAAGTATGTTGGAATGTCTTGAAATTGTACTCAGTCATAGTCAACGACGCCCTGAACAAGAATCAATTGAAAATATTTGCATATCTCTTAAGGAATATTTTTAAAGAATTTCTGAAAATCAGGAAAGCGATCCATGCACTTAGGCAGTGACTTAACTTTTTCGTCAAAAAAGACCCCAAAAGTATCTTGGAATGTCTTGAAATTGTACACAGTCATAGTCAAGCATGCCCTGAACAAGAATCCGTTGAATATATTTGCATATCTCTTGAAGAATATTTTTAATGAATTTTTGAAAATCCGGAAAGCGATCCATGCACTTGGACATTCCAAGTATGTTGGAATGTCTTGAAATTGTACTCGGTCATAGTCAACGACGCCCTGAACAAGAATCCATTGAAAATATTTGCATATCTCTTAAGGAATATTTTAAATGAATTTTTGAAAATGATGAAAGTCTGTGCACTTAGGCAGTGACTTAACTTTTTATCCAAAAAAGACCCCAAAGGTATCTTGGAATGTCTTGAAATTGTACACAGTCATAGTCAAGCATGCCCTGAACAAGAATCCGTTGAATATATTTGCATATCTCTTGAAGAATATTTTTAATGAACTTTTGAAAATCAGGAAAGCGATCCATGCACTTGGACATTCCAAGTATGTTGGAATGTCTTGAAATTGTACTCAGTCATAGTCAACGACGCCCTGAACAAGAATCCGTTGAAAATATTTGCATATCGCTTAAGGAATATTTTTAATGAATTTTTGAAAATCAGGAAAGCGATCCATGCACTTAGGCAGTGACTTAACTTTTTTGTCAAAAAAGACCCCAAAAGTATCTTGGAATCTCTTGAAATTGTACACAGTCATAGTCAAGCATGCCCTGAACAAGAATCCGTTGAATATATTTGCATATCTCTTGAAGAATATTTTTAATGAATTTTTGAAAATCCGAAAAGCGATCCATGCACTTGGACATTCCAAGTATGTTGGAATGTCTTTAAATTGTACTCAGTCATAGTCAACAACGCCCTGAACAAGAATCAATTGAAAATATTTGCATATCTCTTAAGGAATATTTTTAATGAATTTTTGAAAATGAGGAAAGTCTGTGCACTTAGGCAGTGACTTAACTTTTTATTCAAAAAAGACCCCAAAAGTATCTTGGAATGTCTTGAAATTGTACACAGTCATAGTCAAGCATGCCCTGAACAAGAATCCGTTGAATATATTTGCATATCTCTTGAAGAATATTTTTAATGAACTTTTGAAAATCAGGAAAGCGATCCATGCACTTGGACATTCCAAGTATGTTGGAATGTTTTGAAATTGTACTCAGTCATAGTCAACGACGCCCTGAACAAGAATCCGTTGAAAATATTTGCATATCGCTTAAGGAATATTTTTAATGAATTTTTGAAAATCAGGAAAGCGATCCATGCACTTAGGCAGTGACTTAACTTTTTATTCAAAAAAGACCCCAAGAGTATCCTGGAATGTCTTGAAATTGTACACAGTCATAGTCAAGCATGCCCTGAACAAGAATCCGTTGAATATATTTGCATATCTCTTGAAGAATATTTTTAATGAATTTTTGAAAATCCGAAAAGCGATCCATGCACTTGGACATTCCAAGTATGTTGGAATGTCTTGAAATTGTACTCAGTCATAGTCAACGACGCCCTGAACAAGAATCAATTGAAAATATTTGCATATCTCTTAAGGAATATTTTTAATGAATTTTTGAAAATTAGGAAAGCGATCCATGCACTTAGGCAGTGACTTAACTTTTGATGTTTTTGGTTTGTTTTTAAGGCATTAAAGCTGCAGGAGTTCATCCATGTCGCCCAGTCGCTGGAAACAAACGTTTGGACACCGTGGATCACACAGCAGGATATCAGGTGAGACGAAGGAAACGATCCATTTGCCCTGATGCACTTAGTGACTTGACTTTTTTTTCAAAAAAAACCCCAAAAGTAAATTGGAATGTCTTGAAATTGTACACAGTCATAGTCAAGCATGCCCTGAATAAGAATCCGTTGAATATATTTGCATATCTCTTGAAGAATATTTTTAATGAATTTTTGAAAATCCGGAAAGCGATCCATGCACTTGGACATTCCAAGTATGTTGGAATGTCTTGAAATTGTACTCAGTCATAGTCAACGACGCCCTGAACAAGAATCCATTGAAAATATTTGCATATCGCTTAAGGAATATTTTTAATGAATTTTTGAAAATCAGGAAAGCGATCCATGCACTTAGGCAGTGACTTAACTTTTTCGTCAAAAAAGACCCCAAAAGTATCTTGGAATGTCTTGAAATTGTACACAGTCATAGTCAAGCATGCCCTGAACAAGAATCCGTTGAATATATTTGCATATCTCTTGAGGAATATTTTTAATGAATTTTTGAAAATCAGGAAAGCGATCCATGCACTTAGGCAGTGACTTAACTTTTGATGTTTTTGGGTTGTTTTTAAAGAATTAAAGCTGCAGGAGTTCATCCATGTCGTCCAGTCGCTGGAAACAAACGTTTGGACACCGTGGATCACACAGCAGGATATCAGGTGAGACGAAGGAAACGATCC
Source organism: Microchirus variegatus (assembly GCF_963457635.1). Classification (NCBI taxonomy): domain Eukaryota; kingdom Metazoa; phylum Chordata; class Actinopteri; order Pleuronectiformes; family Soleidae; genus Microchirus; species Microchirus variegatus. Next base: position 800,441 of record NW_028154686.1, on the reverse strand, counting down.
ATTTGCCCTGATGCACTTAGTGACTTGACTTTTTTTTCAAAAAAAACCCCCAAAAGTAAATTGGAATGTCTTGAAATTGTACACAGTCATAGTCAAGCATGCCCTGAACAAGAATCCGTTGAATATATTTGCATATCTCTTGAAGAATATTTTTAATGAATTTTTGAAAATCCGAAAAGCGATCCATGCACTTGGACATTCCAAGTATGTTGGAATGTCTTGAAATTGTACTCAGTCATAGTCAACGACGCCCTGAACAAGAATCAATTGAAAATATTTGCATATCTCTTAAGGAATATTTTTAATGAATTTTTGAAAATGAGGAAAGTCTGTGCACTTAGGCAGTGACTTAACTTTTTATTCAAAAAAGACCCCAAAAGTATCTTGGAATGTCTTGAAATTGTACACAGTCATAGTCAAGCATGCCCTGAACAAGAATCCGTTGAATATATTTGCATATCTCTTGAAGAATATTTTTAATGAACTTTTGAAAATCAGGAAAGCGATCCATGCACTTGGACATTCCAAGTATGTTGGAATGTCTTGAAATTGTACTCAGTCATAGTCAACGACGCCCTGAACAAGAATCCGTTGAAAATATTTGCGTATCGCTTAAGGAATATTTTTAATGAATTTTTGAAAATCAGGAAAGCGATCCATGCACTTAGGCAGTGACTTAACTTTTTTGTCAAAAAAGACCCCAAAAGTATCTTGGAATGTCTTGAAATTGTACACAGTCATAGTCAAGCATGCCCTGAACAAGAATCCGTTGAATATATTTGCATATCTCTTGAAGAATATTTTTAATGAATTTTTGAAAATCCGAAAAGCAATCCATGCACTTGGACATTCCAAGTATGTTGGAATGTCTTGAAATTGTACTCAGTCATAGTCAACGACGCCCTGAACAAGAATCAATTGAAAATATTTGCATTTCTTTTAAGGAATATTTTTAATGAATTTTTGAAAATGAGGAAAGTCTGTGCACTTAGGCAGTGACTTAACTTTTTATTCAAAAAAGACCCCAAAAGTATCTTGGAATGTCTTGAAATTGTACACAGTCATAGTCAAGCATGCCCTGAACAAGAATCCGTTGAATATATTTGCATATCTCTTGAAGAATATTTTTAATGAACTTTTGAAAATCAGGAAAGCGATCCATGCACTTGGACATTCCAAGTATGTTGGAATGTCTTGAAATTGTACTCAGTCATAGTCAACGACGCCCTGAACAAGAATCCGTTGAAAATATTTGCATATAGCTTAAGGAATATTTTTAATGAATTTTTGAAAATCAGGAAAGCGATCCATGCACTTAGGCAGTGACTTAACTTTTTTGTCAAAAAAGACCCCAAAAGTATCTTGGAATGTCTTGAAATTGTACACAGTCATAGTCAAGCATGCCCTGAACAAGAATCGGTTGAATATATTTGCATATCTCTTGAAGAATATTTTTAATGAATTTTTGAAAATCCGAAAAGCGATCCATGCACTTGGACATTCCAAGTATGTTGGAATGTCTTGAAATTGTACTCAGTCATAGTCAACGACGCCCTGAACAAGAATCAATTGAAAATATTTGCATATCTCTTAAGGAATATTTTTAATGAATTTTTGAAAATGATGAAAGTCTGTGCACTTAGGCAGTGACTTAACTTTTTATTCAAAAAAGACCCCAAAAGTATCTTGGAATGTCTTGAAATTGTACACAGTCATAGTCAAGCATGCCCTGAACAAGAATCCGTTGAATATATTTGCATATCTCTTGAAGAATATTTTTAATGAACTTTTGAAAATCAGGAAAGCGATCCATGCACTTGGACATTCCAAGTATGTTGGAATGTCTTGAAATTGTACTCAGTCATAGTCAACGACGCCCTGAACAAGAATCCGTTGAAAATATTTGCATATCGCTTAAGGAATATTTTTAATGAATTTTTGAAAATCAGGAAAGCGATCCATGCACTTAGGCAGTGACTTAACTTTTTCGTCAAAAAAGACCCCAAAAGTATCTTGGAATGTCTTGAAATTGTACACAGTCATAGTCAAGCATGCCCTGAACAAGAATCCGTTGAATATATTTGCATATCTCTTGAAGAATATTTTTAATGAATTTTTGAAAATCCGAAAAGCGATCCATGCACTTGGACATTCCAAGTATGTTGGAATGTCTTGAAATTGTACTCAGTCATAGTCAACGACGCCCTGAACAAGAATCCGTTGAAAATATTTGCATATCGCTTAAGGAATATTTTTAATGAATTTTTGAAAATCAGGAAAGCGATCCATGCACTTAGGCAGTGACTTAACTTTTTTGTCAAAAAAGACCCCAAAAGTATCTTGGAATGTCTTGAAATTGTACACAGTCATAGTCAAGCATGCCCTGAACAAGAATCCGTTGAATATATTTGCATATCTCTTGAAGAATATTTTTAATGAATTTTTGAAAATCCGAAAAGCGATCCATGCACTTGGACATTCCAAGTATGTTGGAATGTCTTGAAATTGTACTCAGTCATAGTCAACGACGCCCTGAACAAGAATCAATTGAAAATATTTGCATATCTCTTAAGGAATATTTTTAATGAATTTTTGAAAATGATGAAAGTCTGTGCACTTAGGCAGTGACTTAACTTTTTATTCAAAAAAGACCCCAAAAGTATCTTGGAATGTCTTGAAATTGTACACAGTCATAGTCAAGCATGCCCTGAACAAGAATCCGTTGAATATATTTGCATATCTCTTGAAGAATATTTTTAATGAACTTTTGAAAATCAGGAAAGCGATCCATGCACTTGGACATTCCAAGTATGTTGGAATGTCTTGAAATTGTACTCAGTCATAGTCAACGACGCCCTGAACAAGAATCCGTTGAAAATATTTGCATATCGCTTAAGGAATATTTTTAATGAATTTTTGAAAATCAGGAAAGCGATCCATGCACTTAGGCAGTGACTTAACTTTTTCGTCAAAAAAGACCCCAAAAGTATCTTGGAATGTCTTGAAATTGTACACAGTCATAGTCAAGCATGCCCTGAACAAGAATCCGTTGAATATATTTGCATATCTCTTGAAGAATATTTTTAATGAATTTTTGAAAATCCGAAAAGCGATCCATGCACTTGGACATTCCAAGTATGTTGGAATGTCTTGAAATTGTACTCAGTCATAGTCAACGACGCCCTGAACAAGAATCCGTTGAAAATATTTGCATATCGCTTAAGGAATATTTTTAATGAATTTTTGAAAATCAGGAAAGCGATCCATGCACTTAGGCAGTGACTTAACTTTTTTGTCAAAAAAGACCCCAAAAGTATCTTGGAATGTCTTGAAATTGTACACAGTCATAGTCAAGCATGCCCTGCACAAGAATCCGTTGAATATATTTGCATATCTCTTGAAGAATATTTTTAATGAATTTTTGAAAATCCGAAAAGCGATCCATGCACTTGGACATTCCAAGTATGTTGGAATGTCTTGAAATTGTACTCAGTCATAGTCAACGACGCCCTGAACAAGAATCAATTGAAAATATTTGCATATCTCTTAAGGAATATTTTTAATGAATTTTTGAAAATGATGAAAGTCTGTGCACTTAGGCAGTGACTTAACTTTTTATTCAAAAAAGACCCCAAAAGTATCTTGGAATGTCTTGAAATTGTACACAGTCATAGTCAAGCATGCCCTGAACAAGAATCCGTTGAATATATTTGCATATCTCTTGAAGAATATTTTTAATGAACTTTTGAAAATCGGGAAAGCGATCCATGCACTTGGACATTCCAAGTATGTTGGAATGTCTTGAAATTGTACTCAGTCATAGTCAACGACGCCCTGAACAAGAATCCGTTGAAAATATTTGCATATCGTTTAAGGAATATTTTTAAAGAATTTCTGAAAATCAGGAAAGCGATCCATGCACTTAGGCAGTGACTTAACTTTTTCGTCAAAAAAGACCCCAAAAGTATCTTGGAATGTCTTGAAATTGTACACAGTCATAGTCAAGCATGCCCTGAACAAGAATCCGTTGAATATATTTGCATATCTCTTGAAGAATATTTTTAATGAATTTTTGAAAATCCGGAAAGCGATCCATGCACTTGGACATTCCAAGTATGTTGGAATGTCTTGAAATTGTACTCGGTCATAGTCAACGACGCCCTGAACAAGAATCCATTGAAAATATTTGCATATCTCTTAAGGAATATTTTTAATGAATTTTTGAAAATGATGAAAGTCTGTGCACTTAGGCAGTGACTTAACTTTTTATTCAAAAAAGACCCCAAAGGTATCTTGGAATGTCTTGAAATTATACACAGTCATAGTCAAGCATGCCCTGAACAAGAATCCGTTGAATATATTTGCATATCTCTTGAAGAATATTTTTAATGAACTTTTGAAAATCAGGAAAGCGATCCATGCACTTGGACATTCCAAGTATGTTGGAATGTCTTGAAATTGTACTCAGTCATAGTCAACGACGCCCTGAACAAGAATCCGTTGAAAATATTTGCATATCGCTTAAGGAATATTTTTAATGAATTTTTGAAAATCAGGAAAGCGATCCATGCACTTAGGCAGTGACTTAACTTTTTTGTCAAAAAAGACCCCAAAAGTATCTTGGAATGTTTTGAAATTGTACACAGTCATAGTCAAGCATGCCCTGAACAAGAATCCGTTGAATATATTTGCATATCTCTTGAAGAATATTTTTAATGAATTTTTGAAAATCCGAAAAGCGATCCATGCACTTGGACATTCCAAGTATGTTGGAATGTCTTGAAATTGTACTCAGTCATAGTCAACGACGCCCTGAACAAGAATCAATTGAAAATATTTGCATATCTCTTAAGGAATATTTTTAATGAATTTTTGAAAATGAGGAAAGTCTGTGCACTTAGGCAGTGACTTAAATTTTTATTCATAAAAGACCCCAAAAGCATCCTGGAATGTCTTGAAATTGTACACAGTCATAGTCAAGCATGCCCTGAACAAGAATCCGTTGAATATATTTGCATATCTCTTGAAGAATATTTTTAATGAACTTTTGAAAATCGGGAAAGCGATCCATGCACTTAGGCAGTGACTTAACTTTTGATGTTTTTGGGTTGTTTTTAAAGAATTAAAGCTGCAGGAGTTCATCCATGTCGTCCAGTCGCTGGAAACAAACGTTTGGACACCGTGGATCACACAGCAGGATATCAGGTGAGACGAAGGAAACGATCCATTTGCCCTGATGCACTTAGTGACTTGACTTTTTTTTCAAAAAAAACCCCAAAAGTAAATTGGAATGTCTTGAAATTGTACACAGTCATAGTCAAGCATGCCCTGAATAAGAATCCGTTGAATATATTTGCATATCTCTTGAAGAATATTTTTAATGAATTTTTGAAAATCCGGAAAGCGATCCATGCACTTGGACATTCCAAGTATGTTGGAATGTCTTGAAATTGTACTCAGTCATAGTCAACGACGCCCTGAACAAGAATCCGTTGAAAATATTTGCATATCGCTTAAGGAATATTTTTAATGAATTTTTGAAAATCAGGAAAGCGATCCATGCACTTAGGCAGTGACTTAACTTTTTATTCAAAAAAGACCCCAAAAGTATCTTGGAATGTCTTGAAATTGTACACAGTCATAGTCAAGCATGCCCTGAACAAGAATCCGTTGAATATATTTGCATATCTCTTGAGGAATATTTTTAATGAATTTTTGAAAATCAGGAAAGCGATCCATGCACTTAGGCAGTGACTTAACTTTTGATGTTTTTGGGTTGTTTTTAAAGAATTAAAGCTGCAGGAGTTCATCCATGTCGTCCAGTCGCTGGAAACAAACGTTTGGACACCGTGGATCACACAGCAGGATATCAGGTGAGACGAAGGAAACGATCCATTTGCCCTGATGCACTTAGTGACTTGACTTTTTTTTCAAAAAAAACCCCAAAAGTAAATTGGAATGTCTTGAAATTGTACACAGTCATAGTCAAGCATGCCCTGAATAAGAATCCGTTGAATATATTTGCATATCTCTTGAAGAATATTTTTAATGAATTTTTGAAAATCCGGAAAGCGATCCATGCACTTGGACATTCCAAGTATGTTGGAATGTCTTGAAATTGTACTCAGTCATAGTCAACGACGCCCTGAACAAGAATCCGTTGAAAATATTTGCATATCGCTTAAGGAATATTTTTAATGAATTTTTGAAAATCAGGAAAGCGATCCATGCACTTAGGCAGTGACTTAACTTTTTATTCAAAAAAGACCCCAAAAGTATCTTGGAATGTCTTGAAATTGTACACAGTCATAGTCAAGCATGCCCTGAACAAGAATCCGTTGAATATATTTGCATATCTCTTGAAGAATATTTTTAATGAATTTTTGAAAATCCGGAAAGCTATCCATGCACTTGGACATTCCAAGTATGTTGGAATGTCTTGAAATTGTACTCAGTCATAGTCAACGACGCCCTGAACAAGAATCCGTTGAAAATATTTGCATATCGCTTAAGGAATATTTTGAATGAATTTTTGAAAATCAGGAAAGCAATCCATGCACTTAGGCAGTGACTTAACTTTTTTGTCAAAAAAGACCCCAAAAGTATCTTGGAATGTCTTGAAATTGTACACAGTCATAGTCAAGCATGCCCTGAACAAGAAACCGTTGAATATATTTGCATATCTCTTGAAGAATATTTTTAATGAATTTTTGAAAATCCGAAAAGCGATCCATGCACTTGGACATTCCAAGTATGTTGGAATGTCTTGAAATTGTACTCAGTCATAGTCAACGACGCCCTGAACAAGAATCCGTTGAAAATATTTGCATATCGTTTAAGGAATATTTTTAAAGAATTTCTGAAAATCAGGAAAGCGATCCATGCACTTAGGCAGTGACTTAACTTTTTCGTCAAAAAAGACCCCAAAAGTATCTTGGAATGTCTTGAAATTGTACACAGTCATAGTCAAGCATGCCCTGAACAAGAATCCGTTGAATATATTTGCATATCTCTTGAAGAATATTTTTAATGAACTTTTGAAAATCAGGAAAGCGATCCATGCACTTGGACATTCCAAGTATGTTGGAATGTCTTGAAATTGTACTCAGTCATAGTCAACGACGCCCTGAACAAGAATCCGTTGAAAATATTTGCATATCTCTTAAGGAATATTTTTAATGAATTTTTGAAAATCAGGAAAGCGATCCATGCACTTAGGCAGTGACTTAACTTTTTCGTCAAAAAAGACCCCAAAAGTATCTTGGAATGTCTTGAAATTGTACACAGTCATAGTCAAGCATGCCCTGAACAAGAATCCGTTGAATATATTTGCATATCTCTTGAAGAATATTTTTAATGAACTTTTGAAAATCAGGAAAGCGATCCATGCACTTGGACATTCCAAGTATGTTGGAATGTCTTGAAATTGTACTCAGTCATAGTCAACGACGCCCTGAACAAGAATCCGTTGAAAATATTTGCATATCGCTTAAGGAATATTTTTAATGAATTTTTGAAAATCAGGAAAGCGATCCATGCACTTAGGCAGTGACTTAACTTTTTCGTCAAAAAAGACCCCAAAAGTATCTTGGAATGTCTTGAAATTGTACACAGTCATAGTCAAGCATGCCCTGAACAAGAATCCGTTGAATATATTTGCATATCTCTTGAAGAATATTTTTAATGAATTTTTGAAAATCCGAAAAGCGATCCATGCACTTGGACATTCCAAGTATGTTGGAATGTCTTGAAATTGTACTCAGTCATAGTCAACGACGCTCTGAACAAGAATCAATTGAAAATATTTGCATATCTCTTAAGGAATATTTTTAATGAATTTTTGAAAATGAGGAAAGTCTGTGCACTAAGCCAGTGACTTAACTTTTCATTCAAAAAAGACCCCAAAAGTATCTTGGAATGTCTTGAAATTGTACACAGTCATAGTCAAGCATGCCCTGAACAAGAATCCGTTGAATATATTTGCATATCTCTTGAAGAATATTTTTAATGAACTTTTGAAAATCAGGAAAGCGATCCATGTACTTGGACATTCAAAGTATGTTGGAATGTCTTGAAATTGTACTCGGTCATAGTCAACGACGCCCTGAACAAGAATCCGTTGAAAATATTTGCATATCGCTTAAGGAATATTTTTAATGAATTTTTGAAAATCAGGAAAGCGATCCATGCACTTAGGCAGTGACTTAACTTTTTCGTCAAAAAAGACCCCAAAAGTATCTTGGAATGTCTTGAAATTGTACACAGTCATAGTCAAGCATGCCCTGAACAAGAATCCGTTGAATATATTTGCATATCTCTTGAAGAATATTTTTAATGAATTTTTGAAAATCCGGAAAGCGATCCATGCACTTGGACATTCCAAGTATGTTGGAATGTCTTGAAATTGTACTCGGTCATAGTCAACGACGCCCTGAACAAGAATCCATTGAAAATATTTGCATATCTCTTAAGGAATATTTTTAATGAATTTTTGAAAATGATGAAAGTCTGTGCACTTAGGCAGTGACTTAGCTTTTTATTCAAAAAAGACCCCAAAGGTATCTTGGAATGTCTTGAAATTGTACACAGTCATAGTCAAGCATGCCCTGAACAAGAATCCGTTGAATATATTTGCATATCTCTTGAAGAATATTTTTAATGAACTTTTGAAAATCAGGAAAGCGATCCATGCACTTGGACATTCCAAGTATGTTGGAATGTCTTGAAATTGTACTCAGTCATAGTCAACGACGCCCTGAACAAGAATCCGTTGAAAATATTTGCATATCGTTTAAGGAATATTTTTAAAGAATTTCTGAAAATCAGGAAAGCGATCCATGCACTTAGGCAGTGACTTAACTTTTTCGTCAAAAAAGACCCCAAAAGTATCTTGGAATGTCTTGAAATTGTACACAGTCATAGTCAAGCATGCCCTGAACAAGAATCCGTTGAATATATTTGCATATCTCTTGAAGAATATTTTTAATGAACTTTTGAAAATCAGGAAAGCGATCCATGCACTTGGACATTCCAAGTATGTTGGAATGTCTTGAAATTGTACTCAGTCATAGTCAACGACGCCCTGAACAAGAATCCGTTGAAAATATTTGCATATTGCTTAAGGAATATTTTTAATGAATTTTTGAAAATCAGGAAAGCGATCCATGCACTTAGGCAGTGACTTAACTTTTTTGTCAAAAAAGACCCCAAAAGTATCTTGGAATGTCTTGAAATTGTACACAGTCATAGTCAAGCATGCCCTGAACAAGAATCCGTTGAATATATTTGCATATCTCTTGAAGAATATTTTTAATGAATTTTTGAAAATCCGAAAAGCGATCCATGCACTTGGACATTCCAAGTATGTTGGAATGTCTTGAAATTGTACTCAGTCATAGTCAACGACGCCCTGAACAAGAATCAATTGAAAATATTTGCATATCTCTTAAGGAATATTTTTAATGAATTTTTGAAAATGAGGAAAGTCTGTGCACTTAGGCAGTGACTTAACTTTTTATTCATAAAAGACCCCAAAAGCATCCTGGAATGTCTTGAAATTGTACACAGTCATAGTCAAGCATGCCCTGAACAAGAATCCGTTGAATATATTTGCATATCTCTTGAAGAATATTTTTAATGAACTTTTGAAAATCAGGAAAGCGATCCATTCACTTGGACATTCCAAGTATGTTGGAATGTCTTGAAATTGTACTCAGTCATAGTCAACGACGCCCTGAACAAGAATCCGTTGAAAATATTTGCATATCGTTTAAGGAATATTTTTAAAGAATTTCTGAAAATCAGGAAAGCGATCATGCACTTAGGCAGTGACTTAACATTTTCGTCAAAAAAGACCCCAAAAGTATCTTGGAATGTCTTGAAATTGTACACAGTCATAGTCAAGCATGCCCTGAACAAGAATCCGTTGAATATATTTGCATATCTCTTGAAGAATATTTTTAATGAATTTTTGAAAATCCGGAAAGCGATCCATGCACTTGGACATTCCAAGTATGTTGGAATGTCTTGAAATTGTACTCGGTCATAGTCAACGACGCCCTGAACAAGAATCCATTGAAAATATTTGCATATCTCTTAAGGAATATTTTTAATGAATTTTTGAAAATGATGAAAGTCTGTGCACTTAGGCAGTGACTTAACTTTTTATCCAAAAAAGACCCCAAAGGTATCTTGGAATGTCTTGAAATTGTACACAGTTATAGTCAAGCATGCCCTGAACAAGAATCCGTTGAATATATTTGCATATCTCTTGAAGAATATTTTTAATGAATTTTTGAAAATCCGAAAAGCGATCCATGCACTTGGACATTCCAAGTATGTTGGAATGTCTTGAAATTGTACTCAGTCATAGTCAACGACGCCCTGAACAAGAATCAATTGAAAATATTTGCATATCTCTTAAGGAATATTTTTAATGATTTTTTGAAAATTAGGAAAGCGATCCATGCACTTAGGCAGTGACTTAACTTTTTCGTCAAAAAAGACCCCAAAAGTATCTTGGAATGTCTTGAAATTGTACACAGTCATAGTCAAGCATGCCCTGAACAAGAATCCGTTGAATATATTTGCATATCTCTTGAGGAATATTTTTAATGAATTTTTGAAAATCAGGAAAGCGATCCATGCACTTAGGCAGTGACTTAACTTTTGATGTTTTTGGGTTGTTTTTAAAGAATTAAAGCTGCAGGAGTTCATCCATGTCGTCCAGTCGCTGGAAACAAACGTTTGGACACCATGGATCACACAGCAGGATATCAGGTGAGACGAAGGAAACGATCCATTTGCCCTGATGCACTTAGTGACTTGACTTTTTTTTCAAAAAAAAACCCAAAAGTAAATTGGAATGTCTTGAAATTGTACACAGTCATAGTCAAGCATGCCCTGAATAAGAATCCGTTGAATATATTTGCATATCTCTTGAAGAATATTTTTAATGAATTTTTGAAAATCCGGAAAGCGATCCATGCACTTGGACATTCCAAGTATGTTGGAATGTCTTGAAATTGTACTCAGTCATAGTCAACGACGCCCTGAACAAGAATCCGTTGAAAATATTTGCATATCGCTTAAGGAATATTTTTAATGAATTTTTGAAAATCAGGAAAGCGATCCATGCACTTAGGCAGTGACTTAACTTTTTATTCAAAAAAGACCCCAAAAGTATCTTGGAATGTCTTGAAATTGTACACAGTCATAGTCAAGCATGCCCTGAACAAGAATCCGTTGAATATATTTGCATATCTCTTGAAGAATATTTTTAATGAATTTTTGAAAATCCGGAAAGCTATCCATGCACTTGGACATTCCAAGTATGTTGGAATGTCTTGAAATTGTACTCAGTCATAGTCAACGACGCCCTGAACAAGAATCCGTTGAAAATATTTGCATATCGCTTAAGGAATATTTTTAAAGAATTTCTGAAAATCAGGAAAGCGATCATGCACTTAGGCAGTGACTTAACATTTTCGTCAAAAAAGACCCCAAAAGTATCTTGGAATGTCTTGAAATTGTACACAGTCATAGTCAAGCATGCCCTGAACAAGAATCCGTTGAATATATTTGCATATCTCTTGAAGAATATTTTTAATGAATTTTTGAAAATCCGGAAAGCGATCCATGCACTTGGACATTCCAAGTATGTTGGAATGTCTTGAAATTGTACTCGGTCATAGTCAACGACGCCCTGAACAAGAATCCATTGAAAATATTTGCATATCTCTTAAGGAATATTTTTAATGAATTTTTGAAAATGATGAAAGTCTGTGCACTTAGGCAGTGACTTAACTTTTTATCCAAAAAAGACCCCAAAGGTATCTTGGAATGTCTTGAAATTGTACACAGTTATAGTCAAGCATGCCCTGAACAAGAATCCGTTGAATATATTTGCATATCTCTTGAAGAATATTTTTAATGAATTTTTGAAAATCCGAAAAGCGATCCATGCACTTGGACATTCCAAGTATGTTGGAATGTCTTGAAATTGTACTCAGTCATAGTCAACGACGCCCTGAACAAGAATCAATTGAAAATATTTGCATATCTCTTAAGGAATATTTTTAATGATTTTTTGAAAATTAGGAAAGCGATCCATGCACTTAGGCAGTGACTTAACTTTTTCGTCAAAAAAGACCCCAAAAGTATCTTGGAATGTCTTGAAATTGTACACAGTCATAGTCAAGCATGCCCTGAACAAGAATCCGTTGAATATATTTGCATATCTCTTGAGGAATATTTTTAATGAATTTTTGAAAATCAGGAAAGCGATCCATGCACTTAGGCAGTGACTTAACTTTTGATGTTTTTGGGTTGTTTTTAAAGAATTAAAGCTGCAGGAGTTCATCCATGTCGTCCAGTCGCTGGAAACAAACGTTTGGACACCATGGATCACACAGCAGGATATCAGGTGAGACGAAGGAAACGATCCATTTGCCCTGATGCACTTAGTGACTTGACTTTTTTTTCAAAAAAAAACCCAAAAGTAAATTGGAATGTCTTGAAATTGTACACAGTCATAGTCAAGCATGCCCTGAATAAGAATCCGTTGAATATATTTGCATATCTCTTGAAGAATATTTTTAATGAATTTTTGAAAATCCGGAAAGCGATCCATGCACTTGGACATTCCAAGTATGTTGGAATGTCTTGAAATTGTACTCAGTCATAGTCAACGACGCCCTGAACAAGAATCCGTTGAAAATATTTGCATATCGCTTAAGGAATATTTTTAATGAATTTTTGAAAATCAGGAAAGCGATCCATGCACTTAGGCAGTGACTTAACTTTTTATTCAAAAAAGACCCCAAAAGTATCTTGGAATGTCTTGAAATTGTACACAGTCATAGTCAAGCATGCCCTGAACAAGAATCCGTTGAATATATTTGCATATCTCTTGAAGAATATTTTTAATGAATTTTTGAAAATCCGGAAAGCTATCCATGCACTTGGACATTCCAAGTATGTTGGAATGTCTTGAAATTGTACTCAGTCATAGTCAACGACGCCCTGAACAAGAATCCGTTGAAAATATTTGCATATCGCTTAAGGAATATTTTTAAAGAATTTCTGAAAATCAGGAAAGCGATCATGCACTTAGGCAGTGACTTAACATTTTCGTCAAAAAAGACCCCAAAAGTATCTTGGAATGTCTTGAAATTGTACACAGTCATAGTCAAGCATGCCCTGAACAAGAATCCGTTGAATATATTTGCATATCTCTTGAAGAATATTTTTAATGAATTTTTGAAAATCCGGAAAGCGATCCATGCACTTGGACATTCCAAGTATGTTGGAATGTCTTGAAATTGTACTCGGTCATAGTCAACGACGCCCTGAACAAGAATCCATTGAAAATATTTGCATATCTCTTAAGGAATATTTTTAATGAATTTTTGAAAATGATGAAAGTCTGTGCACTTAGGCAGTGACTTAACTTTTTATCCAAAAAAGACCCCAAAGGTATCTTGGAATGTCTTGAAATTGTACACAGTTATAGTCAAGCATGCCCTGAACAAGAATCCGTTGAATATATTTGCATATCTCTTGAAGAATATTTTTAATGAATTTTTGAAAATCCGAAAAGCGATCCATGCACTTGGACATTCCAAGTATGTTGGAATGTCTTGAAATTGTACTCAGTCATAGTCAACGACGCCCTGAACAAGAATCAATTGAAAATATTTGCATATCTCTTAAGGAATATTTTTAATGATTTTTTGAAAATTAGGAAAGCGATCCATGCACTTAGGCAGTGACTTAACTTTTTCGTCAAAAAAGACCCCAAAAGTATCTTGGAATGTCTTGAAATTGTACACAGTCATAGTCAAGCATGCCCTGAACAAGAATCCGTTGAATATATTTGCATATCTCTTGAGGAATATTTTTAATGAATTTTTGAAAATCAGGAAAGCGATCCATGCACTTAGGCAGTGACTTAACTTTTGATGTTTTTGGGTTGTTTTTAAAGAATTAAAGCTGCAGGAGTTCATCCATGTCGTCCAGTCGCTGGAAACAAACGTTTGGACACCATGGATCACACAGCAGGATATCAGGTGAGACGAAGGAAACGATCCATTTGCCCTGATGCACTTAGTGACTTGACTTTTTTTTCAAAAAAAAACCCAAAAGTAAATTGGAATGTCTTGAAATTGTACACAGTCATAGTCAAGCATGCCCTGAATAAGAATCCGTTGAATATATTTGCATATCTCTTGAAGAATATTTTTAATGAATTTTTGAAAATCCGGAAAGCGATCCATGCACTTGGACATTCCAAGTATGTTGGAATGTCTTGAAATTGTACTCAGTCATAGTCAACGACGCCCTGAACAAGAATCCGTTGAAAATATTTGCATATCGCTTAAGGAATATTTTTAATGAATTTTTGAAAATCAGGAAAGCGATCCATGCACTTAGGCAGTGACTTAACTTTTTATTCAAAAAAGACCCCAAAAGTATCTTGGAATGTCTTGAAATTGTACACAGTCATAGTCAAGCATGCCCTGAACAAGAATCCGTTGAATATATTTGCATATCTCTTGAAGAATATTTTTAATGAATTTTTGAAAATCCGGAAAGCTATCCATGCACTTGGACATTCCAAGTATGTTGGAATGTCTTGAAATTGTACTCAGTCATAGTCAACGACGCCCTGAACAAGAATCCGTTGAAAATATTTGCATATCGCTTAAGGAATATTTTGAATGAATTTTTGAAAATCAGGAAAGCAATCCATGCACTTAGGCAGTGACTTAACTTTTTTGTCAAAAAAGACCCCAAAAGTATCTTGGAATGTCTTGAAATTGTACACAGTCATAGTCAAGCATGCCCTGAACAAGAAACCGTTGAATATATTTGCATATCTCTTGAAGAATATTTTTAATGAATTTTTGAAAATCCGAAAAGCGATCCATGCACTTGGACATTCCAAGTATGTTGGAATGTCTTGAAATTGTACTCAGTCATAGTCAACGACGCCCTGAACAAGAATCCGTTGAAAATATTTGCATATCGTTTAAGGAATATTTTTAAAGAATTTCTGAAAATCAGGAAAGCGATCCATGCACTTAGGCAGTGACTTAACTTTTTCGTCAAAAAAGACCCCAAAAGTATCTTGGAATGTCTTGAAATTGTACACAGTCATAGTCAAGCATGCCCTGAACAAGAATCCGTTGAATATATTTGCATATCTCTTGAAGAATATTTTTAATGAACTTTTGAAAATCAGGAAAGCGATCCATGCACTTGGACATTCCAAGTATGTTGGAATGTCTTGAAATTGTACTCAGTCATAGTCAACGACGCCCTGAACAAGAATCCGTTGAAAATATTTGCATATCTCTTAAGGAATATTTTTAATGAATTTTTGAAAATCAGGAAAGCGATCCATGCACTTAGGCAGTGACTTAACTTTTTCGTCAAAAAAGACCCCAAAAGTATCTTGGAATGTCTTGAAATTGTACACAGTCATAGTCAAGCATGCCCTGAACAAGAATCCGTTGAATATATTTGCATATCTCTTGAAGAATATTTTTAATGAACTTTTGAAAATCAGGAAAGCGATCCATGCACTTGGACATTCCAAGTATGTTGGAATGTCTTGAAATTGTACTCAGTCATAGTCAACGACGCCCTGAACAAGAATCCGTTGAAAATATTTGCATATCGCTTAAGGAATATTTTTAATGAATTTTTGAAAATCAGGAAAGCGATCCATGCACTTAGGCAGTGACTTAACTTTTTCGTCAAAAAAGACCCCAAAAGTATCTTGGAATGTCTTGAAATTGTACACAGTCATAGTCAAGCATGCCCTGAACAAGAATCCGTTGAATATATTTGCATATCTCTTGAAGAATATTTTTAATGAATTTTTGAAAATCCGAAAAGCGATCCATGCACTTGGACATTCCAAGTATGTTGGAATGTCTTGAAATTGTACTCAGTCATAGTCAACGACGCTCTGAACAAGAATCAATTGAAAATATTTGCATATCTCTTAAGGAATATTTTTAATGAATTTTTGAAAATGAGGAAAGTCTGTGCACTAAGCCAGTGACTTAACTTTTCATTCAAAAAAGACCCCAAAAGTATCTTGGAATGTCTTGAAATTGTACACAGTCATAGTCAAGCATGCCCTGAACAAGAATCCGTTGAATATATTTGCATATCTCTTGAAGAATATTTTTAATGAACTTTTGAAAATCAGGAAAGCGATCCATGTACTTGGACATTCAAAGTATGTTGGAATGTCTTGAAATTGTACTCGGTCATAGTCAACGACGCCCTGAACAAGAATCCGTTGAAAATATTTGCATATCGCTTAAGGAATATTTTTAATGAATTTTTGAAAATCAGGAAAGCGATCCATGCACTTAGGCAGTGACTTAACTTTTTCGTCAAAAAAGACCCCAAAAGTATCTTGGAATGTCTTGAAATTGTACACAGTCATAGTCAAGCATGCCCTGAACAAGAATCCGTTGAATATATTTGCATATCTCTTGAAGAATATTTTTAATGAATTTTTGAAAATCCGGAAAGCGATCCATGCACTTGGACATTCCAAGTATGTTGGAATGTCTTGAAATTGTACTCGGTCATAGTCAACGACGCCCTGAACAAGAATCCATTGAAAATATTTGCATATCTCTTAAGGAATATTTTTAATGAATTTTTGAAAATGATGAAAGTCTGTGCACTTAGGCAGTGACTTAGCTTTTTATTCAAAAAAGACCCCAAAGGTATCTTGGAATGTCTTGAAATTGTACACAGTCATAGTCAAGCATGCCCTGAACAAGAATCCGTTGAATATATTTGCATATCTCTTGAAGAATATTTTTAATGAACTTTTGAAAATCAGGAAAGCGATCCATGCACTTGGACATTCCAAGTATGTTGGAATGTCTTGAAATTGTACTCAGTCATAGTCAACGACGCCCTGAACAAGAATCCGTTGAAAATATTTGCATATCGTTTAAGGAATATTTTTAAAGAATTTCTGAAAATCAGGAAAGCGATCCATGCACTTAGGCAGTGACTTAACTTTTTCGTCAAAAAAGACCCCAAAAGTATCTTGGAATGTCTTGAAATTGTACACAGTCATAGTCAAGCATGCCCTGAACAAGAATCCGTTGAATATATTTGCATATCTCTTGAAGAATATTTTTAATGAACTTTTGAAAATCAGGAAAGCGATCCATGCACTTGGACATTCCAAGTATGTTGGAATGTCTTGAAATTGTACTCAGTCATAGTCAACGACGCCCTGAACAAGAATCCGTTGAAAATATTTGCATATTGCTTAAGGAATATTTTTAATGAATTTTTGAAAATCAGGAAAGCGATCCATGCACTTAGGCAGTGACTTAACTTTTTTGTCAAAAAAGACCCCAAAAGTATCTTGGAATGTCTTGAAATTGTACACAGTCATAGTCAAGCATGCCCTGAACAAGAATCCGTTGAATATATTTGCATATCTCTTGAAGAATATTTTTAATGAATTTTTGAAAATCCGAAAAGCGATCCATGCACTTGGACATTCCAAGTATGTTGGAATGTCTTGAAATTGTACTCAGTCATAGTCAACGACGCCCTGAACAAGAATCAATTGAAAATATTTGCATATCTCTTAAGGAATATTTTTAATGAATTTTTGAAAATGAGGAAAGTCTGTGCACTTAGGCAGTGACTTAACTTTTTATTCATAAAAGACCCCAAAAGCATCCTGGAATGTCTTGAAATTGTACACAGTCATAGTCAAGCATGCCCTGAACAAGAATCCGTTGAATATATTTGCATATCTCTTGAAGAATATTTTTAATGAACTTTTGAAAATCAGGAAAGCGATCCATTCACTTGGACATTCCAAGTATGTTGGAATGTCTTGAAATTGTACTCAGTCATAGTCAACGACGCCCTGAACAAGAATCCGTTGAAAATATTTGCATATCGTTTAAGGAATATTTTTAAAGAATTTCTGAAAATCAGGAAAGCGATCATGCACTTAGGCAGTGACTTAACATTTTCGTCAAAAAAGACCCCAAAAGTATCTTGGAATGTCTTGAAATTGTACACAGTCATAGTCAAGCATGCCCTGAACAAGAATCCGTTGAATATATTTGCATATCTCTTGAAGAATATTTTTAATGAATTTTTGAAAATCCGGAAAGCGATCCATGCACTTGGACATTCCAAGTATGTTGGAATGTCTTGAAATTGTACTCGGTCATAGTCAACGACGCCCTGAACAAGAATCCATTGAAAATATTTGCATATCTCTTAAGGAATATTTTTAATGAATTTTTGAAAATGATGAAAGTCTGTGCACTTAGGCAGTGACTTAACTTTTTATCCAAAAAAGACCCCAAAGGTATCTTGGAATGTCTTGAAATTGTACACAGTTATAGTCAAGCATGCCCTGAACAAGAATCCGTTGAATATATTTGCATATCTCTTGAAGAATATTTTTAATGAATTTTTGAAAATCCGAAAAGCGATCCATGCACTTGGACATTCCAAGTATGTTGGAATGTCTTGAAATTGTACTCAGTCATAGTCAACGACGCCCTGAACAAGAATCAATTGAAAATATTTGCATATCTCTTAAGGAATATTTTTAATGATTTTTTGAAAATTAGGAAAGCGATCCATGCACTTAGGCAGTGACTTAACTTTTTCGTCAAAAAAGACCCCAAAAGTATCTTGGAATGTCTTGAAATTGTACACAGTCATAGTCAAGCATGCCCTGAACAAGAATCCGTTGAATATATTTGCATATCTCTTGAGGAATATTTTTAATGAATTTTTGAAAATCAGGAAAGCGATCCATGCACTTAGGCAGTGACTTAACTTTTGATGTTTTTGGGTTGTTTTTAAAGAATTAAAGCTGCAGGAGTTCATCCATGTCGTCCAGTCGCTGGAAACAAACGTTTGGACACCATGGATCACACAGCAGGATATCAGGTGAGACGAAGGAAACGATCCATTTGCCCTGATGCACTTAGTGACTTGACTTTTTTTTCAAAAAAAAACCCAAAAGTAAATTGGAATGTCTTGAAATTGTACACAGTCATAGTCAAGCATGCCCTGAATAAGAATCCGTTGAATATATTTGCATATCTCTTGAAGAATATTTTTAATGAATTTTTGAAAATCCGGAAAGCGATCCATGCACTTGGACATTCCAAGTATGTTGGAATGTCTTGAAATTGTACTCAGTCATAGTCAACGACGCCCTGAACAAGAATCCGTTGAAAATATTTGCATATCGCTTAAGGAATATTTTTAATGAATTTTTGAAAATCAGGAAAGCGATCCATGCACTTAGGCAGTGACTTAACTTTTTATTCAAAAAAGACCCCAAAAGTATCTTGGAATGTCTTGAAATTGTACACAGTCATAGTCAAGCATGCCCTGAACAAGAATCCGTTGAATATATTTGCATATCTCTTGAAGAATATTTTTAATGAATTTTTGAAAATCCGGAAAGCTATCCATGCACTTGGACATTCCAAGTATGTTGGAATGTCTTGAAATTGTACTCAGTCATAGTCAACGACGCCCTGAACAAGAATCCGTTGAAAATATTTGCATATCGCTTAAGGAATATTTTGAATGAATTTTTGAAAATCAGGAAAGCAATCCATGCACTTAGGCAGTGACTTAACTTTTTTGTCAAAAAAGACCCCAAAAGTATCTTGGAATGTCTTGAAATTGTACACAGTCATAGTCAAGCATGCCCTGAACAAGAAACCGTTGAATATATTTGCATATCTCTTGAAGAATATTTTTAATGAATTTTTGAAAATCCGAAAAGCGATCCATGCACTTGGACATTCCAAGTATGTTGGAATGTCTTGAAATTGTACTCAGTCATAGTCAACGACGCCCTGAACAAGAATCCGTTGAAAATATTTGCATATCGTTTAAGGAATATTTTTAAAGAATTTCTGAAAATCAGGAAAGCGATCCATGCACTTAGGCAGTGACTTAACTTTTTCGTCAAAAAAGACCCCAAAAGTATCTTGGAATGTCTTGAAATTGTACACAGTCATAGTCAAGCATGCCCTGAACAAGAATCCGTTGAATATATTTGCATATCTCTTGAAGAATATTTTTAATGAACTTTTGAAAATCAGGAAAGCGATCCATGCACTTGGACATTCCAAGTATGTTGGAATGTCTTGAAATTGTACTCAGTCATAGTCAACGACGCCCTGAACAAGAATCCGTTGAAAATATTTGCATATCTCTTAAGGAATATTTTTAATGAATTTTTGAAAATCAGGAAAGCGATCCATGCACTTAGGCAGTGACTTAACTTTTTCGTCAAAAAAGACCCCAAAAGTATCTTGGAATGTCTTGAAATTGTACACAGTCATAGTCAAGCATGCCCTGAACAAGAATCCGTTGAATATATTTGCATATCTCTTGAAGAATATTTTTAATGAACTTTTGAAAATCAGGAAAGCGATCCATGCACTTGGACATTCCAAGTATGTTGGAATGTCTTGAAATTGTACTCAGTCATAGTCAACGACGCCCTGAACAAGAATCCGTTGAAAATATTTGCATATCGCTTAAGGAATATTTTTAATGAATTTTTGAAAATCAGGAAAGCGATCCATGCACTTAGGCAGTGACTTAACTTTTTCGTCAAAAAAGACCCCAAAAGTATCTTGGAATGTCTTGAAATTGTACACAGTCATAGTCAAGCATGCCCTGAACAAGAATCCGTTGAATATATTTGCATATCTCTTGAAGAATATTTTTAATGAATTTTTGAAAATCCGAAAAGCGATCCATGCACTTGGACATTCCAAGTATGTTGGAATGTCTTGAAATTGTACTCAGTCATAGTCAACGACGCTCTGAACAAGAATCAATTGAAAATATTTGCATATCTCTTAAGGAATATTTTTAATGAATTTTTGAAAATGAGGAAAGTCTGTGCACTAAGCCAGTGACTTAACTTTTCATTCAAAAAAGACCCCAAAAGTATCTTGGAATGTCTTGAAATTGTACACAGTCATAGTCAAGCATGCCCTGAACAAGAATCCGTTGAATATATTTGCATATCTCTTGAAGAATATTTTTAATGAACTTTTGAAAATCAGGAAAGCGATCCATGTACTTGGACATTCAAAGTATGTTGGAATGTCTTGAAATTGTACTCGGTCATAGTCAACGACGCCCTGAACAAGAATCCGTTGAAAATATTTGCATATCGCTTAAGGAATATTTTTAATGAATTTTTGAAAATCAGGAAAGCGATCCATGCACTTAGGCAGTGACTTAACTTTTTCGTCAAAAAAGACCCCAAAAGTATCTTGGAATGTCTTGAAATTGTACACAGTCATAGTCAAGCATGCCCTGAACAAGAATCCGTTGAATATATTTGCATATCTCTTGAAGAATATTTTTAATGAATTTTTGAAAATCCGGAAAGCGATCCATGCACTTGGACATTCCAAGTATGTTGGAATGTCTTGAAATTGTACTCGGTCATAGTCAACGACGCCCTGAACAAGAATCCATTGAAAATATTTGCATATCTCTTAAGGAATATTTTTAATGAATTTTTGAAAATGATGAAAGTCTGTGCACTTAGGCAGTGACTTAGCTTTTTATTCAAAAAAGACCCCAAAGGTATCTTGGAATGTCTTGAAATTGTACACAGTCATAGTCAAGCATGCCCTGAACAAGAATCCGTTGAATATATTTGCATATCTCTTGAAGAATATTTTTAATGAACTTTTGAAAATCAGGAAAGCGATCCATGCACTTGGACATTCCAAGTATGTTGGAATGTCTTGAAATTGTACTCAGTCATAGTCAACGACGCCCTGAACAAGAATCCGTTGAAAATATTTGCATATCGTTTAAGGAATATTTTTAAAGAATTTCTGAAAATCAGGAAAGCGATCCATGCACTTAGGCAGTGACTTAACTTTTTCGTCAAAAAAGACCCCAAAAGTATCTTGGAATGTCTTGAAATTGTACACAGTCATAGTCAAGAATGCCCTGAACAAGAATCCGTTGAATATATTTGCATATCTCTTGAAGAATATTTTTAATGAATTTTTGAAAATCCGGAAAGCGATCCATGCACTTGGACATTCCAAGTATGTTGGAATGTCTTGAAATTGTACTCAGTCATAGTCAACGACGCCCTGAACAAGAATCCATTGAAAATATTTGCATATCTCTTAAGGAATATTTTTAATGAATTTTTGAAAATGATGAAAGTCTGTGCACTTAGGCAGTGACTTAACTTTTTATTCAAAAAAGACCCCAAAGGTATCTTGGAATGTCTTGAAATTGTACACAGTCATAGTCAAGCATGCCCTGAACAAGAATCCGTTGAATATATTTGCATATCTCTTGAAGAATATTTTTAATGAACTTTTGAAAATCAGGAAAGCGATCCATGCACTTGGACATTCCAAGTATGTTGGAATGTCTTGAAATTGTACTCAGTCATAGTCAACGACGCCCTGAACAAGAATCCGTTGAAAATATTTGCATATCGCTTAAGGAATATTTTTTATGATTTTTGAAAATCAGGAAAGCGATCCATGCACTTAGGCAGTGACTTAACTTTTTTGTCAAAAAAGACCCCAAAAGTATCTTGGAATGTCTTGAAATTGTACACAGTCATAGTCAAGCATGCCCTGAACAAGAATCCGTTGAATATATTTGCATATCTCTTGAAGAATATTTTTAATGAATTTTTGAAAATCCGAAAAGCGATCCATGCACTTGGACATTCCAAGTATGTTGGAATGTCTTGAAATTGTACTCAGTCATAGTCAACGACGCCCTGAACAAGAATCCGTTGAAAATATTTGCATATCTCTTAAGGAATATTTTTAATGAATTTTTGAAAATGAGGAAAGTCTGTGCACTTAGGCAGTGACTTAACTTTTTATTCAAAAAAGACCCCAAAAGTATCTTGGAATGTCTTGAAATTGTACACAGTCATAGTCAAGCATGCCCTGAACAAGAATCCGTTGAATATATTTGCATATCTCTTGAAGAATATTTTTAATGAACTTTTGAAAATCAGGAAAGCGATCCATGCACTTGGACATTCCAAGTATGTTGGAATGTCTTGAAATTGTACTCAGTCATAGTCAACGACGCCCTGAACAAGAATCCGTTGAAAATATTTGCATATCGTTTAAGGAATATTTTTAAAGAATTTCTGAAAATCAGGAAAGCGATCCATGCACTTAGGCAGTGACTTAACTTTTTCGTCAAAAAAGACCCCAAAAGTATCTTGGAATGTCTTGAAATTGTACACAGTCATAGTCAAGCATGCCCTGAACAAGAATCCGTTGAATATATTTGCATATCTCTTGAAGAATATTTTTAATGAATTTTTGAAAATCCGGAAAGCGATCCATGCACTTGGACATTCCAAGTATGTTGGAATGTCTTGAAATTGTACTCGGTCATAGTCAACGACGCCCTGAACAAGAATCCATTGAAAATATTTGCATATCTCTTAAGGAATATTTTTAATGAATTTTTGAAAATGATGAAAGTCTGTGCACTTAGGCAGTGACTTAACTTTTTATCCAAAAAAGACCCCAAAGGTATCTTGGAATGTCTTGAAATTGTACACAGTCATAGTCAAGCATGCCCTGAACAAGAATCCGTTGAATATATTTGCATATCTCTTGAAGAATATTTTTAATGAACTTTTGAAAATCAGAAAAGCGATCCATGCACTTGGACATTCCAAGTATGTTGGAATGTCTTGAAATTGTACTCAGTCATAGTCAACGACGCCCTGAACAAGAATCCGTTGAAAATATTTGCATATCGCTTAAGGAATATTTTTAATGAACTTTTGAAAATCAGAAAAGCGATCCATGCACTTGGACATTCCAAGTATGTTGGAATGTCTTGAAATTGTCCTCAGTCATAGTCAACGACGCCCTGAACAAGAATCCGTTGAAAATATTTGCATATCTCTTGAGGAATATTTTTAATGAATTTTTGAAAATCAGGAAAGCGATCCATGCACTTAGGCAGTGACTTAACTTTTGATGTTTTTGGGTTGTCTTTAAAGAATTAAAGCTGCAGGAGTTCATCCATGTCGTCCAGTCGCTGGAAACAAACGTTTGGACACCGTGGATCACACAGCAGGATATCAGGTGAGACGAAGGAAACGATCCATTTGCCCTGATGCACTTAGTGACTTGACTTTTTTGTCAAAAAAAACCCCAAAAGTAAATTGGAATGTCTTGAAATTGTACACAGTCATAGTCAAGCATGCCCTGAACAAGAATCCGTTGAATATATTTGCATATCTCTTGAAGAATATTTTTAATGAACTTTTGAAAATCAGGAAAGCGATCCATGTACCTGGACATTCAAAGTATGTTGGAATGTCTTGAAATTGTACTCGGTCATAGTCAACGACGCCCTGAACAAGAATCCGTTGAAAATATTTGCATATCGCTTAAGGAATATTTTTAATGAATTTTTGAAAATCAGGAAAGCGATCCATGCACTTAGGCAGTGACTTAACTTTTTCGTCAAAAAAGACCCCAAAAGTATCTTGGAATGTCTTGAAATTGTACACAGTCATAGTCAAGCATGCCCTGAACAAGAATCCGTTGAATATATTTGCATATCTCTTGAAGAATATTTTTAATGAACTTTTGAAAATCAGGAAAGCGATCCATGCACTTGGACATTCCAAGTATGTTGGAATGTCTTGAAATTGTACTCAGTCATAGTCAACGACGCCCTGAACAAGAATCCGTTGAAAATATTTGCATATCGCTTAAGGAATATTTTTAATGAATTTTTGAAAATCAGGAAAGCGATCCATGCACTTAGGCAGTGACTTAACTTTTTCGTCAAAAAAGACCCCAAAAGTATCTTGGAATGTCTTGAAATTGTACACAGTCATAGTCAAGAATGCCCTGAACAAGAATCCGTTGAATATATTTGCATATCTCTTGAAGAATATTTTTAATGAATTTTTGAAAATCCGGAAAGCGATCCATGCACTTGGACATTCCAAGTATGTTGGAATGTCTTGAAATTGTACTCGGTCATAGTCAACGACGCCCTGAACAAGAATCCATTGAAAATATTTGCATATCTCTTAAGGAATATTTTTAATGAATTTTTGAAAATGAAGAAAGTCTGTGCACTTAGGCAGTGACTTAACTTTTTATTCAAAAAAGACCCCAAAAGTATCTTGGAATGTCTTGAAATTGTACACAGTCATAGTCAAGCATGCCCTGAACAAGAATCCGTTGAATATATTTGCATATCTCTTGAAGAATATTTTTAATGAATTTTTGAAAATCCGAAAAGCGATCCATGCACTTGGACATTCCAAGTATGTTGGAATGTCTTGAAATTGTACTCAGTCATAGTCAACGACGCCCTGAACAAGAATCAATTGAAAATATTTGCATATCTCTTAAGGAATATTTTTAATGAATTTTTGAAAATGAGGAAAGTCTGTGCACTTAGGCAGTGACTTAACTTTTTATTCAAAAAAGACCCCAAAAGTATCTTGGAATGTCTTGAAATTGTACACAGTCATAGTCAAGCATGCCCTGAACAAGAATCCGTTGAATATATTTGCATATCTCTTGAAGAATATTTTTAATGAACTTTTGAAAATCAGGAAAGCGATCCATGCACTTGGACATTCCAAGTATGTTGGAATGTCTTGAAATTGTACTCAGTCATAGTCAACGATGCCCTGAACAAGAATCCGTTGAAAATATTTGCATATCGTTTAAGGAATATTTTTAAAGAATTTCTGAAAATCAGGAAAGCGATCCATGCACTTAGGCAGTGACTTAACTTTTTCGTCAAAAAAGACCCCAAAAGTATCTTGGAATGTCTTGAAATTGTACACAGTCATAGTCAAGAATGCCCTGAACAAGAATCCGTTGAATATATTTGCATATCTCTTGAAGAATATTTTTAATGAATTTTTGAAAATCCGGAAAGCGATCCATGCACTTGGACATTCCAAGTATGTTGGAATGTCTTGAAATTGTACTCGGTCATAGTCAACGACGCCCTGAACAAGAATCCATTGAAAATATTTGCATATCTCTTAAGGAATATTTTTAATGAATTTTTGAAAATGAGGAAAGTCTGTGCACTTAGGCAGTGACTTAACTTTTTATTCAAAAAAGACCCCAAAAGTATCTTGGAATGTCTTGAAATTGTACACAGTCTTAGTCAAGCATGCCCTGAACAAGAATCCGTTGAATATATTTGCATATCTCTTGAAGAATATTTTTAATGAACTTTTGAAAATCAGGAAAGCGATCCATGCACTTGGACATTCCAAGTATGTTGGAATGTCTTGAAATTGTACTCAGTCATAGTCAACGACGCCCTGAACAAGAATCCGTTGAAAATATTTGCATATCGCTTAAGGAATATTTTTAATGAATTTTTGAAAATCAGGAAAGCGATCCATGCACTTAGGCAGTGACTTAACTTTTTTGTCAAAAAAGACCCCAAAAGTATCTTGGAATGTCTTGAAATTGTACACAGTCATAGTCAAGCATGCCCTGAACAAGAATCCGTTGAATATATTTGCATATCTCTTGAAGAATATTTTTAATGAATTTTTGAAAATCCGGAAAGCGATCCATGCACTTGGACATTCCAAGTATGTTGGAATGTCTTGAAATTGTACTCAGTCATAGTCAACGACGCCCTGAACAAGAATCCATTGAAAATATTTGCATATCTCTTAAGGAATATTTTTAATGAATTTTTGAAAATGAGGAAAGTCTGTGCACTTAGGCAGTGACTTAACTTTTTATTCAAAAAAGACCCCAAAAGTATCTTGGAATGTCTTGAAATTGTACACAGTCATAGTCAAGCATGCCCTGAACAAGAATCCGTTGAATATATTTGCATATCTCTTGAAGAATATTTTTAATGAATTTTTGAAAATCCGAAAAGCGATCCATGCACTTGGACATTCCAAGTATGTTGGAATGTCTTGAAATTGTACTCAGTCATAGTCAACGACGCCCTGAACAAGAATCAATTGAAAATATTTGCATATCTCTTAAGGAATATTTTTAATGAATTTTTGAAAATGAGGAAAGTCTGTGCACTTAGGCAGTGACTTAACTTTTTATTCAAAAAAGACCCCAAAAGTATCTTGGAATGTCTTGAAATTGTACACAGTCATAGTCAAGCATGCCCTGAACAAGAATCCGTTGAATATATTTGCATATCTCTTGAAGAATATTTTTAATGAACTTTTGAAAATCAGGAAAGCGATCCATGCACTTGGACATTCCAAGTATGTTGGAATGTCTTGAAATTGTACTCAGTCATAGTCAACGATGCCCTGAACAAGAATCCGTTGAAAATATTTGCATATCGTTTAAGGAATATTTTTAAAGAATTTCTGAAAATCAGGAAAGCGATCCATGCACTTAGGCAGTGACTTAACTTTTTCGTCAAAAAAGACCCCAAAAGTATCTTGGAATGTCTTGAAATTGTACACAGTCATAGTCAAGAATGCCCTGAACAAGAATCCGTTGAATATATTTGCATATCTCTTGAAGAATATTTTTAATGAATTTTTGAAAATCCGGAAAGCGATCCATGCACTTGGACATTCCAAGTATGTTGGAATGTCTTGAAATTGTACTCGGTCATAGTCAACGACGCCCTGAACAAGAATCCATTGAAAATATTTGCATATCTCTTAAGGAATATTTTTAATGAATTTTTGAAAATGAGGAAAGTCTGTGCACTTAGGCAGTGACTTAACTTTTTATTCAAAAAAGACCCCAAAAGTATCTTGGAATGTCTTGAAATTGTACACAGTCTTAGTCAAGCATGCCCTGAACAAGAATCCGTTGAATATATTTGCATATCTCTTGAAGAATATTTTTAATGAACTTTTGAAAATCAGGAAAGCGATCCATGCACTTGGACATTCCAAGTATGTTGGAATGTCTTGAAATTGTACTCAGTCATAGTCAACGACGCCCTGAACAAGAATCCGTTGAAAATATTTGCATATCGCTTAAGGAATATTTTTAATGAATTTTTGAAAATCAGGAAAGCGATCCATGCACTTAGGCAGTGACTTAACTTTTTTGTCAAAAAAGTCCCCAAAAGTATCTTGGAATGTCTTGAAATTGTACACAGTCATAGTCAAGCATGCCCTGAACAAGAATCCGTTGAATATATTTGCATATCTCTTGAAGAATATTTTTAATGAATTTTTGAAAATCCGAAAAGCGATCCATGCACTTGGACATTCCAAGTATGTTGGAATGTCTTGAAATTGTACTCAGTCATAGTCAACGACGCCCTGAACAAGAATCAATTGAAAATATTTGCATATCTCTTAAGGAATATTTTTAATGAATTTTTGAAAATGAGGAAAGTCTGTGCACTTAGGCAGTGACTTAACTTTTTATTCAAAAAAGACCCCAAAAGTATCTTGGAATGTCTTGAAATTGTACACAGTCATAGTCAAGCATGCCCTGAACAAGAATCCGTTGAATATATTTGCATATCTCTTGAAGAATATTTTTAATGAACTTTTGAAAATCAGGAAAGCGATCCATGCACTTGGACATTCCAAGTATGTTGGAATGTCTTGAAATTGTACTCAGTCATAGTCAACGACGCCCTGAACAAGAATCCGTTGAAAATATTTGCATATCGTTTAAGGAATATTTTTAAAGAATTTCTGAAAATCAGGAAAGCGATCCATGCACTTAGGCAGTGACTTAACTTTTTCGTCAAAAAAGACCCCAAAAGTATCTTGGAATGTCTTGAAATTGTACACAGTCATAGTCAAGCATGCCCTGAACAAGAATCCGTTGAATATATTTGCATATCTCTTGAAGAATATTTTTAATGAATTTTTGAAAATCCGGAAAGCGATCCATGCACTTGGACATTCCAAGTATGTTGGAATGTCTTGAAATTGTACTCGGTCATAGTCAACGACGCCCTGAACAAGAATCCATTGAAAATATTTGCATATCTCTTAAGGAATATTTTTAATGAATTTTTGAAAATTAGGAAAGCGATCCATGCACTTAGGCAGTGACTTAACTTTTGATGTTTTTGGTTTGTTTTTAAAGCATTAAAGCTGCAGGAGTTCATCCATGTCGCCCAGTCGCTGGAAACAAACGTTTGGACACCATGGATCACACAGCAGGAAATAAGGTGAGACGGAGGAAACGATCCATTTGCCCTGATGCACTTAGTGACTTGACTTTTTTTTCAAAAAAGACCCCAAAAGTATCTTGGAATGTCTTGAAATTGTACACAGTCATAGTCAAGCATGCCCTGAACAAGAATCCGTTGAATATATTTGCATATCTCTTGAGGAATATTTTTAATGAATTTTTGAAAATCAGGAAAGCGATCCATGCACTTAGGCAGTGACTTAACTTTTGATGTTTTTGGGTTGTTTTTAAAGAATTAAAGCTGCAGGAGTTCATCCATGTCGTCCAGTCGCTGGAAACAAACGTTTGGACACCGTGGATCACACAGCAGGATATCAGGTGAGACGAAGGAAACGATCCATTTGCCCTGATGCACTTAGTGACTTGACTTTTTTTTCAAAAAAAACCCCAAAAGTAAATTGGAATGTCTTGAAATTGTACACAGTCATAGTCAAGCATGCCCTGAATAAGAATCCGTTGAATATATTTGCATATCTCTTGAAGAATATTTTTAATGAATTTTTGAAAATCCGGAAAGCGATCCATGCACTTGGACATTCCAAGTATGTTGGAATGTCTTGAAATTGTACTCAGTCATAGTCAACGACGCCCTGAACAAGAATCCGTTGAAAATATTTGCATATCGCTTAAGGAATATTTTTAATGAATTTTTGAAAATCAGGAAAGCGATCCATGCACTTAGGCAGTGACTTAACTTTTTCGTCAAAAAAGACCCCAAAAGTATCTTGGAATGTCTTGAAATTGTACACAGTCATAGTCAAGCATGCCCTGAACAAGAATCCGTTGAATATATTTGCATATCTCTTGAAGAATATTTTTAATGAATTTTTGAAAATCCGGAAAGCGATCCATGCACTTGGACATTCCAAGTATGTTGGAATGTCTTGAAATTGTACTCAGTCATAGTCAACGACGCCCTGAACAAGAATCCGTTGAAAATATTTGCATATCGCTTAAGGAATATTTTTAATGAATTTTTGAAAATCAGGAAAGCAATCCATGCACTTAGGCAGTGACTTAACTTTTTTGTCAAAAAAGACCCCAAAAGTATCTTGGAATGTCTTGAAATTGTACACAGTCATAGTCAAGCATGCCCTGAACAAGAAACCGTTGAATATATTTGCATATCTCTTGAAGAATATTTTTAATGAATTTTTGAAAATCCGAAAAGCGATCCATGCACTTGGACATTCCAAGTATGTTGGAATGTCTTGAAATTGTACTCAGTCATAGTCAACGACGCCCTGAACAAGAATCAATTGAAAATATTTGCATATCTCTTAAGGATTATTTTTAATGAATTTTTGAAAATGAGGAAAGTCTGTGCACTTAGGCAGTGACTTAACTTTTTATTCAAAAAAGACCCCAAAAGTATCTTGATTTGTCTTGAAATTGTACACAGTCATAGTCAAGCATGCCCTGAACAAGAATCCGTTGAATATATTTGCATATCTCTTGAAGAATATTTTTAATGAACTTTTGAAAATCAGGAAAGCGATCCATGCACTTGGACATTCCAAGTATGTTGGAATGTCTTGAAATTGTACTCAGTCATAGTCAACGACGCCCTGAACAAGAATCCGTTGAAAATATTTGCATATCGTTTAAGGAATATTTTTAAAGAATTTCTGAAAATCAGGAAAGCGATCCATGCACTTAGGCAGTGACTTAACTTTTTCGTCAAAAAAGACCCCAAAAGTATCTTGGAATGTCTTGAAATTGTACACAGTCATAGTCAAGCATGCCCTGAACAAGAATCCGTTGAATATATTTGCATATCTCTTGAAGAATATTTTTAATGAACTTTTGAAAATCAGGAAAGCGATCCATGCACTTGGACATTCCAAGTATGTTGGAATGTCTTGAAATTGTACTCAGTCATAGTCAACGACGCCCTGAACAAGAATCCGTTGAAAATATTTGCATATCGCTTAAGGAATATTTTTAATGAATTTTTGAAAATCAGGAAAGCGATCCATGCACTTAGGCAGTGACTTAACTTTTTCGTCAAAAAAGACCCCAAAAGTATCTTGGAATGTCTTGAAATTGTACACAGTCATAGTCAAGCATGCCCTGAACAAGAATCCGTTGAATATATTTGCATATCTCTTGAAGAATATTTTTAATGAATTTTTGAAAATCCGGAAAGCGATCCATGCACTTGGACATTCCAAGTATGTTGGAATGTCTTGAAATTGTACTCAGTCATAGTCAACGACGCCCTGAACAAGAATCAATTGAAAATATTTGCATATCTCTTAAGGAATATTTTTAATGAATTTTTGAAAATGAGGAAAGTCTGTGCACTTAGGCAGTGACTTAACTTTTTATTCAAAAAAGACCCCAAAAGTATCTTGGAATGTCTTGAAATTGTACACAGTCATAGTCAAGCATGCCCTGAACAAGAATCCGTTGAATATATTTGCATATCTCTTGAAGAATATTTTTAATGAACTTTTGAAAATCAGGAAAGCGATCCATGCACTTGGACATTCCAAGTATGTTGGAATGTCTTGAAATTGTACTCAGTCATAGTCAACGACGCCCTGAACAAGAATCCGTTGAAAATATTTGCATATCGTTTAAGGAATATTTTTAAAGAATTTCTGAAAATCAGGAAAGCGATCCATGCACTTAGGCAGTGACTTAACTTTTTCGTCAAAAAAGACCCCAAAAGTATCTTGGAATGTCTTGAAATTGTACACAGTCATAGTCAAGCATGCCCTGAACAAGAATCCGTTGAATATATTTGCATATCTCTTGAAGAATATTTTTAATGAATTTTTGAAAATCCGGAAAGCGATCCATGCACTTGGACATTCCAAGTATGGTGGAATGTCTTGAAATTGTACTCAGTCATAGTCAACAACGCCCTGAACAAGAATCCATTGAAAATATTTGCATATCTCTTAAGGAATATTTTTAATGAATTTTTGAAAATGAGGAAAGTCTGTGCACTTAGGCAGTGACTTAACTTTTTATTCAAAAAAGACCCCAAAAGTATCTTGGAATGTCTTGAAATTGTACACAGTCATAGTCAAGCATGCCCTGAACAAGAATCCGTTGAATATATTTGCATATCTCTTGAAGAATATTTTTAATGAACTTTTGAAAATCAGGAAAGCGATCCATGCACTTGGACATTCCAAGTATGTTGGAATGTTTTGAAATTGTACTCAGTCATAGTCAACGACGCCCTGAACAAGAATCCGTTGAAAATATTTGCATATCGCTTAAGGAATATTTTTAATGAATTTTTGAAAATCAGAAAAGCGATCCATGCACTTAGGCAGTGACTTAACTTTTTTGTCAAAAAAGACCCCAAAAGTATCTTGGAATGTCTTGAAATTGTACACAGTCATAGTCAAGCATGCCCTGAACAAGAATCCGTTGAATATATTTGCATATCTCTTGAAGAATATTTTTAATGAATTTTTGAAAATCCGGAAAGCGATCCATGCACTTGGACATTCCAAGTATGTTGGAATGTCTTGAAATTGTACTCGGTCATAGTCAACGACGCCCTGAACAAGAATCCATTGAAAATATTTGCATATCTCTTAAGGAATATTTTTAATGAATTTTTGAAAATGATGAAAGTCTGTGCACTTAGGCAGTGACTTAACTTTTTATCCAAAAAAGACCCCAAAGGTATCTTGGAATGTCTTGAAATTGTACACAGTCATAGTCAAGCATGCCCTGAACAAGAATCCGTTGAATATATTTGCATATCTCTTGAAGAATATTTTTAATTAATTTTTGAAAATCCGGAAAGCGATCCATGCACTTGGACATTCCAAGTATGTTGGAATGTCTTGAAATTGTACTCAGTCATAGTCAACGACGCCCTGAACAAGAATCCATTGAAAATATTTGCATATCTCTTAAGGAATATTTTTAATGAATTTTTGAAAATGATGAAAGTCTGTGCACTTAGGCAGTGACTTAACTTTTTATTCAAAAAAGACCCCAAAGGTATCTTGGAATGTCTTGAAATTGTACACAGTCATAGTCAAGCATGCCCTGAACAAGAATCCATTGAATATATTTGCATATCTCTTGAAGAATATTTTTAATGAACTTTTGAAAATCAGGAAAGCGATCCATGCACTTAGGCAGTGACTTAACTTTTTTGTCAAAAAAGACCCCAAAAGTATCTTGGAATGTCTTGAAATTGTACACAGTCATAGTCAAGCATGCCCTGAACAAGAATCCGTTGAATATATTTGCATATCTCTTGAAGAATATTTTTAATGAACTTTTGAAAATCAGGAAAGCGATCCATGCACTTGGACATTCCAAGTATGTTGGAATGTCTTGAAATTGTACTCAGTCATAGTCAACGACGCCCTGAACAAGAATCCGTTGAAAATATTTGCGTATCGTTTAAGGAATATTTTTAAAGAATTTCTGAAAATCAGGAAAGCGATCCATGCACTTAGGCAGTGACTTAACTTTTTCGTCAAAAAGGACCCCAAAAGTATCTTGGAATGTCTTGAAATTGTACACAGTCATAGTCAAGAATGCCCTGAACAAGAATCCGTTGAATATATTTGCATATCTCTTGAAGAATATTTTTAATGAATTTTTGAAAATCCGGAAAGCGATCCATGCACTTGGACATTCCAAGTATGTTGGAATGTCTTGAAATTGTACTCGGTCATAGTCAACGACGCCCTGAACAAGAATCCATTGAAAATATTTGCATATCTCTTAAGGAATATTTTTAATGAATTTTTGAAAATGATGAAAGTCTGTGCACTTAGGCAGTGACTTAACTTTTTATTCAAAAAAGACCCCAAAAGTATCTTGGAATGTCTTGAAATTGTACACAGTCATAGTCAAGCATGCCCTGAACAAGAATCCGTTGAATATATTTGCATATCTCTTGAAGAATATTTTTAATGAACTTTTGAAAATCAGGAAAGCGATCCATGCACTTGGACATTCCAAGTATGTTGGAATGTCTTGAAATTGTACTCAGTCATAGTCAACGACGCCCTGAACAAGAATCCGTTGAAAATATTTGCATATCGCTTAAGGAATATTTTTAATGAATTTTTGAAAATCAGGAAAGCGATCCATGCACTTAGGCAGTGACTTAACTTTTTCGTCAAAAAAGACCCCAAAAGTATCTTGGAATGTCTTGAAATTGTACACAGTCATAGTCAAGCATGCCCTGAACAAGAATCCGTTGAATATATTTGCATATCTCTTGAAGAATATTTTTAATGAATTTTTGAAAATCCGAAAAGCGATCCATGCACTTGGACATTCCAAGTATGTTGGAATGTCTTGAAATTGTACTCAGTCATAGTCAACGACGCCCTGAACAAGAATCCGTTGAAAATATTTGCATATCGCTTAAGGAATATTTTTAATGAATTTTTGAAAATCAGGAAAGCGATCCATGCACTTAGGCAGTGACTTAACTTTTTTGTCAAAAAAGACCCCAAAAGTATCTTGGAATGTCTTGAAATTGTACACAGTCATAGTCAAGCATGCCCTGAACAAGAATCCGTTGAATATATTTGCATATCTCTTGAAGAATATTTTTAATGAATTTTTGAAAATCCGAAAAGCGATCCATGCACTTGGACATTCCAAGTATGTTGGAATGTCTTGAAATTGTACTCAGTCATAGTCAACGACGCCCTGAACAAGAATCAATTGAAAATATTTGCATATCTCTTAAGGAATATTTTTAATGAATTTTTGAAAATGATGAAAGTCTGTGCACTTAGGCAGTGACTTAACTTTTTATTCAAAAAAGACCCCAAAAGTATCTTGGAATGTCTTGAAATTGTACACAGTCATAGTCAAGCATGCCCTGAACAAGAATCCGTTGAATATATTTGCATATCTCTTGAAGAATATTTTTAATGAACTTTTGAAAATCGGGAAAGCGATCCATGCACTTGGACATTCCAAGTATGTTGGAATGTCTTGAAATTGTACTCAGTCATAGTCAACGACGCCCTGAACAAGAATCCGTTGAAAATATTTGCATATCGCTTAAGGAATATTTTTAATGAATTTTTGAAAATCAGGAAAGCGATCCATGCACTTAGGCAGTGACTTAACTTTTTCGTCAAAAAAGACCCCAAAAGTATCTTGGAATGTCTTGAAATTGTACACAGTCATAGTCAAGCATGCCCTGAACAAGAATCCGTTGAATATATTTGCATATCTCTTGAAGAATACTTTTAATGAATTTTTGAAAATCCGAAAAGCGATCCATGCACTTGGACATTCCAAGTATGTTGGAATGTCTTGAAATTGTACTCAGTCATAGTCAACGACGCCCTGAACAAGAATCAATTGAAAATATTTGCATATCTCTTAAGGAATATTTTTAATGAATTTTTGAAAATGAGGAAAGTCTGTGCACTTAGGCAGTGACTTAACTTTTTATTCAAAAAAGACCCCAAAAGTATCTTGGAATGTCTTGAAATTGTACACAGTCATAGTCAAGCATGCCCTGAACAAGAATCCGTTGAATATATTTGCATATCTCTTGAAGAATATTTTTAATGAACTTTTGAAAATCAGGAAAGCGATCCATGCACTTGGACATTCCAAGTATGTTGGAATGTCTTGAAATTGTACTCAGTCATAGTCAACGACGCCCTGAACAAGAATCCGTTGAAAATATTTGCATATCGTTTAAGGAATATTTTTAAAGAATTTCTGAAAATCAGGAAAGCGATCCATGCACTTAGGCAGTGACTTAACTTTTTCGTCAAAAAAGACCCCAAAAGTATCTTGGAATGTCTTGAAATTGTACACAGTCATAGTCAAGCATGCCCTGAACAAGAATCCGTTGAATATATTTGCATATCTCTTGAAGAATATTTTTAATGAATTTTTGAAAATCCGGAAAGCGATCCATGCACTTGGACATTCCAAGTATGTTGGAATGTCTTGAAATTGTACTCGGTCATAGTCAACGACGCCCTGAACAAGAATCCATTGAAAATATTTGCATATCTCTTAAGGAATATTTTTAATGAATTTTTGAAAATGATGAAAGTCTGTGCACTTAGGCAGTGACTTAACTTTTTATTCAAAAAAGACCCCAAAGGTATCTTGGAATGTCTTGAAATTGTACACAGTCATAGTCAAGCATGCCCTGAACAAGAATCCGTTGAATATATTTGCATATCTCTTGAAGAATATTTTTAATGAACTTTTGAAAATCAGGAAAGCGATCCATGCACTTGGACATTCCAAGTATGTTGGAATGTCTTGAAATTGTACTCAGTCATAGTCAACGACGCCCTGAACAAGAATCCGTTGAAAATATTTGCATATCGTTTAAGGAATATTTTTAAAGAATTTCTGAAAATCAGGAAAGCGATCCATGCACTTAGGCAGTGACTTAACTTTTTCGTCAAAAAAGACCCCAAAAGTATCTTGGAATGTCTTGAAATTGTACACAGTCATAGTCAAGCATGCCCTGAACAAGAATCCGTTGAATATATTTGCATATCTCTTGAAGAATATTTTTAATGAATTTTTGAAAATCCGGAAAGCGATCCATGCACTTGGACATTCCAAGTATGGTGGAATGTCTTGAAATTGTACTCAGTCATAGTCAACAACGCCCTGAACAAGAATCCATTGAAAATATTTGCATATCTCTTAAGGAATATTTTTAATGAATTTTTGAAAATGAGGAAAGTCTGTGCACTTAGGCAGTGACTTAACTTTTTATTCAAAAAAGACCCCAAAAGTATCTTGGAATGTCTTGAAATTGTACACAGTCATAGTCAAGCATGCCCTGAACAAGAATCCGTTGAATATATTTGCATATCTCTTGAAGAATATTTTTAATGAACTTTTGAAAATCAGGAAAGCGATCCATGCACTTGGACATTCCAAGTATGTTGGAATGTTTTGAAATTGTACTCAGTCATAGTCAACGACGCCCTGAACAAGAATCCGTTGAAAATATTTGCATATCGCTTAAGGAATATTTTTAATGAATTTTTGAAAATCAGAAAAGCGATCCATGCACTTAGGCAGTGACTTAACTTTTTTGTCAAAAAAGACCCCAAAAGTATCTTGGAATGTCTTGAAATTGTACACAGTCATAGTCAAGCATGCCCTGAACAAGAATCCGTTGAATATATTTGCATATCTCTTGAAGAATATTTTTAATGAATTTTTGAAAATCCGAAAAGCGATCCATGCA
Organism: Microchirus variegatus; assembly: GCF_963457635.1. NCBI lineage: Eukaryota > Metazoa > Chordata > Actinopteri > Pleuronectiformes > Soleidae > Microchirus > Microchirus variegatus. Next base: position 762,998 of record NW_028154686.1, on the reverse strand, counting down.
CTTGGACATTCCAAGTATGTTGGAATGTCTTGAAATTGTACTCAGTCATAGTCAACGACGCCCTGAACAAGAATCAATTGAAAATATTTGCATATCTCTTAAGGAATATTTTTAATGAACTTTTGAAAATGAGGAAAGTCTGTGCACTTAGGCAGTGACTTAACTTTTTATTCAAAAAAGACCCCAAAAGTATCCTGGAATGTCTTGAAATTGTACACAGTCATAGTCAAGCATGCCCTGAACAAGAATCCGTTGAATATATTTGCATATCTCTTGAAGAATATTTTTAATGAACTTTTGAAAATCAGGAAAGCGATCCATGCACTTGGACATTCCAAGTATGTTGGAATGTCTTGAAATTGTACTCAGTCATAGTCAACGACGCCCTGAACAAGAATCCGTTGAAAATATTTGCATATCGTTTAAGGAATATTTTTAAAGAATTTCTGAAAATCAGGAAAGCGATCCATGCACTTAGGCAGTGACTTAACTTTTTCGTCAAAAAAGACCCCAAAAGTATCTTGGAATGTCTTGAAATTGTACACAGTCATAGTCAAGCATGCCCTGAACAAGAATCCGTTGAATATATTTGCATATCTCTTGAAGAATATTTTTAATGAATTTTTGAAAATCCGGAAAGCGATCCATGCACTTGGACATTCCAAGTATGTTGGAATGTCTTGAAATTGTACTCGGTCATAGTCAACGACGCCCTGAACAAGAATCCATTGAAAATATTTGCATATCTCTTAAGGAATATTTTTAATGAATTTTTGAAAATGATGAAAGTCTGTGCACTTAGGCAGTGACTTAACTTTTTATCCAAAAAAGACCCCAAAGGTATCTTGGAATGTCTTGAAATTGTACACAGTCATAGTCAAGCATGCCCTGAACAAGAATCCGTTGAATATATTTGCATATCTCTTGAAGAATATTTTTAATGAACTTTTGAAAATCAGGAAAGCGATCCATGCACTTGGACATTCCAAGTATGTTGGAATGTCTTGAAATTGTACTCAGTCATAGTCAACGACGCCCTGAACAAGAATCCGTTGAAAATATTTGCATATCGCTTAAGGAATATTTTTAATGAATTTTTGAAAATCAGGAAAGCGATCCATGCACTTAGGCAGTGACTTAACTTTTTTGTCAAAAAAGACCCCAAAAGTATCTTGGAATGTCTTGAAATTGTACACAGTCATAGTCAAGCATGCCCTGAACAAGAATCCGTTGAATATATTTGCATATCTCTTGAAGAATATTTTTAATGAATTTTTGAAAATCCGAAAAGCGATCCATGCACTTGGACATTCCAAGTATGTTGGAATGTCTTGAAATTGTACTCAGTCATAGTCAACGACGCCCTGAACAAGAATCAATTGAAAATATTTGCATATCTCTTAAGGAATATTTTTAATGAATTTTTGAAAATGATGAAAGTCTGTGCACTTAGGCAGTGACTTAACTTTTTATTCAAAAAAGACCCCAAAAGTATCTTGGAATGTCTTGAAATTGTACACAGTCATAGTCAAGCATGCCCTGAACAAGAATCCGTTGAATATATTTGCATATCTCTTGAAGAATATTTTTAATGAACTTTTGAAAATCGGGAAAGCGATCCATGCACTTGGACATTCCAAGTATGTTGGAATGTCTTGAAATTGTACTCAGTCATAGTCAACGACGCCCTGAACAAGAATCCGTTGAAAATATTTGCATATCGCTTAAGGAATATTTTTAATGAATTTTTGAAAATCAGGAAAGCGATCCATGCACTTAGGCAGTGACTTAACTTTTTCGTCAAAAAAGACCCCAAAAGTATCTTGGAATGTCTTGAAATTGTACACAGTCATAGTCAAGCATGCCCTGAACAAGAATCCGTTGAATATATTTGCATATCTCTTGAAGAATACTTTTAATGAATTTTTGAAAATCCGAAAAGCGATCCATGCACTTGGACATTCCAAGTATGTTGGAATGTCTTGAAATTGTACTCAGTCATAGTCAACGACGCCCTGAACAAGAATCAATTGAAAATATTTGCATATCTCTTAAGGAATATTTTTAATGAATTTTTGAAAATGAGGAAAGTCTGTGCACTTAGGCAGTGACTTAACTTTTTATTCAAAAAAGACCCCAAAAGTATCTTGGAATGTCTTGAAATTGTACACAGTCATAGTCAAGCATGCCCTGAACAAGAATCCGTTGAATATATTTGCATATCTCTTGAAGAATATTTTTAATGAACTTTTGAAAATCAGGAAAGCGATCCATGCACTTGGACATTCCAAGTATGTTGGAATGTCTTGAAATTGTACTCAGTCATAGTCAACGACGCCCTGAACAAGAATCCGTTGAAAATATTTGCATATCGTTTAAGGAATATTTTTAAAGAATTTCTGAAAATCAGGAAAGCGATCCATGCACTTAGGCAGTGACTTAACTTTTTCGTCAAAAAAGACCCCAAAAGTATCTTGGAATGTCTTGAAATTGTACACAGTCATAGTCAAGCATGCCCTGAACAAGAATCCGTTGAATATATTTGCATATCTCTTGAAGAATATTTTTAATGAATTTTTGAAAATCCGGAAAGCGATCCATGCACTTGGACATTCCAAGTATGTTGGAATGTCTTGAAATTGTACTCGGTCATAGTCAACGACGCCCTGAACAAGAATCCATTGAAAATATTTGCATATCTCTTAAGGAATATTTTTAATGAATTTTTGAAAATGATGAAAGTCTGTGCACTTAGGCAGTGACTTAACTTTTTATTCAAAAAAGACCCCAAAGGTATCTTGGAATGTCTTGAAATTGTACACAGTCATAGTCAAGCATGCCCTGAACAAGAATCCGTTGAATATATTTGCATATCTCTTGAAGAATATTTTTAATGAACTTTTGAAAATCAGGAAAGCGATCCATGCACTTGGACATTCCAAGTATGTTGGAATGTCTTGAAATTGTACTCAGTCATAGTCAACGACGCCCTGAACAAGAATCCGTTGAAAATATTTGCATATCGTTTAAGGAATATTTTTAAAGAATTTCTGAAAATCAGGAAAGCGATCCATGCACTTAGGCAGTGACTTAACTTTTTCGTCAAAAAAGACCCCAAAAGTATCTTGGAATGTCTTGAAATTGTACACAGTCATAGTCAAGCATGCCCTGAACAAGAATCCGTTGAATATATTTGCATATCTCTTGAAGAATATTTTTAATGAATTTTTGAAAATCCGGAAAGCGATCCATGCACTTGGACATTCCAAGTATGGTGGAATGTCTTGAAATTGTACTCAGTCATAGTCAACAACGCCCTGAACAAGAATCCATTGAAAATATTTGCATATCTCTTAAGGAATATTTTTAATGAATTTTTGAAAATGAGGAAAGTCTGTGCACTTAGGCAGTGACTTAACTTTTTATTCAAAAAAGACCCCAAAAGTATCTTGGAATGTCTTGAAATTGTACACAGTCATAGTCAAGCATGCCCTGAACAAGAATCCGTTGAATATATTTGCATATCTCTTGAAGAATATTTTTAATGAACTTTTGAAAATCAGGAAAGCGATCCATGCACTTGGACATTCCAAGTATGTTGGAATGTTTTGAAATTGTACTCAGTCATAGTCAACGACGCCCTGAACAAGAATCCGTTGAAAATATTTGCATATCGCTTAAGGAATATTTTTAATGAATTTTTGAAAATCAGAAAAGCGATCCATGCACTTAGGCAGTGACTTAACTTTTTTGTCAAAAAAGACCCCAAAAGTATCTTGGAATGTCTTGAAATTGTACACAGTCATAGTCAAGCATGCCCTGAACAAGAATCCGTTGAATATATTTGCATATCTCTTGAAGAATATTTTTAATGAATTTTTGAAAATCCGAAAAGCGATCCATGCACTTGGACATTCCAAGTATGTTGGAATGTCTTGAAATTGTACTCAGTCATAGTCAACGACGCCCTGAACAAGAATCAATTGAAAATATTTGCATATCTCTTAAGGAATATTTTTAATGAACTTTTGAAAATGAGGAAAGTCTGTGCACTTAGGCAGTGACTTAACTTTTTATTCAAAAAAGACCCCAAAAGTATCCTGGAATGTCTTGAAATTGTACACAGTCATAGTCAAGCATGCCCTGAACAAGAATCCGTTGAATATATTTGCATATCTCTTGAAGAATATTTTTAATGAACTTTTGAAAATCAGGAAAGCGATCCATGCACTTGGACATTCCAAGTATGTTGGAATGTCTTGAAATTGTACTCAGTCATAGTCAACGACGCCCTGAACAAGAATCCGTTGAAAATATTTGCATATCGTTTAAGGAATATTTTTAAAGAATTTCTGAAAATCAGGAAAGCGATCCATGCACTTAGGCAGTGACTTAACTTTTTCGTCAAAAAAGACCCCAAAAGTATCTTGGAATGTCTTGAAATTGTACACAGTCATAGTCAAGCATGCCCTGAACAAGAATCCGTTGAATATATTTGCATATCTCTTGAAGAATATTTTTAATGAATTTTTGAAAATCCGGAAAGCGATCCATGCACTTGGACATTCCAAGTATGTTGGAATGTCTTGAAATTGTACTCGGTCATAGTCAACGACGCCCTGAACAAGAATCCATTGAAAATATTTGCATATCTCTTAAGGAATATTTTTAATGAATTTTTGAAAATGATGAAAGTCTGTGCACTTAGGCAGTGACTTAACTTTTTATCCAAAAAAGACCCCAAAGGTATCTTGGAATGTCTTGAAATTGTACACAGTCATAGTCAAGCATGCCCTGAACAAGAATCCGTTGAATATATTTGCATATCTCTTGAAGAATATTTTTAATGAACTTTTGAAAATCAGGAAAGCGATCCATGCACTTGGACATTCCAAGTATGTTGGAATGTCTTGAAATTGTACTCAGTCATAGTCAACGACGCCCTGAACAAGAATCCGTTGAAAATATTTGCATATCGCTTAAGGAATATTTTTAATGAATTTTTGAAAATCAGGAAAGCGATCCATGCACTTAGGCAGTGACTTAACTTTTTTGTCAAAAAAGACCCCAAAAGTATCTTGGAATGTCTTGAAATTGTACACAGTCATAGTCAAGCATGCCCTGAACAAGAATCCGTTGAATATATTTGCATATCTCTTGAAGAATATTTTTAATGAATTTTTGAAAATCCGAAAAGCGATCCATGCACTTGGACATTCCAAGTATGTTGGAATGTCTTGAAATTGTACTCAGTCATAGTCAACGACGCCCTGAACAAGAATCAATTGAAAATATTTGCATATCTCTTAAGGAATATTTTGAATGAATTTTTGAAAATGAGGAAAGTCTGTGCACTTAGGCAGTGACTTAACTTTTTATTCAAAAAAGACCCCAAAAGTATCTTGGAATGTCTTGAAATTGTACACAGTCATAGTCAAGCATGCCCTGAACAAGAATCCGTTGAATATATTTGCATATCTCTTGAAGAATATTTTTAATGAACTTTTGAAAATCAGGAAAGCGATCCATGCACTTGGACATTCCAAGTATGTTGGAATGTTTTGAAATTGTACTCAGTCATAGTCAACGACGCCCTGAACAAGAATCCGTTGAAAATATTTGCATATCGCTTAAGGAAAATTTTTAATGAATTTTTGAAAATCAGGAAAGCGATCCATGCACTTAGGCAGTGACTTAACTTTTTATTCAAAAAAGACCCCAAAAGTATCTTGGAATGTCTTGAAATTGTACACAGTCATAGTCAAGCATGCCCTGAACAAGAATCCGTTGAATATATTTGCATATCTCTTGAAGAATATTTTAAATGAATTTTTGAAAATCCGAAAAGCGATCCATGCACTTGGACATTCCAAGTATGTTGGAATGTCTTGAAATTGTACTCAGTCATAGTCAACGACGCCCTGAACAAGAATCAATTGAAAATATTTGCATATCTCTTAAGGAATATTTTTAATGAATTTTTGAAAATTAGGAGGCGATCCATGCACTTAGGCAGTGACTTAACTTTTGATGTTTTTGGTTTGTTTTCAAAGCATTAAAGCTGCAGGAGTTCATCCATGTCGCCCAGTCGCTGGAAACAAACGTTTGGACACCGTGGATCACACAGCAGGATATCAGGTGAGACGAAGGAAACGATCCATTTGCCCTGATGCACTTAGTGACTTGACTTTTTTTTCAAAAAAAAACCCCAAAAGTAAATTGGATTGTCTTGAAATTGTACACAGTCATAGTCAAGCATGCCCTGAATAAGAATCCGTTGAATATATTTGCATATCTCTTGAAGAATATTTTTAATGAATTTTTGAAAATCCGGAAAGCGATCCATGCACTTGGACATTCCAAGTATGTTGGAATGTCTTGAAATTGTACTCAGTCATAGTCAACGACGCCCTGAACAAGAATCCGTTGAAAATATTTGCATATCGCTTAAGGAATATTTTTAATGAATTTTTGAAAATCAGGAAAGCGATCCATGCACTTAGGCAGTGACTTAACTTTTTCGTCAAAAAAGACCCCAAAAGTATCTTGGAATGTCTTGAAATTGTACACAGTCATAGTCAAGCATGCCCTGAACAAGAATCCGTTGAATATATTTGCATATCTCTTGAGGAATATTTTTAATGAATTTTTGAAAATCAGGAAAGCGATCCATGCACTTAGGCAGTGACTTAACTTTTGATGTTTTTGGGTTGTTTTTAAAGAATTAAAGCTGCAGGAGTTCATCCATGTCGTCCAGTCGCTGGAAACAAACGTTTGGACACCGTGGATCACACAGCAGGATATCAGGTGAGACGAAGGAAACGATCCATTTGCCCTGATGCACTTAGTGACTTGACTTTTTTTTCAAAAAAAACCCCAAAAGTAAATTGGAATGTCTTGAAATTGTACACAGTCATAGTCAAGCATGCCCTGAACAAGAATCCGTTGAATATATTTGCATATCTCTTGAAGAATATTTTTAATGAATTTTTGAAAATCCGAAAAGCGATCCATGCACTTGGACATTCCAAGTATGTTGGAATGTCTTGAAATTGTACTCAGTCATAGTCAACGACGCCCTGAACAAGAATCAATTGAAAATATTTGCATATCTCTTAAGGAATATTTTTAATGAATTTTTGAAAATGAGGAAAGTCTGTGCACTTAGGCAGTGACTTAACTTTTTATTCAAAAAAGACCCCAAAAGTATCTTGGAATGTCTTGAAATTGTACACAGTCATAGTCAGGCATGCCCTGAACAAGAATCCGTTGAATATATTTGCATATCTCTTGAAGAATATTTTTAATGAACTTTTGAAAATCAGGAAAGCGATCCATGCACTTGGACATTCCAAGTATGTTGGAATGTCTTGAAATTGTACTCAGTCATAGTCAACGACGCCCTGAACAAGAATCCGTTGAAAATATTTGCATATCGCTTAAGGAATATTTTTAATGAATTTTTGAAAATCAGGAAAGCGATCCATGCACTTAGGCAGTGACTTAACTTTTTTGTCAAAAAATACCCCAAAAGTATCTTGGAATGTCTTGAAATTGTACACAGTCATAGTCAAGCATGCCCTGAACAAGAATCCGTTGAATATATTTGCATATCTCTTGAAGAATATTTTTAATGAATTTTTGAAAATCCGAAAAGCGATCCATGCACTTGGACATTCCAAGTATGTTGGAATGTCTTGAAATTGTACTCAGTCATAGTCAACGACGCCCTGAACAAGAATCAATTGAAAATATTTGCATATCTCTTAAGGAATATTTTTAATGAATTTTTGAAAATGATGAAAGTCTGTGCACTTAGGCAGTGACTTAACTTTTTATTCAAAAAAGACCCCAAAAGTATCTTGGAATGTCTTGAAATTGTACACAGTCATAGTCAAGCATGCCCTGAACAAGAATCCGTTGAATATATTTGCATATCTCTTGAAGAATATTTTTAATGAACTTTTGAAAATCAGGAAAGCGATCCATGCACTTGGACATTCCAAGTATGTTGGAATGTCTTGAAATTGTACTCAGTCATAGTCAACGACGCCCTGAACAAGAATCCATTGAAAATATTTGCATATCGCTTAAGGAATATTTTTAATGAATTTTTGAAAATCAGGAAAGCGATCCATGCACTTAGGCAGTGACTTAACTTTTTCGTCAAAAAAGACCCCAAAAGTATCTTGGAATGTCTTGAAATTGTACACAGTCATAGTCAAGCATGCCCTGAACAAGAATCCGTTGAATATATTTGCATATCTCTTGAAGAATATTTTTAATGAATTTTTGAAAATCCGAAAAGCGATCCATGCACTTGGACATTCCAAGTATGTTGGAATGTCTTGAAATTGTACTCAGTCATAGTCAACGACGCCCTGAACAAGAATCAATTGAAAATATTTGCATATCTCTTAAGGAATATTTTTAATGAATTTTTGAAAATGAGGAAAGTCTGTGCACTTAGGCAGTGACTTAACTTTTTATTCAAAAAAGACCCCAAAAGTATCTTGGAATGTCTTGAAATTGTACACAGTCATAGTCAAGCATGCCCTGAACAAGAATCCGTTGAATATATTTGCATATCTCTTGAAGAATATTTTTAATGAACTTTTGAAAATCAGGAAAGCGATCCATGCACTTGGACATTCCAAGTATGTTGGAATGTCTTGAAATTGTACTCAGTCATAGTCAACGACGCCCTGAACAAGAATCCGTTGAAAATATTTGCATATCGTTTAAGGAATATTTTAAAAGAATTTCTGAAATTCAGGAAAGCGATCCATGCACTTAGGCAGTGACTTAACTTTTTCGTCAAAAAAGACCCCAAAAGTATCTTGGAATGTCTTGAAATTGTACACAGTCATAGTCAAGAATGCCCTGAACAAGAATCCGTTGAATATATTTGCATATCTCTTGAAGAATATTTTTAATGAATTTTTGAAAATCCGGAAAGCGATCCATGCACTTGGACATTCCAAGTATGTTGGAATGTCTTGAAATTGTACTCGGTCATAGTCAACGACGCCCTGAACAAGAATCCATTGAAAATATTTGCATATCTCTTAAGGAATATTTTTAATGAATTTTTGAAAATGATGAAAGTCTGTGCACTTAGGCAGTGACTTAACTTTTTATTCAAAAAAGACCCCAAAAGTATCTTGGAATGTCTTGAAATTGTACACAGTCATAGTCAAGCATGCCCTGAACAAGAATCCGTTGAATATATTTGCATATCTCTTGAAGAATATTTTTAATGAATTTTTGAAAATCCGAAAAGCGATCCATGCACTTGGACATTCCAAGTATGTTGGAATGTCTTGAAATTGTACTCAGTCATAGTCAACGACGCCCTGAACAAGAATCAATTGAAAATATTTGCATATCTCTTAAGGAATATTTTTAATGAATTTTTGAAAATGAGGAAAGTCTGTGCACTTAGGCAGTGACTTAACTTTTTATTCAAAAAAGACCCCAAAAGTATCTTGGAATGTCTTGAAATTGTACACAGTCATAGTCAAGCATGCCCTGAACAAGAATCCGTTGAATATATTTGCATATCTCTTGAAGAATATTTTTAATGAATTATTGAAAATCAGGAAAGCGATCCATGCACTTGGACATTCCAAGTATGTTGGAATGTCTTGAAATTGTACTCAGTCATAGTCAACGACGCCCTGAACAAGAATCCGTTGAAAATATTTGCATATCGTTTAAGGAATATTTTAAAAGAATTTCTGAAATTCAGGAAAGCGATCCATGCACTTAGGCAGTGACTTAACTTTTTCGTCAAAAAAGACCCCAAAAGTATCTTGGAATGTCTTGAAATTGTACACAGTCATAGTCAAGCATGCCCTGAACAAGAATCCGTTGAATATATTTGCATATCTCTTGAAGAATATTTTTAATGAATTTTTGAAAATCCGGAAAGCGATCCATGCACTTGGACATTCCAAGTATGTTGGAATGTCTTGAAATTGTACTCGGTCATAGTCAACGACGCCCTGAACAAGAATCCATTGAAAATATTTGCATATCTCTTAAGGAATATTTTTAATGAATTTTTGAAAATGATGAAAGTCTGTGCACTTAGGCAGTGACTTAACTTTTTATTCAAAAAAGACCCCAAAAGTATCTTGGAATGTCTTGAAATTGTACACAGTCATAGTCAAGCATGCCCTGAACAAGAATCCGTTGAATATATTTGCATATCTCTTGAAGAATATTTTTAATGAACTTTTGAAAATCAGGAAAGCGATCCATGCACTTGGACATTCCAAGTATGTTGGAATGTCTTGAAATTGTACTCAGTCATAGTCAACGACGCCCTGAACAAGAATCCGTTGAAAATATTTGCATATCGCTTAAGGAATATTTTTAATGAATTTTTGAAAATCAGGAAAGCGATCCATGCACTTAGGCAGTGACTTAACTTTTTCGTCAAAAAGGACCCCAAAAGTATCTTGGAATGTCTTGAAATTGTACACAGTCATAGTCAAGCATGCCCTGAACAAGAATCCGTTGAATATATTTGCATATCTCTTGAAGAATATTTTTAATGAACTTTTGAAAATCAGGAAAGCGATCCATGCACTTGGACATTCCAAGTATGTTGGAATGTCTTGAAATTGTACTCAGTCATAGTCAACGACGCCCTGAACAAGAATCCGTTGAAAATATTTGCATATCGCTTAAGGAATATTTTTTATGAATTTTTGAAAATCAGGAAAGCGATCCATGCACTTAGGCAGTGACTTAACTTTTTTGTCAAAAAAGACCCCAAAAGTATCTTGGAATGTCTTGAAATTGTACACAGTCATAGTCAAGCATGCCCTGAACAAGAATCCGTTGAATATATTTGCATATCTCTTGAAGAATATTTTTAATGAATTTTTGAAAATCCGAAAAGCGATCCATGCACTTGGACATTCCAAGTATGTTGGAATGTCTTGAAATTGTACTCAGTCATAGTCAACGACGCCCTGAACAAGAATCAATTGAAAATATTTGCATATCTCTTAAGGAATATTTTTAATGAATTTTTGAAAATGAGGAAAGTCTGTGCACTTAGGCAGTGACTTAACTTTTTATTCAAAAAAGAGCCCAAAAGTATCTTGGAATGTCTTGAAATTGTACACAGTCATAGTCAAGCATGCCCTGAACAAGAATCCGTTGAATATATTTGCATATCTCTTGAAGAATATTTTTTAATGAACTTTTGAAAATCAGGAAAGCGATCCATGCACTTGGACATTCCAAGTATGTTGGAATGTCTTGAAATTGTACTCAGTCATAGTCAACGACGCCCTGAACAAGAATCCGTTGAAAATATTTGCATATCGCTTAAGGAATATTTTTAATGAATTTTTGAAAATCAGGAAAGCGATCCATGCACTTAGGCAGTGACTTAACTTTTTTGTCAAAAAAGACCCCAAAAGTATCTTGGAATGTCTTGAAATTGTACACAGTCATAGTCAAGCATGCCCTGAACAAGAATCCGTTGAATATATTTGCATATCTCTTGAAGAATATTTTTAATGAATTTTTGAAAATCCGAAAAGCGATCCATGCACTTGGACATTCCAAGTATGTTGGAATGTCTTGAAATTGTACTCAGTCATAGTCAACGACGCCCTGAACAAGAATCAATTGAAAATATTTGCATATCTCTTAAGGAATATTTTTAATGAATTTTTGAAAATGAGGAAAGTCTGTGCACTTAGGCAGTGACTTAACTTTTTATTCAAAAAAGACCCCAAAAGTATCTTGGAATGTCTTGAAATTGTACACAGTCATAGTCAAGCATGCCCTGAACAAGAATCCGTTGAATATATTTGCATATCTCTTGAAGAATATTTTTAATGAACTTTTGAAAATCAGGAAAGCGATCCATGCACTTGGACATTCCAAGTATGTTGGAATGTCTTGAAATTGTACTCAGTCATAGTCAACGACGCCCTGAACAAGAATCCGTTGAAAATATTTGCATATCGTTTAAGGAATATTTTAAAAGAATTTCTGAAATTCAGGAAAGCGATCCATGCACTTAGGCAGTGACTTAACTTTTTCGTCAAAAAAGACCCCAAAAGTATCTTGGAATGTCTTGAAATTGTACACAGTCATAGTCAAGCATGCCCTGAACAAGAATCCGTTGAATATATTTGCATATCTCTTGAAGAATATTTTTAATGAACTTTTGAAAATCAGGAAAGCGATCCATGCACTTGGAAATTCCAAGTATGTTGGAATGTCTTGAAATTGTACTCAGTCATAGTCAACGACGCCCTGAACAAGAATCCGTTGAAAATATTTGCATATCGTTTAAGGAATATTTTTAAAGAATTTCTGAAAATCAGGAAAGCGATCCATGCACTTAGGCAGTGACTTAACTTTTTCGTCAAAAAAGACCCCAAAAGTATCTTGGAATGTCTTGAAATTGTACACAGTCATAGTCAACGATGCCCTGAACAAGAATCCATTGAAAATATTTGCATATCTCTTAAGGAATATTTTTAATGAATTTTTGAAAATGATGAAAGTCTGTGCACTTAGGCAGTGACTTAACTTTTTATCCAAAAAAGACCTCAAAGGTATCTTGGAATGTCTTGAAATTGTACACAGTCATAGTCAAGCATGCCCTGAACAAGAATCCGTTGAATATATTTGCATATCTCTTGAAGAATATTTTTAATGTACTTTTGAAAATCAGGAAAGCGATCCATGCACTTGGACATTCCAAGTATGTTGGAATGTCTTGAAATTGTACTCAGTCATAGTCAACGACGCCCTGAACAAGAATCCCTTGAAAATATTTGCATATCGCTTAAGGAATATTTTTAATGAATTTTTGAAAATCAGGAAAGCGATCCATGCACTTAGGCAGTGACTTAACTTTTTTGTCAAAAAAGACCCCAAAAGTATCTTGGAATGTCTTGAAATTGTACACAGTCATAGTCAAGCATGCCCTGAACAAGAATCCGTTGAATATATTTGCATATCTCTTGAAGAATATTTTTAATGAATTTTTGAAAATCCGAAAAGCGATCCATGCACTTGGACATTCCAAGTATGTTGGAATGTCTTGAAATTGTACTCAGTCATAGTCAACGACGCCCTGAACAAGAATCAATTGAAAATATTTGCATATCTCTTAAGGAATATTTTTAATGAATTTTTGAAAATGAGGAAAGTCTGTGCACTTAGGCAGTGACTTAACTTTTTATTCAAAAAAGACCCCAAAAGTATCCTGGAATGTCTTGAAATTGTACACAGTCATAGTCAAGCATGCCCTGAACAAGAATCCGTTGAATATATTTGCATATCTCTTGAAGAATATTTTTAATGAACTTTTGAAAATCAGGAAAGCGATCCATGCACTTGGAAATTCCAAGTATGTTGGAATGTCTTGAAATTGTACTCAGTCATAGTCAACGACGCCCTGAACAAGAATCCGTTGAAAATATTTGCATATCGTTTAAGGAATATTTTTAAAGAATTTCTGAAAATCAGGAAAGCGATCCATGCACTTAGGCAGTGACTTAACTTTTTCGTCAAAAAAGACCCCAAAAGTATCTTGGAATGTCTTGAAATTGTACACAGTCATAGTCAAGCATGCCCTGAACAAGAATCCGTTGAATATATTTGCATATCTCTTGAAGAATATTTTTAATGAATTTTTGAAAATCCGAAAAGCGATCCATGCACTTGGACATTCCAAGTATGTTGGAATGTCTTGAAATTGTACTCAGTCATAGTCAACGATGCCCTGAACAAGAATCCATTGAAAATATTTGCATATCTCTTAAGGAATATTTTTAATGAATTTTTGAAAATGATGAAAGTCTGTGCACTTAGGCAGTGACTTAACTTTTTGTCCAAAAAAGACCTCAAAGGTATCTTGGAATGTCTTGAAATTGTACACAGTCATAGTCAAGCATGCCCTGAACAAGAATCCGTTGAATATATTTGCATATCTCTTGAAGAATATTTTTAATGTACTTTTGAAAATCAGGAAAGCGATCCATGCACTTGGACATTCCAAGTATGTTGGAATGTCTTGAAATTGTACTCAGTCATAGTCAACGACGCCCTGAACAAGAATCCCTTGAAAATATTTGCATATCGCTTAAGGAATATTTTTAATGAATTTTTGAAAATCAGGAAAGCGATCCATGCACTTAGGCAGTGACTTAACTTTTTTGTCAAAAAAGACCCCAAAAGTATCTTGGAATGTCTTGAAATTGTACACAGTCATAGTCAAGCATGCCCTGAACAAGAATCCGTTGAATATATTTGCATATCTCTTGAAGAATATTTTTAATGAATTTTTGAAAATCCGGAAAGCGATCCATGCACTTGGACATTCCAAGTATGTTGGAATGTCTTGAAATTGTACTCAGTCATAGTCAACAACCCCCTGAACAAGAATCCATTGAAAATATTTGCATATCTCTTAAGGAATATTTTTAATGAATTTTTGAAAATGAGGAAAGTCTGTGCACTTAGGCAGTGACTTAACTTTTTATTCAAAAAAGACCCCAAAAGTATCTTGGAATGTCTTGAAATTGTACACAGTCATAGTCAACCATGCCCTGAACAAGAATCCGTTGAATATATTTGCATATCTCTTGAAGAATATTTTTAATGAACTTTTGAAAATCAGGAAAGCGATCCATGCACTTGGACATTCCAAGTATGTTGGAATGTTTTGAAATTGTACTCAGTCATAGTCAACGACGCCCTGAACAAGAATCCGTTGAAAATATTTGCATATCGCTTAAGGAATATTTTTAATGAATTTTTGAAAATCAGAAAAGCGATCCATGCACTTAGGCAGTGACTTAACTTTTTTGTCAAAAAAGACCCCAAAAGTATCTTGGAATGTCTTGAAATTGTACACAGTCATAGTCAAGCATGCCCTGAACAAGAATCCGTTGAATATATTTGCATATCTCTTGAAGAATATTTTTAATGAATTTTTGAAAATCCGAAAAGCGATCCATGCACTTGGACATTCCAAGTATGTTGGAATGTCTTGAAATTGTACTCAGTCATAGTCAACGACGCCCTGAACAAGAATCAATTGAAAATATTTGCATATCTCTTAAGGAATATTTTTAATGAATTTTTGAAAATGAGGAAAGTCTGTGCACTTAGGCAGTGACTTAACTTTTTATTCAAAAAAGACCCCAAAAGTATCCTGGAATGTCTTGAAATTGTACACAGTCATAGTCAAGCATGCCCTGGACAAGAATCCGTTGAATATATTTGCATATCTCTTGAAGAATATTTTTAATGAACTTTTGAAAATCAGGAAAGCGATCCATGCACTTGGACATTCCAAGTATGTTGGAATGTCTTGAAATTGTACTCAGTCATAGTCAACGACGCCCTGAACAAGAATCCGTTGAAAATATTTGCATATCGTTTAAGGAATATTTTTAAAGAATTTCTGAAAATCAGGAAAGCGATCCATGCACTTAGGCAGTGACTTAACTTTTTCGTCAAAAAAGACCCCAAAAGTATCTTGGAATGTCTTGAAATTGTACACAGTCATAGTCAAGCATGCCCTGAACAAGAATCCGTTGAATATATTTGCATATCTCTTGAAGAATATTTTTAATGAATTTTTGAAAATCCGAAAAGCGATCCATGCACTTGGACATTCCAAGTATGTTGGAATGTCTTGAAATTGTACTCGGTCATAGTCAACGACGCCCTGAACAAGAATCCATTGAAAATATTTGCATATCTCTTAAGGAATATTTTTAATGAATTTTTGAAAATGATGAAAGTCTGTGCACTTAGGCAGTGACTTAACTTTTTATCCAAAAAAGACCCCAAAGGTATCTTGGAATGTCTTGAAATTGTACACAGTCATAGTCAAGCATGCCCTGAACAAGAATCCGTTGAATATATTTGCATATCTCTTGAAGAATATTTTTAATGAACTTTTGAAAATCAGGAAAGCGATCCATGCACTTGGACATTCCAAGTATGTTGGAATGTCTTGAAATTGTACTCAGTCATAGTCAACGACGCCCTGAACAAGAATCCGTTGAAAATATTTGCATATCGCTTAAGGAATATTTTTAATGAATTTTTGAAAATCAGGAAAGCGATCCATGCACTTAGGCAGTGACTTAACTTTTTTGTCAAAAAAGACCCCAAAAGTATCTTGGAATGTCTTGAAATTGTACACAGTCATAGTCAAGCATGCCCTGAACAAGAATCCGTTGAATATATTTGCATATCTCTTGAAGAATATTTTTAATGAATTTTTGAAAATCCGAAAAGCGATCCATGCACTTGGACATTCCAAGTATGTTGGAATGTCTTGAAATTGTACTCAGTCATAGTCAACGACGCCCTGAACAAGAATCAATTGAAAATATTTGCATATCTCTTAAGGAATATTTTTAATGAATTTTTGAAAATGAGGAAAGTCTGTGCACTTAGGCAGTGACTTAACTTTTTATTCAAAAAAGACCCCAAAAGTATCTTGGAATGTCTTGAAATTGTACACAGTCATAGTCAAGCATGCCCTGAACAAGAATCCGTTGAATATATTTGCATATCTCTTGAAGAATATTTTTAATGAACTTTTGAAAATCAGGAAAGCGATCCATGCACTTGGACATTCCAAGTATGTTGGAATGTTTTGAAATTGTACTCAGTCATAGTCAACGACGCCCTGAACAAGAATCCGTTGAAAATATTTGCATATCGCTTAAGGAATATTTTTAATGAATTTTTGAAAATCAGGAAAGCGATCCATGCACTTAGGCAGTGACTTAACTTTTTATTCAAAAAAGACCCCAAAAGTATCCTGGAATGTCTTGAAATTGTACACAGTCATAGTCAAGCATGCCCTGAACAAGAATCCGTTGAATATATTTGCATATCTCTTGAAGAATATTTTTAATGAATTTTTGAAAATCCGAAAAGCGATCCATGCACTTGGACATTCCAAGTATGTTGGAATGTCTTGAAATTGTACTCAGTCATAGTCAACGACGCCCTGAACAAGAATCCGTTGAAAATATTTGCATATCGCTTAAGGAATATTTTTAATGAATTTTTGAAAATTAGGAAAGCGATCCATGCACTTAGGCAGTGACTTAACTTTTGATGTTTTTGGTTTGTTTTTAAAGCATTAAAGCTGCAGGAGTTCATCCATGTCGCCCAGTCGCTGGAAACAAACGTTTGGACACCGTGGATCACACAGCAGGATATCAGGTGAGACGAAGGAAACGATCCATTTGCCCTGATGCACTTAGTGACTTGACTTTTTTTTCAAAAAAAACCCCAAAAGTAAATTGGAATGTCTTGAAATTGTACACAGTCATAGTCAAGCATGCCCTGAATAAGAATCCGTTGAATATATTTGCATATCTCTTGAAGAATATTTTTAATGAATTTTTGAAAATCCGGAAAGCGATCCATGCACTTGGACATTCCAAGTATGTTGGAATGTCTTGAAATTGTACTCAGTCATAGTCAACGACGCCCTGAACAAGAATCCGTTGAAAATATTTGCATATCGCTTAAGGAATATTTTTAATGAATTTTTGAAAATCAGGAAAGCGATCCATGCACTTAGGCAGTGACTTAACTTTTTCGTCAAAAAAGACCCCAAAAGTATCTTGGAATGTCTTGAAATTGTACACAGTCATAGTCAAGCATGCCCTGAACAAGAATCCGTTGAATATATTTGCATATCTCTTGAAGAATATTTTTAATGAATTTTTGAAAATCCGAAAAGCGATCCATGCACTTGGACATTCCAAGTATGTTGGAATGTCTTGAAATTGTACTCAGTCATAGTCAACGACGCCCTGAACAAGAATCCGTTGAAAATATTTGCATATCGCTTAAGGAATATTTTTAATGAATTTTTGAAAATTAGGAAAGCGATCCATGCACTTAGGCAGTGACTTAACTTTTGATGTTTTTGGTTTGTTTTTAAAGCATTAAAGCTGCAGGAGTTCATCCATGTCGCCCAGTCGCTGGAAACAAACGTTTGGACACCGTGGATCACACAGCAGGATATCAGGTGAGACGAAGGAAACGATCCATTTGCCCTGATGCACTTAGTGACTTGACTTTTTTTTCAAAAAAAACCCCAAAAGTAAATTGGAATGTCTTGAAATTGTACACAGTCATAGTCAAGCATGCCCTGAATAAGAATCCGTTGAATATATTTGCATATCTCTTGAAGAATATTTTTAATGAATTTTTGAAAATCCGGAAAGCGATCCATGCACTTGGACATTCCAAGTATGTTGGAATGTCTTGAAATTGTACTCAGTCATAGTCAACGACGCCCTGAACAAGAATCCGTTGAAAATATTTGCATATCGCTTAAGGAATATTTTTAATGAATTTTTGAAAATCAGGAAAGCGATCCATGCACTTAGGCAGTGACTTAACTTTTTCGTCAAAAAAGACCCCAAAAGTATCTTGGAATGTCTTGAAATTGTACACAGTCATAGTCAAGCATGCCCTGAACAAGAATCCGTTGAATATATTTGCATATCTCTTGAGGAATATTTTTAATGAATTTTTGAAAATCAGGAAAGCGATCCATGCACTTAGGCAGTGACTTAACTTTTGATGTTTTTGGGTTGTTTTTAAAGAATTAAAGCTGCAGGAGTTCATCCATGTCGTCCAGTCGCTGGAAACAAACGTTTGGACACCGTGGATCACACAGCAGGATATCAGGTGAGATGAAGGAAACGATCCATTTGCCCTGATGCACTTAGTGACTTGACTTTTTTTTCAAAAAAAACCCCAAAAGTAAATTGGAATGTCTTGAAATTGTACACAGTCATAGTCAAGCATGCCCTGAACAAGAATCCGTTGAATATATTTGCATATCTCTTGAAGAATATTTTTAATTAATTTTTGAAAATCCAAAAAGCGATCCATGCACTTGGACATTCCAAGTATGTTGGAATGTCTTGAAATTGTACTCAGTCATAGTCAACGACGCCCTGAACAAGAATCAATTGAAAATATTTGCATATCTCTTAAGGAATATTTTTAATGAATTTTTGAAAATGAGGAAAGTCTGTGCACTTAGGCAGTGACTTAACTTTTTATTCAAAAAAGACCCCAAAAGTATCTTGGAATGTTTTGAAATTGTACACAGTCATAGTCAAGCATGCCCTGAACAAGAATCCGTTGAATATATTTGCATATCTCTTGAAGAATATTTTTAATGAACTTTTGAAAATCAGGAAAGCGATCCATGCACTTGGACATTCCAAGTATGTTGGAATGTCTTGAAATTGTACTCAGTCATAGTCAACGACGCCCTGAACAAGAATCCGTTGAAAATATTTGCATATCGCTTAAGGAATATTTTTAATGAATTTTTGAAAATCAGGAAAGCGATCCATGCACTTAGGCAGTGACTTAACTTTTTCGTCAAAAAAGACCCCAAAAGTATCTTGGAATGTCTTGAAATTGTACACAGTCATAGTCAAGCATGCCCTGAACAAGAATCCGTTGAATATATTTGCATATCTCTTGAAGAATATTTTTAATGAATTTTTGAAAATCCGAAAAGCGATCCATGCACTTGGACATTCCAAGTATGTTGGAATGTCTTGAAATTGTACTCAGTCATAGTCAACGACGCCCTGAACAAGAATCCGTTGAAAATATTTGCATATCGCTTAAGGAATATTTTTAATGAATTTTTGAAAATTAGGAAAGCGATCCATGCACTTAGGCAGTGACTTAACTTTTGATGTTTTTGGTTTGTTTTTAAAGCATTAAAGCTGCAGGAGTTCATCCATGTCGCCCAGTCGCTGGAAACAAACGTTTGGACACCGTGGATCACACAGCAGGATATCAGGTGAGACGAAGGAAACGATCCATTTGCCCTGATGCACTTAGTGACTTGACTTTTTTTTCAAAAAAAACCCCAAAAGTAAATTGGAATGTCTTGAAATTGTACACAGTCATAGTCAAGCATGCCCTGAATAAGAATCCGTTGAATATATTTGCATATCTCTTGAAGAATATTTTTAATGAATTTTTGAAAATCCGGAAAGCGATCCATGCACTTGGACATTCCAAGTATGTTGGAATGTCTTGAAATTGTACTCAGTCATAGTCAACGACGCCCTGAACAAGAATCCGTTGAAAATATTTGCATATCGCTTAAGGAATATTTTTAATGAATTTTTGAAAATCAGGAAAGCGATCCATGCACTTAGGCAGTGACTTAACTTTTTCGTCAAAAAAGACCCCAAAAGTATCTTGGAATGTCTTGAAATTGTACACAGTCATAGTCAAGCATGCCCTGAACAAGAATCCGTTGAATATATTTGCATATCTCTTGAGGAATATTTTTAATGAATTTTTGAAAATCAGGAAAGCGATCCATGCACTTAGGCAGTGACTTAACTTTTGATGTTTTTGGGTTGTTTTTAAAGAATTAAAGCTGCAGGAGTTCATCCATGTCGTCCAGTCGCTGGAAACAAACGTTTGGACACCGTGGATCACACAGCAGGATATCAGGTGAGATGAAGGAAACGATCCATTTGCCCTGATGCACTTAGTGACTTGACTTTTTTTTCAAAAAAAACCCCAAAAGTAAATTGGAATGTCTTGAAATTGTACACAGTCATAGTCAAGCATGCCCTGAACAAGAATCCGTTGAATATATTTGCATATCTCTTGAAGAATATTTTTAATGAATTTTTGAAAATCCGAAAAGCGATCCATGCACTTGGACATTCCAAGTATGTTGGAATGTCTTGAAATTGTACTCAGTCATAGTCAACGACGCCCTGAACAAGAATCAATTGAAAATATTTGCATATCTCTTAAGGAATATTTTTAATGAATTTTTGAAAATGAGGAAAGTCTGTGCACTTAGGCAGTGACTTAACTTTTTATTCAAAAAAGACCCCAAAAGTATCTTGGAATGTTTTGAAATTGTACACAGTCATAGTCAAGCATGCCCTGAACAAGAATCCGTTGAATATATTTGCATATCTCTTGAAGAATATTTTTAATGAACTTTTGAAAATCAGGAAAGCGATCCATGCACTTGGACATTCCAAGTATGTTGGAATGTCTTGAAATTGTACTCAGTCATAGTCAACGACGCCCTGAACAAGAATCCGTTGAAAATATTTGCATATCGCTTAAGGAATATTTTTAATGAATTTTTGAAAATCAGGAAAGCGATCCATGCACTTAGGCAGTGACTTAACTTTTTCGTCAAAAAAGACCCCAAAAGTATCTTGGAATGTCTTGAAATTGTACACAGTCATAGTCAAGCATGCCCTGAACAAGAATCCGTTGAATATATTTGCATATCTCTTGAAGAATATTTTTAATGAATTTTTGAAAATCCGAAAAGCGATCCATGCACTTGGACATTCCAAGTATGTTGGAATGTCTTGAAATTGTACTCAGTCATAGTCAACGACGCCCTGAACAAGAATCCGTTGAAAATATTTGCATATCGCTTAAGGAATATTTTTAATGAATTTTTGAAAATCAGGAAAGCGATCCATGCACTTAGGCAGTGACTTAACTTTTTTGTCAAAAAAGACCCCAAAAGTATCTTGGAATGTCTTGAAATTGTACACAGTCATAGTCAAGCATGCCCTGAACAAGAATCCGTTGAATATATTTGCATATCTCTTGAAGAATATTTTTAATGAATTTTTGAAAATCCGAAAAGCGATCCATGCACTTGGACATTCCAAGTATGTTGGAATGTCTTGAAATTGTACTCAGTCATAGTCAACGACGCCCTGAACAAGAATCAATTGAAAATATTTGCATATCTCTTAAGGAATATTTTTAATGAATTTTTGAAAATGATGAAAGTCTGTGCACTTAGGCAGTGACTTAACTTTTTATTCAAAAAAGACCCCAAAAGTATCTTGGAATGTCTTGAAATTGTACACAGTCATAGTCAAGCATGCCCTGAACAAGAATCCGTTGAATATATTTGCATATCTCTTGAAGAATATTTTTAATGAACTTTTGAAAATCGGGAAAGCGATCCATGCACTTGGACATTCCAAGTATGTTGGAATGTCTTGAAATTGTACTCAGTCATAGTCAACGACGCCCTGAACAAGAATCCGTTGAAAATATTTGCATATCGCTTAAGGAATATTTTTAATGAATTTTTGAAAATCAGGAAAGCGATCCATGCACTTAGGCAGTGACTTAACTTTTTCGTCAAAAAAGACCCCAAAAGTATCTTGGAATGTCTTGAAATTGTACACAGTCATAGTCAAGCATGCCCTGAACAAGAATCCGTTGAATATATTTGCATATCTCGTGAAGAATATTTTTAATGAATTTTTGAAAATCCGAAAAGCGATCCATGCACTTGGACATTCCAAGTATGTTGGAATGTCTTGAAATTGTACTCAGTCATAGTCAACGACGCTCTGAACAAGAATCAATTGAAAATATTTGCATATCTCTTAAGGAATATTTTTAATGAATTTTTGAAAATGAGGAAAGTCTGTGCACTAAGCCAGTGACTTAACTTTTCATTCAAAAAAGACCCCAAAAGTATCTTGGAATGTCTTGAAATTGTACACAGTCATAGTCAAGCATGCCCTGAACAAGAATCCGTTGAATATATTTGCATATCTCTTGAAGAATATTTTTAATGAATTTTTGAAAATCCGGAAAGCGATCCATGCACTTGGACATTCCAAGTATGTTGGAATGTCTTGAAATTGTACTCGGTCATAGTCAACGACGCCCTGAACAAGAATCCATTGAAAATATTTGCATATCTCTTAAGGAATATTTTTAATGAATTTTTGAAAATGATGAAAGTCTGTGCACTTAGGCAGTGACTTAACTTTTTATTCAAAAAAGACCCCAAAGGTATCTTGGAATGTCTTGAAATTGTACACAGTCATAGTCAAGCATGCCCTGAACAAGAATCCGTTGAATATATTTGCATATCTCTTGAAGAATATTTTTAATGAACTTTTGAAAATCAGGAAAGCGATCCATGCACTTGGACATTCCAAGTATGTTGGAATGTCTTGAAATTGTACTCAGTCATAGTCAACGACGCCCTGAACAAGAATCCGTTGAAAATATTTGCATATCGCTTAAGGAATATTTTTAATGAATTTCTGAAAATTAGGAAAGCGATCCATGCACTTCGGCAGTGACTTAACTTTTGATGTTTTTGGTTTGTTTTTAAAGCATTAAAGCTGCAGGAGTTCATCCATGTCGCCCAGTCGCTGGAAACAAACGTTTGGACACCGTGGATCACACAGCAGGATATCAGGTGAGACGAAGGAAACGATCCATTTGCCCTGATGCACTTAGTGACTTGACTTTTTTTTCAAAAAAAACCCCAAAAGTAAATTGGAATGTCTTGAAATTGTACACAGTCATAG
This sequence comes from Microchirus variegatus, assembly GCF_963457635.1. Taxonomy (NCBI): domain Eukaryota; kingdom Metazoa; phylum Chordata; class Actinopteri; order Pleuronectiformes; family Soleidae; genus Microchirus; species Microchirus variegatus. The sequence continues at coordinate 739,584 of NW_028154686.1, read as the reverse complement.
TCAAGCATGCCCTGAATAAGAATCCGTTGAATATATTTGCATATCTCTTGAAGAATATTTTTAATGAATTTTTGAAAATCCGGAAAGCGATCCATGCACTTGGACATTCCAAGTATGTTGGAATGTCTTGAAATTGTACTCAGTCATAGTCAACGACGCCCTGAACAAGAATCCGTTGAAAATATTTGCATATCGCTTAAGGAATATTTTTAATGAATTTTTGAAAATCAGGAAAGCGATCCATGCACTTAGGCAGTGACTTAACTTTTTCGTCAAAAAAGACCCCAAAAGTATCTTGGAATGTCTTGAAATTGTACACAGTCATAGTCAAGCATGCCCTGAACAAGAATCCGTTGAATATATTTGCATATCTCTTGAAGAATATTTTTAATGAATTTTTGAAAATCAGGAAAGCGATCCATGCACTTAGGCAGTGACTTAACTTTTGATGTTTTTGGGTTGTTTTTAAAGAATTAAAGCTGCAGGAGTTCATCCATGTCGTCCAGTCGCTGGAAACAAACGTTTGGACACCGTGGATCACACAGCAGGATATCAGGTGAGACGAGGGAAACGATCCATTTGCCCTGATGCACTTAGTGACTTGACTTTTTTTTCAAAAAAAACCCCAAAAGTATCTTGGAATGTCTTGAAATTGTACACAGTCATAGTCAAGCATGCCCTGAACAAGAATCCGTTGAATATATTTGCATATCTCTTGAAGAATATTTTTAATGAATTTTTGAAAATCCGGAAAGCGATCCATGCACTTGGACATTCCAAGTATGTTGGAATGTCTTGAAATTGTACTCGGTCATAGTCAACGACGCCCTGAACAGAAACCATTGAAAATATTTGCATATCTCTTAAGGAATATTTTTAATGAATTTTTGGAAATGAGGAAAGTCTGTGCACTTAGGCAGTGACTTAACTTTTTCGTCAAAAAAGACCCCAAAAGTATCTTGGAATGTCTTGAAATTGTACACAGTCATAGTCAAGCATGCCCTGAACAAGAATCCGTTGAATATATTTGCATATCTCTTGAAGAATATTTTTAATGAATTTTTGAAAATCTGGAAAGCGATCCATGCACTTGGACATTCCAAGTATGTTGGAATGTCTTGAAATTGTACTCAGTCATAGTCAACGACGCCCTGAACAAGAATCCGTTGAAAATATTTGCATATCGCTTAAGGAATATTTTTAATGAATTTTTGAAAATCAGGAAAGCAATCCATGCACTTAGGCAGTGACTTAACTTTTTTGTCAAAAAAGACCCCAAAAGTATCTTGGAATGTCTTGAAATTGTACACAGTCATAGTCAAGCATGCCCTGAACAAGAAACCGTTGAATATATTTGCATATCTCTTGAAGAATATTTTTAATGAATTTTTGAAAATCCGAAAAGCGATCCATGCACTTGGACATTCCAAGTATGTTGGAATGTCTTGAAATTGTACTCAGTCATAGTCAACGACGCCCTGAACAAGAATCAATTGAAAATATTTGCATATCTCTTAAGGAATATTTTTAATGAATTTTTGAAAATGAGGAACGTCTGTGCACTTAGGCAGTGACTTAACTTTTTATTCAAAAAAGACCCCAAAAGTATCTTGATATGTCTTGAAATTGTACACAGTCATAGTCAAGCATGCCCTGAACAAGAATCCGTTGAATATATTTGCATATCTCTTGAAGAATATTTTTAATGAACTTTTGAAAATCAGGAAAGCGATCCATGCACTTGGACATTCAAAGTATGTTGGAATGTCTTGAAATTGTACTCAGTCATAGTCAACGACGCCCTGAACAAGAATCCGTTGAAAATATTTGCATATCGTTTAAGGAATATTTTTAAAGAATTTCTGAAAATCAGGAAAGCGATCCATGCACTTAGGCAGTGACTTAACTTTTTCGTCAAAAAAGACCCCAAAAGTATCTTGGAATGTCTTGAAATTGTACACAGTCATAGTCAAGCATGCCCTGAACAAGAATCCGTTGAATATATTTGCATATCTCTTGAAGAATATTTTTAATGAACTTTTGAAAATCAGGAAAGCGATCCATGCACTTGGACATTCCAAGTATGTTGGAATGTCTTGAAATTGTACTCAGTCATAGTCAACGATGCCCTGAACAAGAATCCGTTGAAAATATTTGCATATCGCTTAAGGAATATTTTTAATGAATTTTTGAAAATCAGGAAAGCGATCCATGCACTTAGGCAGTGACTTAACTTTTTCGTCAAAAAAGACCCCAAAAGTATCTTGGAATGTCTTGAAATTGTACACAGTCATAGTCAAGCATGCCCTGAACAAGAATCCGTTGAATATATTTGCATATCTCTTGAAGAATATTTTTAATGAATTTTTGAAAATCCGAAAAGCGATCCATGCACTTGGACATTCCAAGTATGTTGGAATGTCTTGAAATTGTACTCAGTCATAGTCAACGACGCTCTGAACAAGAATCAATTGAAAATATTTGCATATCTCTTAAGGAATATTTTTAATGAATTTTTGAAAATGAGGAAAGTCTGTGCACTAAGCCAGTGACTTAACTTTTCATTCAAAAAAGACCCCAAAAGTATCTTGGAATGTCTTGAAATTGTACACAGTCATAGTCAAGCATGCCCTGAACAAGAATCCGTTGAATATATTTGCATATCTCTTGAAGAATATTTTTAATGAACTTTTGAAAATCAGGAAAGCGATCCATGCACTTGGACATTCCAAGTATGTTGGAATGTCTTGAAATTGTACTCAGTCATAGTCAACGACGCCCTGAACAAGAATCCATTGAAAATATTTGCATATCTCTTAAGGAATATTTTTAATGAATTTTTGAAAATGATGAAAGTCTGTGCACTGAGGCAGTGACTTAACTTTTTATTCAAAAAAGACCCCAAAGGTATCTTGGAATGTCTTGAAATTGTACACAGTCATAGTCAAGCATGCCCTGAACAAGAATCCGTTGAATATATTTGCATATCTCTTGAAGAATATTTTTAATGAACTTTTGAAAATCAGGAAAGCGATCCATGCACTTGGACATTCCAAGTATGTTGGAATGTCTTGAAATTGTACTCAGTCATAGTCAACGACGCCCTGAACAAGAATCCGTTGAAAATATTTGCATATCGCTTAAGGAATATTTCTAATGAATTTTTGAAAATCAGGAAAGCGATCCATGCACTTAGGCAGTGACTTAACTTTTTTGTCAAAAAAGACCCCAAAAGTATCTTGGAATGTCTTGAAATTGTACACAGTCATAGTCAAGCATGCCCTGAACAAGAATCCGTTGAATATATTTGCATATCTCTTGAAGAATATTTTTAATGAACTTTTGAAAATCAGGAAAGCGATCCATGCACTTGGACATTCCAAGTATGTTGGAATGTCTTGAAATTGTACTCAGTCATAGTCAACGACGCCCTGAACAAGAATCCGTTGAAAATATTTGCGTATAGTTTAAGGAATATTTTTAAAGAATTTCTGAAAATCAGGAAAGCGATCAATGCACTTAGGCAGTGACTTAACTTTTTCGTCAAAAAAGACCCCAAAAGTATCTTGGAATGTCTTGAAATTGTACACAGTCATAGTCAAGAATGCCCTGAACAAGAATCCGTTGAATATATTTGCATATCTCTTGAAGAATATTTTTAATGAATTTTTGAAAATCCGGAAAGCGATCCATGCACTTGGACATTCCAAGTATGTTGGAATGTCTTGAAATTGTACTCGGTCATAGTCAACGACGCCCTGAACAAGAATCCATTGGAAATATTTGCATATCTCTTAAGGAATATTTTTAATGAATTTTTGAAAATGATGAAAGTCTGTGCACTTAGGCAGTGACATAACTTTTTATTCAAAAAAGACCCCAAAGGTATCTTGGAATGTCTTGAAATTGTACACAGTCATAGTCAAGCATGCCCTGAACAAGAATCCGTTGAATATATTTGCATATCTCTTGAAGAATATTTTTAATGAACTTTTGAAAATCAGGAAAGCGATCCATGCACTTGGACATTCCAAGTATGTTGGAATGTCTTGAAATTGTACTCAGTCATAGTCAACGACGCCCTGAACAAGAATCCGTTGAAAATATTTGCATATCGCTTAAGGAATATTTCTAATGAATTTTTGAAAATCAGGAAAGCGATCCATGCACTTAGGCAGTGACTTAACTTTTTTGTCAAAAAAGACCCCAAAAGTATCTTGGAATGTCTTGAAATTGTACACAGTCATAGTCAAGCATGCCCTGAACAAGAATCCGTTGAATATATTTGCATATCTCTTGAAGAATATTTTTAATGAATTTTTGAAAATCCGAAAAGCGATCCATGCACTTGGACATTCAAAGTATGTTGGAATGTCTTGAAATTGTACTCAGTCATAGTCAACGACGCCCTGAACAAGAATCAATTGAAAATATTTGCATATCTCTTAAGGAATATTTTTAATGAATTTTTGAAAATGAGGAAAGTCTGTGCACTGAGGCAGTGACTTAACTTTTTATTCAAAAAAGACCCCAAAAGTATCTTGGAATGTCTTGAAATTGTACTCAGTCATAGTCAACGACGCCCTGAACAAGAATCCGTTGAAAATATTTGCATATCGTTTAAGGAATATTTTTAAAGAATTTCTGAAAATCAGGAAAGCGATCCATGCACTTAGGCAGTGACTTAACTTTTTCGTCAAAAAAGACCCCAAAAGTATCTTGGAATGTCTTGAAATTGTACACAGTCATAGTCAAGAATGCCCTGAACAAGAATCCGTTGAATATATTTGCATATCTCTTGAAGAATATTTTTAATGAATTTTTGAAAATCCGGAAAGCGATCCATGCACTTGGACATTCCAAGTATGTTGGAATGTCTTGAAATTGTACTCGGTCATAGTCAACGACGCCCTGAACAAGAATCCATTGAAAATATTTGCATATCTCTTAAGGAATATTTTTAATGAATTTTTGAAAATGAGGAAAGTCTGTGCACTTAGGCAGTGACTTAACTTTTTATTCAAAAAAGACCCCAAAAGTATCTTGGAATGTCTTGAAATTGTACACAGTCATGGTCAAGCATGCCCTGAACAAGAATCCGTTGAATATATTTGCATATCTCTTGAAGAATATTTTTAATGAACTTTTGAAAATCAGGAAAGCGATCCATGCACTTGGACATTCCAAGTATGTTGGAATGTCTTGAAATTGTACTCAGTCATAGTCAACGACGCCCTGAACAAGAATCCGTTGAAAATATTTGCATATCGTTTAAGGAATATTTTTAAAGAATTTCTGAAAATCAGGAAAGCGATCCATGCACTTAGGCAGTGACTTAACTTTTTTGTCAAAAAAGACCCCAAAAGTATCTTGGAATGTCTTGAAATTGTACACAGTCATAGTCAAGCATGCCCTGAACAAGAATCCGTTGAATATATTTGCATATCTCTTGAAGAATATTTTTAATGAATTTTTGAAAATCCGAAAAGCGATCCATGCACTTGGACATTCCAAGTATGTTGGAATGTCTTGAAATTGTACTCAGTCATAGTCAACGACGCCCTGAACAAGAATCAATTGAAAATATTTGCATATCTCTTAAGGAATATTTTTAATGAATTTTTGAAAATGAGGAAAGTCTGTGCACTTAGGCAGTGACTTAACTTTTTATTCAAAAAAGACCCCAAAAGTATCTTGGAATGTCTTGAAATTGTACGCAGTCATAGTCAAGCATGCCCTGAACAAGAATCCGTTGAATATATTTGCATATCTCTTGAAGAATATTTTTAATGAACTTTTGAAAATCAGGAAAGCGATCCATGCACTTGGACATTCCAAGTATGTTGGAATGTCTTGAAATTGTACTCAGTCATAGTCAACGACGCCCTGAACAAGAATCCGTTGAAAATATTTGCATATCGTTTATGGAATATTTTTAAAGAATTTCTGAAAATCAGGAAAGCGATCCATGCACTTAGGCAGTGACTTAACTTTTTCGTCAAAAAAGACCCCAAAAGTATCTTGGAATGTCTTGAAATTGTACACAGTCATAGTCAAGCATGCCCTGAACAAGAATCCGTTGAATATATTTGCATATCTCTTGAAGAATATTTTTAATGAATTTTTGAAAATCCGAAAAGCGATCCATGCACTTGGACATTCCAAGTATGTTGGAATGTCTTGAAATTGTACTCAGTCATAGTCAACGACGCCCTGAACAAGAATCAATTGAAAATATTTGCATATCTCTTAAGGAATATTTTTAATGAATTTTTGAAAATGAGGAAAGTCTGTGCACTTAGGCAGTGACTTAACTTTTTATTCAAAAAAGACCCCAAAAGTATCTTGGAATATCTTGAAATTGTACACAGTCATAGTCAAGCATGCCCTGAACAAGAATCCGTTGAATATATTTGCATATCTCTTGAAGAATATTTTTAATGAACTTTTGAAAATCAGGAAAGCGATCCATGCACTTGGACATTCCAAGTATGTTGGAATGTCTTGAAATTGTACTCAGTCATAGTCAACGACGCCCTGAACAAGAATCCGTTGAAAATATTTGCATATCGTTTAAGGAATATTTTTAAAGAATTTCTGAAAATCAGGAAAGCGATCCATGCACTTAGGCAGTGACTTAACTTTTTCGTCAAAAAAGACCCCAAAAGTATCTTGGAATGTCTTGAAATTGTACACAGTCATAGTCAAGAATGCCCTGAACAAGAATCCGTTGAATATATTTGCATATCTCTTGAAGAATATTTTTAATGAATTTTTGAAAATCCGGAAAGCGATCCATGCACTTGGACATTCCAAGTATGTTGGAATGTCTTGAAATTGTACTCGGTCATAGTCAACGACGCCCTGAACAAGAATCCATTGAAAATATTTGCATATCTCTTAAGGAATATTTTTAATGAATTTTTGAAAATGAGGAAAGTCTGTGCACTTAGGCAGTGACTTAACTTTTTATTCAAAAAAGACCCCAAAAGTATCTTGGAATGTCTTGAAATTGTACACAGTCATAGTCAAGCATGCCCTGAACAAGAATCCGTTGAATATATTTGCATATCTCTTGAAGAATATTTTTAATGAACTTTTGAAAATCAGGAAAGCGATCCATGCACTTGGACATTCCAAGTATGTTGGAATGTCTTGAAATTGTACTCAGTCATAGTCAACGACGCCCTGAACAAGAATCCGTTGAAAATATTTGCATATCGTTTAAGGAATATTTTTAAAGAATTTCTGAAAATCAGGAAAGCGATCCATGCACTTAGGCAGTGACTTAACTTTTTTGTCAAAAAAGACCCCAAAAGTATCTTGGAATGTCTTGAAATTGTACACAGTCATAGTCAAGCATGCCCTGAACAAGAATCCGTTGAATATATTTGCATATCTCTTGAAGAATATTTTTAATGAATTTTTGAAAATCCGAAAAGCGATCCATGCACTTGGACATTCCAAGTATGTTGGAATGTCTTGAAATTGTACTCAGTCATAGTCAACGACGCCCTGAACAAGAATCAATTGAAAATATTTGCATATCTCTTAAGGAATATTTTTAATGAATTTTTGAAAATGAGGAAAGTCTGTGCACTTAGGCAGTGACTTAACTTTTTATTCAAAAAAGACCCCAAAAGTATCTTGGAATGTCTTGAAATTGTACACAGTCATAGTCAAGCATGCCCTGAACAAGAATCCGTTGAATATATTTGCATATCTCTTGAAGAATATTTTTAATGAATTTTTGAAAATCCAGAAAGCGATCCATGCACTTGGACATTCCAAGTATGTTGGAATGTCTTGAAATTGTACTCGGTCATAGTCAACGACGCCCTGAACAAGAATCCATTGAAAATATTTGCATATCTCTTAAGGAATATTTTTAATGAATTTTTGAAAATCAGGAAAGCGATCCATGCACTTAGGCAGTGACTTAACTTTTGATGTTTTTGGGTTGTTTTTAAAGAATTAAAGCTGCAGGAGTTCATCCATGTCGTCCAGTCGCTGGAAACAAACGTTTGGACACCGTGGATCACACAGCAGGATATCAGGTGAGACGAAGGAAACGATCCATTTGCCCTGATGCACTTAGTGACTTGACTTTTTTTTCAAAAAAAACCCCAAAAGTAAATTGGAATGTCTTGAAATTGTACACAGTCATAGTCAAGCATGCCCTGAATAAGAATCCGTTGAATATATTTGCATATCTCTTGAAGAATATTTTTAATGAATTTTTGAAAATCCGGAAAGCGATCCATGCACTTGGACATTCAAAGTATGTTGGAATGTCTTGAAATTGTACTCAGTCATAGTCAACGACGCCCTGAACAAGAATCCGTTGAAAATATTTGCATATCGCTTAAGGAATATTTTTAATGAATTTTTGAAAATCAGGAAAGCGATCCATGCACTTAGGCAGTGACTTAACTTTTTCGTCAAAAAAGACCCCAAAAGTATCTTGGAATGTCTTGAAATTGTACACAGTCATAGTCAAGCATGCCCTGAACAAGAATCCGTTGAATATATTTGCATATCTCTTGGAGAATATTTTTAATGAATTTTTGAAAATCCGGAAAGCGATCCATGCACTTGGACATTCCAAGTATGTTGGAATGTCTTGAAATTGTACTCGGTCATAGTCAACGACGCCCTGAACAAGAATCCATTGAAAATATTTGCATATCTCTTAAGGAATATTTTTAATGAATTTTTGGAAATGAGGAAAGTCTGTGCACTTAGGCAGTGACTTAACTTTTTATTCAAAAAAGACCCCAAAAGTATCTTGGAATGTCTTGAAATTGTACACAGTCATAGTCAAGCATGCCCTGAACAAGAATCTGTTGAATATATTTGCATATCTCTTGAAGAATATTTTTAATGAATTTTTGAAAATCCGGAAAGCGATCCATGCACTTGGACATTCCAAGTATGTTGGAATGTCTTGAAATTGTACTCAGTCATAGTCAACGACGCCCTGAACAAGAATCCGTTGAAAATATTTGCATATCGCTTAAAGAATATTTTTAATGAATTTTTGAAAATCAGGAAAGCAATCCATGCACTTAGGCAGTGACTTAACTTTTTTGTCAAAAAAGACCCCAAAAGTATCTTGGAATGTCTTGAAATTGTACACAGTCATAGTCAAGCATGCCCTGAACAAGAAACCGTTGAATATATTTGCATATCTCTTGAAGAATATTTTTAATGAATTTTTGAAAATCCGAAAAGCGATCCATGCACTTGGACATTCCAAGTATGTTGGAATGTCTTGAAATTGTACTCAGTCATAGTCAACGACGCCCTGAACAAGAATCAATTGAAAATATTTGCATATCTCTTAAGGATTATTTTTAATGAATTTTTGAAAATGAGGAAAGTCTGTGCACTTAGGCAGTGACTTAACTTTTTATTCAAAAAAGACCCCAAAAGTATCTTGATATGTCTTGAAATTGTACACAGTCATAGTCAAGCATGCCCTGAACAAGAATCCGTTGAATATATTTGCATATCTCTTGAAGAATATTTTTAATGAACTTTTGAAAATCAGGAAAGCGATCCATGCACTTGGACATTCCAAGTATGTTGGAATGTCTTGAAATTGTACTCAGTCATAGTCAACGACGCCCTGAACAAGAATCCGTTGAAAATATTTGCATATCGTTTAAGGAATATTTTTAAAGAATTTCTGAAAATCAGGAAAGCGATCCATGCACTTAGGCAGTGACTTAACTTTTTCGTCAAAAAAGACCCCAAAAGTATCTTGGAATGTCTTGAAATTGTACACAGTCATAGTCAAGCATGCCCTGAACAAGAATCCGTTGAATATATTTGCATATCTCTTGAAGAATATTTTTAATGAACTTTTGAAAATCAGGAAAGCGATCCATGCACTTGGACATTCAAAGTATGTTGGAATGTCTTGAAATTGTACTCAGTCATAGTCAACGACGCCCTGAACAAGAATCCGTTGAAAATATTTGCATATCGCTTAAGGAATATTTTTAATGAATTTTTGAAAATCAGGAAAGCGATCCATGCACTTAGGCAGTGACTTAACTTTTTTGTCAAAAAAGACCCCAAAAGTATCTTGGAATGTCTTGAAATTGTACACAGTCATAGTCAAGCATGCCCTGAACAAGAATCCGTTGAATATATTTGCATATCTCTTGAAGAATATTTTTAATGAATTTTTGAAAATCCGAAAAGCGATCCATGCACTTGGACATTCAAAGTATGTTGGAATGTCTTGAAATTGTACTCAGTCATAGTCAACGACGCCCTGAACAAGAATCAATTGAAAATATTTGCATATCTCTTAAGGAATATTTTTAATGAATTTTTGAAAATGAGGAAAGTCTGTGCACTTAGGCAGTGACTTAACTTTTTATTCAAAAAAGACCCCAAAAGTATCTTGGAATGTCTTGAAATTGTACACAGTCATAGTCATGCATGCCCTGAACAAGAATCCGTTGAAAATATTTGCATATCGCTTAAGGAATATTTTTTATGAATTTTTGAAAATCAGGAAAGCGATCCATGCACTTAGGCAGTGACTTAACTTTTTTGTCAAAAAAGACCCCAAAAGTATCTTGGAATGTCTTGAAATTGTACACAGTCATAGTCAAGCATGCCCTGAACAAGAATCCGTTGAATATATTTGCATATCTCTTGAAGAATATTTTTAATGAATTTTTGAAAATCCGAAAAGCGATCCATGCACTTGGACATTCCAAGTATGTTGGAATGTCTTGAAATTGTACTCAGTTATAGTCAACGACGCCCTGAACAAGAATCCGTTGAAAATATTTGCATATCGCTTAAGGAATATTTTTAATGAATTTTTGAAAATCAGGAAAGCGATCCATGCACTTAGGCAGTGACTTAACTTTTTTGTCAAAAAAGACCCCAAAAGTATCTTGGAATGTCTTGAAATAGTACACAGTCATAGTCAAGCATGCCCTGAACAAGAATCCGTTGAATATATTTGCATATCTCTTGAAGAATATTTTTAATGAATTTTTGAAAATCCGAAAAGCGATCCATGCACTTGGACATTCAAAGTATGTTGGAATGTCTTGAAATTGTACTCAGTCATAGTCAACGACGCCCTGAACAAGAATCAATTGAAAATATTTGCATATCTCTTAAGGAATATTTTTAATGAATTTTTGAAAATGAGGAAAGTCTGTGCACTTAGGCAGTGACTTAACTTTTTATTCAAAAAAGACCCCAAAAGTATCTTGGAATGTCTTGAAATTGTACACAGTCATAGTCAAGCATGCCCTGAACAAGAATCCGTTGAATATATTTGCATATCTCTTGAAGAATATTTTTAATGAACTTTTGAAAATCAGGAAAGCGATCCATGCACTTGGACATTCCAAGTATGTTGGAATGTCTTGAAATTGTACTCAGTCATAGTCAACGACGCCCTGAACAAGAATCCGTTGAAAATATTTGCATATCGTTTAAGGAATATTTTTAAAGAATTTCTGAAAATCAGGAAAGCGATCCATGCACTTAGGCAGTGACTTAACTTTTTCGTCAAAAAAGACCCCAAAAGTATCTTGGAATGTCTTGAAATTGTACACAGTCATAGTCAAGAATGCCCTGAACAAGAATCCGTTGAATATATTTGCATATCTCTTGAAGAATATTTTTAATGAATTTTTGAAAATCCGGAAAGCGATCCATGCACTTGGACATTCCAAGTATGTTGGAATGTCTTGAAATTGTACTCAGTCATAGTCAACGACACCCTGAACAAGAATCAATTGAAAATATTTGCATATCTCTTAAGGAATATTTTTAAAGAATTTCTGAAAATCAGGAAAGCGATCCATGCACTTAGGCAGTGACTTAACTTCTTCGTCAAAAAAGACCCCAAAAGTATCTTGGAATGTCTTGAAATTGTACACAGTCATAGTCAAGCATGCCCTGAACAAGAATCCGTTGAATATATTTGCATATCTCTTGAAGAATATTTTTAATGAATTTTTGAAAATCCGGAAAGCGATCCATGCACTTGGACATTCCAAGTATGTTGGAATGTCTTGAAATTGTACTCGGTCATAGTCAACGACGCCCTGAACAAGAATCCATTGAAAATATTTGCATATCTCTTAAGGAATATTTTTAATGAATTTTTGAAAATAATGAAAGTCTGTGCACTTAGGCAGTGACTTAACTTTTTATTCAAAAAAGACCCCAAAGGTATCTTGGAATGTCTTGAAATTGTACACAGTCATAGTCAAGCATGCCCTGAACAAGAATCCGTTGAATATATTTGCATATCTCTTGAAGAATATTTTTAATGAACTTTTGAAAATCAGGAAAGCGATCCATGCACTTGGACATTCCAAGTATGTTGGAATGTCTTGAAATTGTACTCAGTCATAGTCAACGACGCCCTGAACAAGAATCCGTTGAAAATATTTGCATATCGCTTAAGGAATATTTTTTATGAATTTTTGAAAATCAGGAAAGCGATCCATGCACTTAGGCAGTGACTTAACTTTTTTGTCAAAAAAGACCCCAAAAGTATCTTGGAATGTCTTGAAATTGTACACAGTCATAGTCAAGCATGCCCTGAACAAGAATCCGTTGAATATATTTGCATATCTCTTGAAGAATATTTTTAATGAATTTTTGAAAATCCGAAAAGCGATCCATGCACTTGGACATTCCAAGTATGTTGGAATGTCTTGAAATTGTACTCAGTCATAGTCAACGACGCCCTGAACAAGAATCAATTGAAAATATTTGCATATCTCTTAAGGAATATTTTTAATGAATTTTTGAAAATGAGGAAAGTCTGTGCACTTAGGCAGTGACTTAACTTTTTATTCAAAAAAGACCCCAAAAGTATCTTGGAATGTCTTGAAATTGTACACAGTCATAGTCAAGCATGCCCTGAACAAGAATCCGTTGAATATATTTGCATATCTCTTGAAGAATATTTTTAATGAACTTTTGAAAATCAGGAAAGCGATCCATGCACTTGGACATTCCAAGTATGTTGGAATGTCTTGAAATTGTACTCAGTCATAGTCAACGACGCCCTGAACAAGAATCTGTTGAAAATATTTGCATATCGTTTAAGGAATATTTTTAAAGAATTTCTGAAAATCAGGAAAGCGATCCATGCACTTAGGCAGTGACTTAACTTTTTCGTCAAAAAAGACCCCAAAAGTATCTTGGAATGTCTTGAAATTGTACACAGTCATAGTCAAGAATGCCCTGAACAAGAATCCGTTGAATATATTTGCATATCTCTTAAGGAATATTTTTAATGAATTTTTGAAAATGATGAAAGTCTGTGCATTTAGGCAGTGACTTAACTTTTTATTCAAAAAAGACCCCAAAGGTATCTTGGAATGTCTTGAAATTGTACACAGTCATAGTCAAGCATGCCCTGAACAAGAATCCGTTGAATATATTTGCATATCTCTTGAAGAATATTTTTAATGAACTTTTGAAAATCAGGAAAGCGATCCATGCACTTGGACATTCCAAGTATGTTGGAATGTCTTGAAATTGTACTCAGTCATAGTCAACGACGCCCTGAATAAGAATCCGTTGAAAATATTTGCGTATCGTTTAAGGAATATTTTTAAAGAATTTCTGAAAATCAGGAAAGCGATCCATGCACTTAGGCAGTGACTTAACTTTTTCGTCAAAAAAGACCCCAAAAGTATCTTGGAATGTCTTGAAATTGTACACAGTCATAGTCAAGAATGCCCTGAACAAGAATCCGTTGAATATATTTGCATATCTCTTGAAGAATATTTTTAATGAATTTTTGAAAATCCGGAAAGCGATCCATGCACTTGGACATTCCAAGTATGTTGGAATGTCTTGAAATTGTACTCGGTCATAGTCAACGACGCCCTGAACAAGAATCCATTGAAAATATTTGCATATCTCTTAAGGAATATTTTTAATGAATTTTTGAAAATGATGAAAGTCTGTGCACTTAGGCAGTGACTTAACTTTTTATTCAAAAAAGACCCCAAAGGTATCTTGGAATGTCTTGAAATTGTACACAGTCATAGTCAAGCATGCCCTGAACAAGAATCCGTTGAATATATTTGCATATCTCTTGAAGAATATTTTTAATGAACTTTTGAAAATCCGAAAAGCGATCCATGCACTTGGACATTCCAAGTATGTTGGAATGTCTTGTAATTGTACTCGGTCATAGTCAACGACGCCCTGAACAAGAATCCATTGAAAATATTTGCATATCTCTTAAGGAATATTTTTAATGAATTTTTGAAAATGAGGAAAGTCTGTGCACTTAGGCAGTGACTTAACTTTTTATTCAAAAAAGACCCCAAAAGTATCTTGGAATGTCTTGAAATTGTACACAGTCATAGTCAAGCATGCCCTGAACAAGAATCCGTTGAATATATTTGCATATCTCTTGAAGAATATTTTTAATGAACTTTTGAAAATCAGGAAAGCGATCCATGCACTTGGACATTCCAAGTATGTTGGAATGTCTTGAAATTGTACTCAGTCATAGTCAACGACGCCCTGAACAAGAATCCGTTGAAAATATTTGCATATCGTTTAAGGAATATTTTTAAAGAATTTCTGAAAATCAGGAAAGCGATCCATGCACTTAGGCAGTGACTTAACTTTTTTGTCAAAAAAGACCCCAAAAGTATCTTGGAATGTCTTGAAATTGTACACAGTCATAGTCAAGCATGCCCTGAACAAGAATCCGTTGAATATATTTGCATATCTCTTGAAGAATATTTTTAATGAATTTTTGAAAATCCGAAAAGCGATCCATGCACTTGGACATTCCAAGTATGTTGGAATGTCTTGAAATTGTACTCAGTCATAGTCAACGACGCCCTGAACAAGAATCAATTGAAAATATTTGCATATCTCTTAAGGAATATTTTTAATGAATTTTTGAAAATGAGGAAAGTCTGTGCACTTAGGCAGTGACTTAACTTTTTATTCAAAAAAGACCCCAAAAGTATCTTGGAATGTCTTGAAATTGTACACAGTCATAGTCAAGCATGCCCTGAACAAGAATCCGTTGAATATATTTGCATATCTCTTGAAGAATATTTTTAATGAACTTTTGAAAATCAGGAAAGCGATCCATGCACTTGGACATTCCAAGTATGTTGGAATGTCTTGAAATTGTACTCAGTCATAGTCAACGACGCCCTGAACAAGAATCAATTGAAAATATTTGCATATCGTTTAAGGAATATTTTTAATGAATTTCTGAAAATCAGGAAAGCGATCCATGCACTTAGGCAGTGACTTAACTTTTTCGTCAAAAAAGACCCCAAAAGTATCTTGGAATGTCTTGAAAGTGTACACAGTCATAGTCAAGCATGCCCTGAACAAGAATCCGTTGAATATATTTGCATATCTCTTGAAGAATATTTTTAATGAATTTTTGAAAATCCGGAAAGCGATCCATGCACTTGGACATTCCAAGTATGTTGGAATGTCTTGAAATTGTACTCGGTCATAGTCAACGACGCCCTGAACAAGAATCCATTGAAAATATTTGCATATCTCTTAAGGAATATTTTTAATGAATTTTTGAAAATGATGAAAGTCTGTGCACTTAGGCAGTGACTTAACTTTTTATTCAAAAAAGACCCCAAAGGTATCTTGGAATGTCTCGAAATTGTACACAGTCATAGTCAAGCATGCCCTGAACAAGAATCCGTTGAATATATTTGCATATCTCTTGAAGAATATTTTTAATGAACTTTTGAAAATCAGGAAAGCGATCCATGCACTTGGACATTCCAAGTATGTTGGAATGTCTTGAAATTGTACTCAGTCATAGTCAACGACGCCCTGAACAAGAATCCGTTGAAAATATTTGCATATCGCTTAAGGAATATTTTTAATGAATTTTTGAAAATCAGGAAAGCGATCCATGCACTTAGGCAGTGACTTAACTTTTTCGTCAAAAAAGACCCCAAAAGTATCTTGGAATGTCTTGAAATTGTACACAGTCATAGTCAAGCATGCCCTGAACAAGAATCCGTTGAATATATTTGCATATCTCTTGAAGAATATTTTTAATGAATTTTTGAAAATCCGAAAAGCGATCCATGCACTTGGACATTCCAAGTATGTTGGAATGTCTTGAAATTGTACTCAGTCATAGTCAACGACGCCCTGAACAAGAATCAATTGAAAATATTTGCATATCTCTTAAGGAATATTTTTAATGAATTTTTGAAAATGAGGAAAGTCTGTGCACTTAGGCAGTGACTTAACTTTTTATTCAAAAAAGACCCCAAAAGTATCTTGGAATGTCTTGAAATTGTACACAGTCATAGTCAAGCATGCCCTGAACAAGAATCCGTTGAATATATTTGCATATCTCTTGAAGAATATTTTTAATGAACTTTTGAAAATCAGGAAAGCGATCCATGCACTTGGACATTCCAAGTATGTTGGAATGTCTTGAAATTGTACTCAGTCATAGTCAACGACGCCCTGAACAAGAATCCGTTGAAAATATTTGCATATCGTTTAAGGAATATTTTTAATGAATTTTTGAAAATCAGGAAAGCGATCCATGCACTTAGGCAGTGACTTAACTTTTTCGTCAAAAAAGACCCCAAAAGTATCTTGGAATGTCTTGAAATTGTACACAGTCATAGTCAAGCATGCCCTGAACAAGAATCCGTTGAATATATTTGCATATCTCTTGAAGAATATTTTTAATGAATTTTTGAAAATCCGAAAAGCGATCCATGCACTTGGACATTCCAAGTATGTTGGAATGTCTTGAAATTGTACTCAGTCATAGTCAACGACGCCCTGAACAAGAATCAATTGAAAATATTTGCATATCTCTTAAGGAATATTTTCAATGAATTTTTGAAAATGAGGAAAGTCTGTGCACTTCGGCAGTGACTTAACTTTTTATTCAAAAAAGACCCCAAAAGTATCTTGGAATGTCTTGAAATTGTACACAGTCATAGTCAAGCATGCCCTGAACAAGAATCCGTTGAATATATTTGCATATCTCTTGAAGAATATTTTTAATGAACTTTTGAAAATCAGGAAAGCGATCCATGCATTTGGACATTCCAAGTATGTTGGAATGTCTTGAAATTGTACTCAGTCATAGTCAACGACGCCCTGAACAAGAATCCGTTGAAAATATTTGCATATCGCTTAAGGAATATTTTTAATGAATTTTTGAAAATCAGGAAAGCGATCCATGCACTAAGGCAGTGACTTAACTTTTTCGTCAAAAAAGACCCCAAAAGTATCTTGGAATGTCTTGAAATTGTACACAGTCATAGTCAAGCATGCCCTGAACAAGAATCCGTTGAATATATTTGCATATCTCTTGAAGAATATTTTTAATGAATTTTTGAAAATCCGGAAAGCGATCCATGCACTTGGACATTCCAAGTATGTTGGAATGTCTTGAAATTGTACTCGGTCATAGTCAACGACGCCCTGAACAAGAATCCATTGAAAATATTTGCATATCTCTTAAGGAATATTTTTAATGAATTTTTGAAAATGATGAAAGTCTGTGCACTTAGGCAGTGACTTAACTTTTTATTCAAAAAAGACACCAAAGGTATCTTGGAATGTCTTGAAATTGTACTCAGTCATAGTCAACGACGCCCTGAACAAGAATCCGTTGAAAATATTTGCATATCGCTTAAGGAATATTTTTAATGAATTTTTGAAAATCAGGAAAGCGATCCATGCACTTAGGCAGTGACTTAACTTTTTTGTCAAAAAAGACCCCAAAAGTATCTTGGAATGTCTTGAAATTGTACACAGTCATAGTCAAGCATGCCCTGAACAAGAATCCGTTGAATATATTTGCATATCTCTTGAAGAATATTTTTAATGAATTTTTGGAAATCCAGATAGCGATCCATGCACTTGGACATTCCAAGTATGTTGGAATGTCTTGAAATTGTACTCAGTCATAGTCAACGACGCCCTGAACAAGAATCCGTTGAAAATATTTGCATATCGCTTAAGGAATATTTTTAATGAATTTTTGAAAATCAGGAAAGCGGTCCATGCACTTAGGCAGTGACTTAACTTTTTTGTCAAAAAAGACCCCAAAGGTATCTTGGAATGTCTTGAAATTGTACACAGTCATAGTCAAGCATGCCCTGAACAAGAATCCGTTGAATATATTTGCATATCTCTTGAAGAATATTTTTAATGAATTTTTGAAAATCCGAAAAGCGATCCATGCACTTGGACATTCCAAGTATGTTGGAATGTCTTTAAATTGTACTCAGTCATAGTCAACGACGCCCTGAACAAGAATCAATTGAAAATATTTGCATATCTCTTAAGGAATATTTTTAATGAATTTTTGAAAATGAGGAAAGTCTGTGCACTTAGGCAGTGACTTAACTTTTTTGTCAAAAAAGACCCCAAAAGTATCTTGGAATGTCTTGAAATTGTACACAGTCATAGTCAAGCATGCCCTGAACAAGAATCCGTTGAATATATTTGCATATCTCTTGAAGAATATTTTTAATGAATTTTTGAAAATCCGGAAAGTGATCCATGCACTTGGACATTCCAAGTATGTTGGAATGTCTTGAAATTGTACACAGTCATAGTCAACGACGCCCTGAACAAGAATCCGTTGAAAATATTTGCATATCGCTTAAGGAATATTTTTAATGAATTTTTGAAAATCAGGAAAGCGATCCACACACTTGGACATTACAAGTATGTTGGAATGTCTTGAAATTGTACTCAGTCATAGTCAACGACGCCCTGAACAAGAATCCGTTGAAAACATTTGCATATCGCTTAAGGAATATTTTAAATGAATTTTTGAAAATCAGGAAAGCGATCCATGCACTTAGGCAGTGACTTAACTTTTTTGTCAAAAAAGACCCCAAAAGTATCTTGGAATGTCTTGAAATTGTACACAGTCATAGTCAAGCATGCCCTGAACAAGAATCCGTTGAATATATTTGCATATCTCTTGAAGAATATTTTTAATGAACTTTTGAAAATCAGGAAAGCGATCCATGCACTTGGACATTCCAAGTATGTTGGAATGTCTTGAAATTGTACTCAGTCATAGTCAACGACGCCCTGAACAAGAATCCGTTGAAAATATTTGCATATCGTTTAAGGAATATTTTTAAAGAATTTCTGAAAATCAGGAAAGCGATCCATGCACTTAGGCAGTGACTTAACTTTTTATTCAAAAAAGACCCCAAAAGTATCTTGGAATGTCTTGAAATTGTACACAGTCATAGTCAAGCATGCCCTGAACAAGAATCCGTTGAATATATTTGCATATCTCTTGAAGAATATTTTTAATGAACTTTTGAAAATCAGGAAATTGATCCATGCACTTGGACATTCCAAGTATGTTGGAATGTCTTGAAATTGTACTCAGTCATAGTCAACGACGCCCTGAACAAGAATCCGTTGAAAATATTTGCATATCGTTTAAGGAATATTTTTAAAGAATTTCTGAAAATCAGGAAAGCGATCCATGCACTTAGGCAGTGACTTAACTTTTTCGTCAAAAAAGACCCCAAAAGTATCTTGGAATGTCTTGAAATTGTACACAGTCATAGTCAAGCATGCCCTGAACAAGAACCTGTTGAATATATTTGCATATCTCTTGAAGAATATTTTTAATGAATTTTTGAAAATGAGGAAAGTCTGTGCAATTAGGCAGTGACTTAACTTTTTATTCAAAAAAGACCCAAAAAGTATCTTGGAATATCTTGAAATTGTACACAGTCATAGTCAAGCATGCCCTGAACAAGAATCCGTTGAATATATTTGCATATCTCTTGAAGAATATTTTTAATGAACTTTTGAAAATCAGGAAAGCGATCCATGCACTTGGACATTCCAAGTATGTTGGAATGTTTTGAAATTGTACTCAGTCATAGTCAACGACGCCCTGAACAAGAATCCGTTGAAAATATTTGCATATAGCTTAAGGAATATTTTTAATGAATTTTTGAAAATCAGGAAAGCGATCCATGCACTTAGGCAGTGACTTAACTTTTTATTCAAAAAAGACCCCAAAAGTATCTTGGAATGTCTTGAAATTGTACACAGTCATAGTCAAGCATGCCCTGAACAAGAATCCGTTGAATATATTTGCATATCTCTTGAAGAATATTTTTAATGAATTTTTGAAAATCCGAAAAGCGATCCATGCACTTGGACATTCCAAGTATGTTGGAATGTCTTGAAATTGTACTCAGTCATAGTCAACGACGCCCTGAACAAGAATCCGTTGAATATATTTGCATATCTCTTGAAGAATATTTTTAATGAATTTTTGAAAATCCGAAAAGCGATCCATGCACTTGGACATTCCAAGTATGTTGGAATGTCTTGAAATTGTACTCAGTCATAGTCAACGACGCCCTGAACAAGAATCCGTTGAAAATATTTGCATATCGCTTAAGGAATATTTTTAATGAATTTTTGAAAATCAGGAAAGCGGTCCATGCACTTAGGCAGTGACTTAACTTTTTTGTCAAAAAAGACCCCAAAAGTATCTTGGAATGTCTTGAAATTGTACACAGTCATAGTCAAGCATGCCCTGAACAAGAATCCGTTGAATATATTTGCATATCTCTTGAAGAATATTTTTAATTAATTTTTGAAAATCCAAAAAGCGATCCATGCACTTGGACATTCCAAGTATGTTGGAATGTCTTGAAATTGTACTCAGTCATAGTCAACGACGCCCTGAACAAGAATCAATTGAAAATATTTGCATATCTCTTAAGGAATATTTTTAATGAATTTTTGAAAATGAGGAAAGTCTGTGCACTTAGACAGTGACTTAACTTTTTATTCAAAAAAGACCCCAAAAGTATCTTGGAATGTCTTGAAATTGTACACAGTCATAGTCAAGCATGCCCTGAACAAGAATCCGTTGAATATATTTGCATATCTCTTGAAGAATATTTTTAATGAACTTTTGAAAATCAGGAAAGCGATCCATGCACTTGGACATTCCAAGTATGTTGGAATGTCTTGAAATTGTACTCAGTCATAGTCAACGACGCCCTGAACAAGAATCCGTTGAAAATATTTGCATATCGCTTAAGGAATATTTTTAATGAATTTTTGAAAATCAGGAAAGCGATCCATGCACTAAGGCAGTGACTTAACTTTTTTGTCAAAAAAGACCCCAAAAGTATCTTGGAATGTCTTGAAATTGTACACAGTCATAGTCAAGCATGCCCTGAACAAGAATCCGTTGAATATATTTGCATATCTCTTGAAGAATATTTTTAATGAATTTTTGAAAATCCAGAAAGCGATCCATGCACTTGGACATTCCAAGTATGTTGGAATGTCTTGAAATTGTACTCAGTCATAGTCAACGACGCCCTGAACAAGAATCCGTTGAAAATATTTGCATATCGCTTAAGGAATATTTTTAATGAATTTTTGAAAATCAGGAAAGCGGTCCATGCACTTAGGCAGTGACTTAACTTTTTCGTCAGAAAAGACCCCAAAAGTATCTTGGAATGTCTTGAAATTGTACACAGTCATAGTCAAGCATGCCCTGAACAAGAATCCGTTGAATATATTTGCATATCTCTTGAAGAATATTTTTAATGAACTTTTGAAAATCAGGAAAGCGATCCATGCACTTGGACATTCCAAGTATGTTGGAATGTCTTGAAATTGTACTCAGTCATAGTCAACGACGCCCTGAACAAGAATCCGTTGAAAATATTTGCATATCGCTTAAGGAATATTTTTAATGAATTTTTGAAAATCAGGAAAGCGATCCATGCACTTAGGCAGTGACTTAACTTTTTTGTCAAAAAAGACCCCAAAAGTATCTTGGAATGTCTTGAAATTGTACACAGTCATAGTCAAGCATGCCCTGAACAAGAATCCGTTGAATATATTTGCATATCTCTTGAAGAATATTTTTAATGAATTTTTGGAAATCCAGATAGCGATCCATGCACTTGGACATTCCAAGTATGTTGGAATGTCTTGAAATTGTACTCAGTCATAGTCAACGACGCCCTGAACAAGAATCCGTTGAAAATATTTGCATATCGCTTAAGGAATATTTTTAATGAATTTTTGAAAATCAGGAAAGCGGTCCATGCACTTAGGCAGTGACTTAACTTTTTTGTCAAAAAAGACCCCAAAAGTATCTTGGAATGTCTTGAAATTGTACACAGTCATAGTCAAGCATGCCCTGAACAAGAATCCATTGAATATATTTGCATATCTCTTGAAGAATATTTTTAATGAACTTTTGAAAATCAGGAAAGCGATCCATGCACTTGGACATTCCAAGTATGTTGGATTGTCTTGAAATTGTACTCAGTCATAGTCAACGATGCCCTGAACAAGAATCCGTTGAAAATATTTGCATATCGTTTAAGGAATATTTTTAAAGAATTTCTGAAAATCAGGAAAGCGATCCATGCACTTAGGCAGTGACTTAACTTTTTCGTCAAAAAAGACCCCAAAAGTATCTTGGAATGTCTTGAAATTGTACACAGTCATAGTCAAGCATGCCCTGAACAAGAATCCGTTGAATATATTTGTATATCTCTTGAAGAATATTTTTAATGAATTTTTGAAAATCCGGAAAGCGATCCATGCACTTGGACATTCCAAGTATGTTGGAATGTCTTGAAATTGTACTCAGTCATAGTCAACGACGCCCTGAACAAGAATCCGTTGAAAATATTTGCATATCGCTTAAGGAATATTTTTAATGAATTTTTGAAAATCAGGAAAGCGGTCCATGCACTTAGGCAGTGACTTAACTTTTTTGTCAAAAAAGACCCCAAAAGTATCTTGGAATGTCTTGAAATTGTACACAGTCATAGTCAAGCATGCCCTGAACAAGAATCCGTTGAATATATTTGCATATCTCTTGAAGAATATTTTTAATGAATTTTTGAAAATCCAAAAAGCGATCCATGCACTTGGACATTCCAAGTATGTTGGAATGTCTTGAAATTGTACTCAGTCATAGTCAACGACGCCCTGAACAAGAATCAATTGAAAATATTTGCATATCTCTTAAGGAATATTTTTAATGAATTTTTGAAAATGAGGAAAGTCTGTGCACTTAGGCAGTGACTTAACTTTTTATTCAAAAAAGACCCCAAAAGTATCTTGGAATGTCTTGAAATTGTACACAGTCATAGTCAACGACGATCTGAACAAGAATCAATTGAAAATATTTGCATATCTCTTAAGGAATATTTTTAATGAATTTTTGAAAATGAGGAATTTCTGTGCACTTAGGCAGTGACTTAACTTTTTATTCAAAAAAGACCCCAAAAGTATCTTGGAATGTCTTGAAATTGTACACAGTCATAGTCAAGCATGCCCTGAACAAGAATCCGTTGAATATATATGCATATCTCTTGAAGAATATTTTAAATTAATTTTTGAATATCCGGAACGCGATCCATGCACTTGGACATTCCAAATATGTTGGAATGTCCTGAAATTGTACTCAGTCATAGTCAACGACGCCCTGAACAAGAATCCATTGAAAATATTTGCATATCTCTTAAGGAATATTTTTAATGAATTTTTGAAAATCAGGAAAGCGATCCATGCACTTAGGCAGTGACTTAACTTTTTATTCAAAAAAGACCCCAAAAGTATCTTGGAATGTCTTGAAATTGTACACAGTCATAGTCAAGCATGCCCTGAACAAGAATCCGTTGAATATATTTGTATATCTCTTGAAGAATATTTTTAATGAATTTTTGAAAATCCGAAAAGCGATCCATGCACTTGGACATTCCAAGTATGTTGGAATGTCTTGAAATTGTACTCGGTCATAGTCAACGACGCCCTGAACAAGAATCCATTGAAAATATTTGCATATCTCTTAAGGAATATTTTTAATGAATTTTTGAAAATCAGGAAAGCGATCCATGCACTTAGGCAGTGACTTAACTTTTTTGTCAAAAAAGACCCCAAAAGTATCTTGGAATGTCTTGAAATTGTACACAGTCATAGTCAAGCATGCCCTGAACAAGAATCCGTTGAATATATTTGCATATCTCTTGAAGAATATTTTTAATGAATTTTTTAAAATCCGGAAAGTGATCCATGCACTTGGACATTCCAAGTATGTTGGAATGTCTTGAAATTGTACTCGGTCATAGTCAACGACGCCCTGAACAAGAATCCATTGAAAATATTTGCATATCTCTTAAGGAATATTTTTAATGAATTTTTGAAAATGATGAAAGTCTGTGCACTTAGGCAGTGACTTAACTTTTTATTCAAAAAAGACCCCAAAGGTATCTTGGAATGTCTTGAAATTGTACACAGTCATAGTCAAGCATGCCCTGAACAAGAATCCGTTGAATATATTTGCATATCTCTTGAAGAATATTTTTAATGAATTTTTGAAAATCCAAAAAGCGATCCATGCACTTGGACATTCCAAGTATGTTGGAATAATTTGAAATTGTACTCAGTCATAGTCAACGATGCCCTGAACAAGAATCCATTGAAAATATTTGCATATCGCTTAAGGAATATTTTTAATGAATTTTTGAAAATCAGGAAAGCGATCCATGCACTTAGGCAGTGACTTAACTTTTTCGTCAAAAAAGACCCCAAAAGTATCTTGGAATGTCTTGAAATTGTACACAGTCATAGTCAAGCATGCCCTGAACAAGAATCCGTTGAATATATTTGCATATCTCTTGAAGAATATTTTTAATGAATTTTTGAAAATCCAAAAAGCGATCCATGCACTTGGACATTCCAAGTATGTTGGAATGTCTTGAAATTGTACTCAGTCATAGTCAACGACGCCCTGAACAAGAATCAATTGAAAATATTTGCATATCTCTTAAGGAATATTTTTAATGAATTTTTGAAAATGAGGAAAGTCTGTGCACTTAGGCAGTGACTTAACTTTTTATTCAAAAAAGACCCCAAAAGTATCTTGGAATGTCTTGAAATTGTACACAGTCATAGTCAAGCATGCCCTGAACAAGAATCCGTTGAATATATTTGCATATCTCTTGAAGAATATTTTTAATGAACTTTTGAAAATCAGGAAAGCGATCCATGCACTTGGACATTCCAAGTATGTTGGAATGTCTTGAAATTGTACTCAGTCATAGTCAACGACGCCCTGAACAAGAATCCGTTGAAAATATTTGCATATCGCTTAAGGAATATTTTTAATGAATTTTTGAAAATCAGGAAAGCGATCCATGCACTTAGGCAGTGACTTAACTTTTTCGTCAAAAAAGACCCCAAAAGTATCTTGGAATGTCTTGAAATTGTACACAGTCATAGTCAACAACGATCTGAACAAGAATCAATTGAAAATATTTGCATATCTCTTAAGGAATATTTTTAATGAATTTTTGAAAATGAGGAATTTCTGTGCACTTAGGCAGTGACTTAACTTTTTATTCAAAAAAGACCCCAAAAGTATCTTGGAATGTCTTGAAATTGTACACAGTCATAGTCAAGCATGCCCTGAACAAGAATCCGTTGAATATATATGCATATCTCTTGAAGAATATTTTAAATTAATTTTTGAATATCCGGAACGCGATCCATGCACTTGGACATTCCAAATATGTTGGAATGTCCTGAAATTGTACTCAGTCATAGTCAACGACGCCCTGAACAAGAATCCATTGAAAATATTTGCATATCTCTTAAGGAATATTTTTAATGAATTTTTGAAAATGAGGAAAGCGATCCATGCACTTAGGCAGTGACTTAACTTTTTATTCAAAAAAGACCCCAAAAGTATCTTGGAATGTCTTGAAATTGTACACAGTCATAGTCAAGCATGCCCTGAACAAGAATCCGTTGAATATATTTGTATATCTCTTGAAGAATATTTTTAATGAATTTTTGAAAATCCGAAAAGCGATCCATGCACTTGGACATTCCAAGTATGTTGGAATGTCTTGAAATTGTACTCGGTCATAGTCAACGACGCCCTGAACAAGAATCCATTGAAAATATTTGCATATCTCTTAAGGAATATTTTTAATGAATTTTTGAAAATCAGGAAAGCGATCCATGCACTTAGGCAGTGACTTAACTTTTTTGTCAAAAAAGACCCCAAAAGTATCTTGGAATGTCTTGAAATTGTACACAGTCATAGTCAAGCATGCCCTGAACAAGAATCCGTTGAATATATTTGCATATCTCTTGAAGAATATTTTTAATGAATTTTTGAAAATCCGGAAAGCGATCCATGCACTTGGACATTCCAAGTATGTTGGAATGTCTTGAAATTGTACTCAGTCATAGTCAACGACGCCCTGAACAAGAATCCGTTGAAAATATTTGCATATCTCTTAAGGAATATTTTTAATGAATTTTTGAAAATGAGGAAAGTCTGTGCACTTAGGCAGTGACTTAACTTTTTCGTCAAAAAAGACCCCAAAAGTATCTTTGAATGTCTTGAAATTGTACTCAGTCATAGTCAACAACGCCCTGAACAAGAATCCATTGAAAATATTTGCATATCTCTTAAGGAATATTTTTAATGAATTTTTGAAAATGAGGAAAGTCTGTGCACTTAGGCAGTGACTTAACTTTTTATTCAAAAAAGACCCCAAAAGTATCTTGGAATGTCTTGAAATTGTACACAGTCATAGTCAAGCATGCCCTGAACAAGAATCCGTTGAATATATTTGCATATCTCTTGAAGAATATTTTTAATGAACTTTTGAAAATCCGGAAAGCGATCCATGCACTTGGACATTCCAAGTATGTTGGAATGTCTTGAAATTGTACTCGGTCATAGTCAACGACGCCCTGAACAAGAATCAATTGAAAATATTTGCATATCTCTTAAGGAATATTTTAAATGAATTTTTGAAAATGAGGAATGTCTGTGCACTTAGGCAGTGACTTAACTTTTTATTCAAAAAAGACCCCAAAAGTATCTTGGAATGTCTTGAAATTGTACACAGTCATAGTCAAGCATGCCCTGAACAAGAATCCGTTGAATATATTTGCATATCTCTTGAAGAATATTTTTAATGAATTTTTGAAAATCCAAAAAGCGATCCATGCACTTGGACATTCCAAGTATGTTGGAATGTCTTGAAATTGTACTCAGTCATAGTCAACGACGCCCTGAACAAGAATCAATTGAAAATATTTGCATATCTCTTGAGGAATATTTTTAATGAATTTTTGAAAATGAGGAAAGTCTGTGCACTTAGGCAGTGACTTAACTTTTTCGTCAAAAAAGACCCCAAAAGTATCTTGGAATGTCTTGAAATTGTACACAGTCATAGTCAAGCATGCCCTGAACAAGAATCCGTTGAATATATTTGCATATCTCTTGAAGAATATTTTTAATGAACTTTTGAAAATCAGGAAAGCGATCCATGCACTTGGACATTCCAAGTATGTTGGAATGTCTTGAAATTGTACTCAGTCATAGTCAACGATGCCCTGAACAAGAATCTGTTGAAAATATTTGCATATCGTTTAAGGAATATTTTTAAAGAATTTCTGAAAATGAGGAAAGCGATCCATGCACTTAGGCAGTGACTTAACTTTTTCGTCAAAAAAGACCCCAAAAGTATCTTTGAATGTCTTGAAATTGTACTCAGTCATAGTCAACAACGCCCTGAACAAGAATCCATTGAAAATATTTGCATATCTCTTAAGGAATATTTTTAATGAATTTTTGAAAATGAGGAAAGTCTGTGCACTTAGGCAGTGACTTAACTTTTTATTCAAAAAAGACCCCAAAAGTATCTTGGAATGTCTTGAAATTGTACACAGTCATAGTCAAGCATGCCCTGAACAAGAATCCGTTGAATATATTTGCATATCTCTTGAAGAATATTTTTAATGAACTTTTGAAAATCAGGAAATTGATCCATGCACTTGGACATTCCAAGTATGTTGGAATGTCTTGAAATTGTACTCAGTCATAGTCAACGACGCCCTGAACAAGAATCCGTTGAAAATATTTGCATATCGCTTAAGGAATATTTTTAATGAATTTTTGAAAATGAGGAATTTCTGTGCACTTAGGCAGTGACTTAACTTTTTATTCAAAAAAGACCCCAAAAGTATCTTGGAATGTCTTGAAATTGTACACAGTCATAGTCAAGCATGCCCTGAACAAGAATCCGTTGAATATATTTGCATATCGCTTCAGGAATATTTTAAATGAATTTTTGAAAATCAGGAAAGCGATCCATGCACTTAGGCAGTGACTTAACTTTTTTGACAAAAAAGACCCCAAAAGTATCTTGGAATGTCTTGAAATTGTACACAGTCATAGTCAAGCATGCCCTGAACAAGAATCCGTTGAATATATTTGCATATCTCTTGAAGAATATTTTTAATGAATTTTTGAAAATCCGAAAAGCGATCCATGCACTTGGACATTCCAAGTATGTTGGAATGTCTTGAAATTGTACTCAGTCATAGTCAACGAAGCCCTGAACAAGAATCCGTTGAAAATATTTGCATATCGCTTAAGGAATATTTTTAATGAATTTTTGAAAATCAGGAAAGCGATCCATGCACTTAGGCAGTGACTTAACTTTTTCGTCAAAAAAGACACCAAAAGTATCTTGGAATGTCTTGAAATTGTACACAGTCATAGTCAAGCATGCCCTGAACAAGAACCTGTTGAATATATTTGCATATCTCTTGAAGAATATTTTTAATGAATTTTTGAAAATGAGGAATTTCTGTGCACTTAGGCAGTGACTTAACTTTTTATTCAAAAAAGACCCCAAAAGTATCTTTGAATGTCTTGAAATTGTACACAGTCATAGTCAAGCATGCCCTGAACAAGAATCCGTTGAATATATTTGTATATCTCTTGAAGAATATTTTTAATGAATTTTTGAACATGAGGAATTTCTGTGCACTTAGGCAGTGACTTAACTTTTTATTCAAAAAAGACCCCAAAAGTATCTTTGAATGTCTTGAAATTGTACACAGTCATAGTCAAGCATGCCCTGAACAAGAATCCGTTGAATATATTTGCATATCTCTTGAAGAATATTTTTATAGAATTTTTGAAAATCCGGAAAGCGATCCATGCACTTGGACATTCCAAGTATGTTGGAATGTCTTGAAATTGTACTCGGTCATAGTCAACGACGCCCTGAACAAGAATCCATTAAAAATATTTGCAAATCTCTTAAGGAATATTTTTAATGAATTTTTGAAAAGGAGGAAAGTCTGTGCACTTAGGCAGTGACTTAACTTTTTATTCAAAAAAGACCCCAAAAGTATCTTGGAATGTCTTGAAATTGTACACAGTCATAGTCAAGCATGTCCTGAACAAGAATCCGTTGAATATATTTGCATATCTCTTGAAGAATATTTTTATAGAACTTTTGAAAATCAGGAAAGCGATCCATGCATTTGGACATTCCAAGTATGTTGGAATGTCTTGAAATTGTACTCAGTCATAGTCAACGACGCCCTGAACAAGAATCCGTTGAAAATATTTGCATATCGCTTAAGGAATATTTTTAATGAATTTTTGAAAATCAGGAAAGCGATCCATGCACTTGGACATTCCAAGTATGTTGGAATGTCTTGAAATTGTACTCAGTCATAGTCAACGACACCCTGAACAAGAATCCGTTGAAAATATTTGCATATCGCCTAACAAATATTTTAAATGAATTTTTGAAAATCAGGAAAGCGAACCATGCACTTATTTAGTGACTTAACTTTTTTGTCAAAAAAGACCCCAAAAGTATCTTGGAATGTCTTGAAATTGTACACAGTCATAGTCAAGCATGCCCTGAACAAGAATCCGTTGAATATATTTGCATATCTCTTGAAGAATATTTTAAATTAATTTTTGAATATCCGGAACGCGATCCATGCACTTGGACATTCCAAATATGTTGGAATGTCTTGAAATTGTACTCAGTCATAGTCAACGACGCCCTGAACAAGAATCCATTGAAAATATTTGCATATCTCTTAAGGAATATTTTTAATGAATTTTTGAAAATGAGGAAAGTCTGTGCACTTAGGCAGTGACTTAACTTTTTATTCAAAAAAGACCCCAAAAGTATCTTGGAATGTCTTGAAATTGTACACAGTCATAGTCAAGCATGCCCTGAACAAGAATCCGTTGAATATATTTGCATATCTCTTGAAGAATATTTTTAATGAACTTTTGAAAATCAGGAAAGCGATCCATGCACTTGGACATTCCAAGTATGTTGGAATGTCTTGAAATTGTACTCAGTCATAGTCAACGACGCCCTGAACAAGAATCCGTTGTAAATATTTGCATATCGCTTAAGGAATATTTTTAATGAATTTTTGAAAATCAGGAAAGCGATCGATGCACTTAGGCAGTGACTTAACTTTTTTGTCAAAAAAGACCCCAAAAGCATCTTGGAATGTCTTGAAATTGTACACAGTCATAGTCAAGCATGCCCTGAACAAGAATCCGTTGAATATATTTGCACATCTCTTGAAGAATATTTTTAATGAATTTTTGAAAATCCGGAAAGCGATCCATGCACTTGGACATTCCAAGTATGTTGGAATGTCTTGAAATTGTACTCAGTCATAGTCAACGACACCCTGAACAAGAATCCGTTGAAAATATTTGCATATCGCCTAACAAATATTTTAAATGAATTTTTGAAAATCAGGAAAGCGAACCATGCACTTACGCAGTGACTTAACTTTTTTGTCAAAAAAGACCCCAAAAGTATCTTGGAATGTCTTGAAATTGTACACAGTCATAGTCAAGCATGCCCTGAACAAGAATCCGTTGAATATATTTGCATATCTCTTAAAGAATATTTTTAATGAACTTTTGAACATGACATAGTTTGGCATGGGTTAACCCATGTCATGACAAACATGACATGTTTGTCCACTAGAGGGCAGTTTGAAGAACCAAGCAGCCATGAATCAGATTTGACCTTACTTGTAATGTCAAACTTGTCCACTAGAGGGCAGTTGAAATAATTAAGTATCCATACATTAAATTTGAGCTTACATGTAATGACACCTTTATCCACTAAAGGGCAGTTCCAAGAATTTAGCATGCCATAAATCAGATTTGAGCTTACATGTAATGACACATTTGTCCACCAGAGGGCAGTCTGACCAATCCAGCAGCCATAAATCAGATTTGACCTTACTTGCAATGTCAAACTTGTCCACTAGAGGGCAGTTGAAATAATTAGGTATCCATACATCAAATTTGAGCTTACATGTAATGACACCTTTATCCACTAGAGAGCAGTCTGAAGAATTTAGCATGCCATAAATCAGATTTGAGCTTACATGTAATGACACCTTTATCCACTAGAGAGCAGTCTGACATAGACAGTCAGATTTGACATAGCATATAATGACATGTTTGTCCACCAGAGGGCAGTTGAAATAATTTAGTATCCATAAATCAAATTTGAGCGTGCATGTAATGACATGTTTATCCACCAGAGGGCAGTCTGAAGAATCCAGCAGCCAAAAGTCAAATTTGACCTTACATGTAATGACACCTTTATCCACTAGAGGGCAGTCTGAAGAATTTAACAGCCATAAATCAGATTTGAGCTTACATGTAATGACACATTTGTCCACCAGAGGGCAGTCTGACCAATCCAGCAGCCATAAATCAGATTTGACCTTACTTGTGATGTCAAACTTGTCCACTAGAGGGCAGTTGAAATAATTAAGCAGCTATAAATCAAATTTGAGCGTGCATGTAATGACATGTTTATCCACCAGAGGGCAGTCTGAAGAATCCAGCAGCCAAAAGTCAAATTTGACCTTACATGTAATGACACCTTTATCCACTAGAGGGCAGTCTGAAGAATTTAACAGCCATAAATCAGATTTGAGCTTACATGTAATGACACATTTGTCCACCAGAGGGCAGTCTGACCAATCCAGCAGCCATAAATCAGATTTGACCTTACTTGTAATGTCAAACTTGTCCACTAGAGGGCAGTTGAAATAATTTATCAGCTATAAATCAAATTTGAGCGTGCATGTAATGACATGTTTATCCACCAGAGGGCAGTCTGAAGAATCCAGCAGCCAAAAGTCAAATTTGACCTTACATGTAATGACATCTTTTTCCACTAGAGGGCAGTCTGAAGAATTTAGCAGCCATAAATCAGATTTGACCTTACATGTAATAACACATTTGTCCACCAGAGGGCAGTCTGACCAATCCAGCACCCATAAATCAGATTTGAACTTACTTGTAATGTCAAACTTGTCCACTAGAGGGCAGTTGAAATAATTAAGTATCCATACATCAAATTTGAGCTTACATGTAACGACATGTTTGTCCACTAGAGGGCAGTTTGAAGAACCCAGCAGCCATGAATCAGATTTGACCTTACTTGTAATGTCAAACTTGTCCACTAGAGGGCAGTTGAAATAATTAAGTATCCATACATCAAATTTGAGCTTACATGTAACGACATGTTTGTCCACTAGAGGGCAGTTTGAAGAACCCAGCAGCCATGAATCAGATTTGACCTTACTTGTAATGTCAAACTTGTCCACTAGAGGGCAGTTGAAATAATTAAGTATCCATACATCAAATTTGAGCTTACATGTAATGACACCTTTATCCACTAGAGGGCAATTTGAAGAACCCAGCAGCCATGAATCAGATTTGACCTTACTTGTAATGTCAAACTTGTCCACTAGAGGGCAGTTGAAATAATTAAGTATCCATACATCAAATTTGAGCTTACATGTAATGACACCTTTATCCACTAGAGGGCAATTTGAAGAACCCAGCAGCCATAAATCAGATTTGACCTTACATGTAATAACAACTTTGTCCACCAGAGAGCAGTCTGAATAATTCAGCAGCCATAAATCAAATGTGACCCTCCTTGTAAAAACACATTGGTTCACCAGGAAGCTGTTACACCATGTGAACCAATCCATTACCCATAATGCTTTGTGAAAAGTTAAAAGTGAAGAAAACAGTGTCTTTTGTCTAAAATAAATCACATTTTGACTGTGAAACATTTGACAAAAGATGGTAAAACAGTGTCAAAAAGTTTGTGATACATATTTCTGTAATAATTCAAGTTTTATCATTTAATTCTTTACCAGCACCATAAGTGATAAGACTTTAGTGGACTTTAAATACTCTCTTATCCTCCAGTGAATGTAGATCAACACAGCACAGTTTAAATACTGTAACAGCCCTGGATGAAACTCAGTGACATCTCATGGCTTGCCCACTGGAGGGCAGTGTTCAATAATAATTATATTTATGTTATACTAATTATTTTTTATGTATTTCAATACTTGTCCACTCGTAGGCAATTAAAATACTTGTAGATCACAAGTTATATTTTACTTTAAATGTAATGTCAAATTTAGCCACTAGAGGGCAGTTGAAATAATTTAGTATTCATAAATTAAGTTTGAGCTTTCATGTAATGACATGTTTATCCACTAGAGGGCAATTTGAAGAACCCAGCAGCCATAAATCAGATTTGACCTTACATGTAATAACAACTTTGTCCACCAGAGAGCAGTCTGAATAATTCAGCAGCCATAAATCAAATGTGACCCTCCTTGTAAAAACACATTGGTTCACCAGGAAGCTGTTACACCATGTGAACCAATCCATTACCCATAATGCTTTGTGAAAACTTAAAAGTGAAGAAAACAGTGTCAGCCAATCGGCTTTTTCAGCCAATCAGCTGACGATCACAGAGAATACACATGGCTAATTATACGGAGAGAGAGTGTGTCGAATGTCCAGCGTATGTGTGCAGTGTGTGTGTGTGCAGTGCGAAATTAAAGCGTGAATATCATCAAAGCAGTCATCATCAAAGCTTTGTTTGACAAAGGAAGACAAAGAGAAAAGGACAATAAGTCTGTGGCTGAGCAGCTTCTTCACGGACAAGGACAGCGAACGTACAGAGACTGCTGTGTGTGGACTGTTAGCATTTTAAGCTAGCGATCTTTATGCTAACGTGTTAGCAGACTTCATCGTCACAAAAACAACAAACAGATGATTATTCCGCGGCTGAAAGAGAGCAGGACACACACGGTAGTTGTCTGAGATGATGACATGACGCCAGCACCGCTCTATCTCCTATCGAATTGGACTTTTGGAGGCGAACAGACGTAAAACTGCAACGAAAAGGAAGCAAGCACGGACCTCTTATGATCAGAGGAACTCATGTTCTTATGGGGTGAGTTTTCCTTAACGTTGTTAATCGATGTTATGTTAGTGTTCATTCAAAGTCACATACAGACGCACATAGGGAAGCTGTCTTTTAATAATCCACTGTGCGTTTCATAACGCCGTTTGGCTACATTGTTATTAGCCATGCTTGCTTAGCTCGCTAGCTTAGCTCGCTAGCTCGGTACTGTATTATTACAATGAGAATGATGCGCACATCGAAACTTTTGTTCGGTCAGATGAGCGTATTATAAGCCGTAAGAGGAGCATGTCACGGCCCTCTTTGAGATTTTGTACACCCGCAGGTTCAGTTTGATAATTCAAATGCTTTGAGACGAAACTCCCGTGTTCGAAACCTAACATTGCATTGAATGATGTGTGAATGCCACACCTTTGCATGCATGAATCACACATGATTAACACAATGTGTGATGAACGTGTTAATTACACGTGCAATTCATGCACATAAAGGTGTGGCATTCACACATAATTCAAGCAATACTACTGATCAATCTATACTGATTCAGTGATTAAATGCCTTTTAACATGAACCATGATCTGAAATAAGTATTTTTTATTTTTTTTTCAGAATCCTGGGCATAAGGATTGGCATGTGAAGTTGCTGCCAACCCATGTGTCCAAGGCCTCAGTGTGGCGTCAATACATGAGGTCGGCTAAGGCTCTTGGTATGTGTATAAATTGATTTCTATACAATAGCCAAATGCTTATATAGACTGCAATATGTAATGTGTAAAATGTGATTTTTTTGGAAAAATAAAATCATTATTTTCATTGTGGTTCTTGCTGTCAACAGGTAGTGGAACACAGCTCTGCTGAAAGTCGCCTCAATATTCCGCAGCTTGTTGGAACGGCAGATGGCAGAGTGATAGTAAAGACCATCGACTGGCAGACACATCTGAGTCCCTACTTTCAAAAGCTCCCACAGATCAAGAGTTATCAGAACTTTAGGTATTTATATTCAAAATTCTGCATTTTATGAATAAAAAAATCACGAATGAACATAATAGTGTTCCATGTGAACAGTGAGCCATGTTTTAAATATCCTGTTGTGTGCTTCTATTCTGTCACAGCTTTGATGCCAACAGACCAGGTGTGGTGCTTGCTCAAACTCACAGTGATGCAGAGCCTATCGAGTTTCAGCTACTGCGCAACCCAGGAGTTCTGCCCCCTGTTGACAGTCTCCCCGTCCTGGCCCCACCTGGACTGACCATGGACAGGCAGACGTATCTTTTTGAAAAAATCCGGCCTTTCTGTTCTGATGAGGCAAAATTCTTCACATGCCCAGCACCAAAGGTTACAGCACAGAAGAGGGTGCGTTTGTGATGTCATCATTTAGTCCGCATATCAACTGTGATGGACAGAGTGGGTACAGCCACATTGTGGGGGAGGAACTGGTATTGAAGATGATAATATAGTCCATGGTCTGGAAAATATTCCTTCACACACTTAGATATATTTTATTTCTTTATTTTAGTTCTATGCACCATATATCTGGAACAAACTCCCAGAAAACTGTAGGTCTGCTGAAACTCTCACCTCTTTTAAATCAAGAGTGAAGACTTTTCTGTTTGCCGCTGCATTTCAGTCATTTCCAATACTGCACTGTAACCTTTATTCCTTATATATACTCTTGATTTTATTTGTTATCTTTTTATTTTATTTGTATCTATTTTATTTTTTAATCTTAATCTTTAAATTTTACCTGCTTGTTTTTATTTTGATGTTATATCTGATTTTATAAATGTCTCTTTTCTATGCTTTTTAATGCTTTATGTAAAGCACTTTGAATTACCTTGTTGTTGAAATGTGCTATACAAATAAACTTGCCTTGCCTTACATTGACATGAACTACATTCATTCCTTTTTTTTTCCAAACTGCTACACTGTTACTGTCCTGTGGGCTAACAGACATCAGATGTCACTGACAGCTAGACTGGGTGGGGGGTTGTGACCATGTTAATGTCATGCAAATGAGCAGCTATTGGCCTGGCTCCTCAAGAGGGTCGAAATCTTTCAGGCTGAATTTCTCCCTAAAGCAGTTTGAGGAGTGTCTACATTCAAATGACCACATCTTCTTCAAAAATGATCAGATGGACATGGGTTTGACATTGTTGGAAAGCTTAGATATCACACTTTCGGAATCTGTAAATAACTCCAAATGTCCCGAAGTAGACATGTGAACCCTTTTGCCATGGCTGGACACAAATTTTCTGTTCCAGAATCGAGACCCGACATGGACCTTGTGATGGAACGGTCACGCCTGGTGTATGTCCAGGACAACATTGACGAACTCTGAACACCAGCTGTCAGAAGAGGATGAGTATTGTAAGTTGTTGTGTTTGCTGCGTTTGTCTCTGTTAATTTGTTTGTTGTTCCTAATCTGTTCCAGAATGGAGACCCAACATGGTCGACCTCGAGCCGGGGCTTGGTGGACGTTCTGGACAACTTCGACGAACTCTGAACACAGACTGTTGGAAGAGGATGAGTATGGTGATATTTATTTTTCTTTGCGTCATTGTTGTTGACTCAACTCAACTCAACTCAACTTTATTTATAGAGCGCTTTAGGCAGCTAAAGCTGGTACAAAGTGCTTAACAGTACAATAAATAAAACATGGCACATAAAACATAGGAGACAAAATAAAAACAATAAAACTATAAAACAGTAACAATGTTTAAATAATAAAAAAAACAATAAAACTATAAAACAATAAAAATGTTTAAACCATAAAACACTAAAACAAGAGCAGAGTCTCATGCTGAGTTGAACGCAGAAGAATAAAAATGTGTTTTAAGATGAGTTTTAAAAATGGACAGTGAGGGGGCCTGTCTAATATGAAGCGGGAGGGCGTTCCAAAGTTTGGGACCGGCAATGGAGAAAGCTCTTTCCCCTCTGAGCTTCCGTTTAGACCTCGGTACCTCCAGGAGCAGCTGGTCAGCTGACCTGAGGCACCGAGCAGGAGTGTAAGGATGGAGAAGCTCAGAGAGGTAAGGCGGGGCAAGACCATTTAAAGATTTAAAAACAAATAAAAGAATCTTAAAATGGACTCTAAAATGCACAGGCAGCCAGTGAAGGGAGGCCAAAATGGGAGTAATGTGCTCCCTCTTACGTGCTCCAGTTAAGAGGCGAGCAGCAGCGTTCTGGACCAACTGGAGACGTGAGAGGGAGGACTGGCTGACTCCAAGATAAAGAGCGTTACAGTAATCCAGCCGAGATGTAACAAAGGCATGGATTACTGTTTCAAAGTGCTTTTGTGAGAGAAAGGGCCTCACCTTTGCCAGCTGCCTGAGGTGAAAAAAGCTGGACTTTACTGTTGCCCCAATTTGCCGGTCCAATTTAAAATCACTGTCCATAATAAAACCTAAGTTTGTCACTAAAGGCTTCACATACGATGCCAAAGGGCCCAAATCAGCAGGGGGGGGTTCACTAGAGCCGCTAGGACCAAACATTATGACTTCCGTCTTCTTTTCATTAAATTTTAAAAAGTTCAGTGACATCCATGCTTTTATGTCATCAAGACATAATAGAAGTGGTTGCAGACAGGCATTTTTCTTACTCAGTGGGACATAAATCTGACTGTCGTCTGCATAAAAATGAAATGAGATGCCATGTTTTCTCAAGATGGAGCCCAGGGGAAGCAGATACAGGGAGAAGAGCAGGGGCCCTAAAATTGAGCCCTGTGGAACCCCATATGACAGTGGAGCAGAGCGGGACTCAGAGCCACCGAGGCGTACACACATAGATCTTCCCTCAAGATACGATCTAAACCACTTAAGGGCGCTACCACTAATGCCCACTAGGTGCTGCAAGCGTGCCACTAAAATATTGTGGTCCACAGTGTCAAACGCTGCAGTTAGGTCCAGCAGGACAAGGATCACAGAGTCTCCAGAATCAACCGTCAGGAGGATGTCATTGAACACTCTTAATAAAGCTGACTCTGTACTATGCCTTGTTTTAAAGCCAGACTGGAAAATCTCCAGAATATCATGCTCGTCCAGGAACGACTGCAACTGGGCGTGGACAACTTTTTTCCAGGATCTTTGAAATAAAAGGCAGCTTGGAGATAGGTCTATAATTGGCTAGCATAACACGATCAAGGCCAGGTTTCTTAAGCAGGGGTTGTACAACAGCATGTTTAAAACATTGGGGGACAACACCAGAAGACAGACTGCTGTTAATAATGGCCAGGACTGACTGCCCTATACAAGGAAATACCTCTTTAAAAAAGTGAGGCGGGACAGTGTCACAGGGAGAGCCTGATGGCTTCATCTGGGCAACCACTTTTTCTAAGGCAATCAGAGACACGGGCTCAAACGAATCAAGCACAGCTGAGAAAAGCACACTGTCAGAGGGGTCAGACACAGGTGTGGTGATTAGAGCCCTTGTGGTAGCAACCTTATCAATGAAGAACTGCAGGAAGCTATTGCACATTTCAGGGGATTCCTCTGTGCACACAGGCTGAGGTGAGCCAAGAACAGACTCTATGGTTTTAAATAACACACGTGGGTTGTGAGAGTTTGATTCAATAATATTTGACAGGTGCTCTCTTCTGGACTCTTTGACAGTGCTCTGGTAGCAGCGCCAGCTGTCTTTTAGGATTTGGCGAGAAACCTGCAGCTTGTCCTTTTTCCACCTGCGTTCAGCTTTGCGGCAATCCTGTCTGGCTGCGCGAGTTCTCGCATTGAACCAGGGCTCAGGTTTAGCTTTGGGCTGCACGGTTTTAAATGGAGCCACAGAGTCCAATATGGTTCGGCAGGAGGAGTGAAACGAAGAACTGAGCACCTCCGTGTTTGGTAATAATTCAGAGGGGACACAGAGCTGGTTAAAGGCAGCAGAAAACTGGCCGGAAAACTGACCTCTACTTTTGTCTACAGTCGCCTCTTCCCTGATCTCATCGGTGACTCCCACTGCACAAGAAGAACCTACAGTGGTGAGTATATCAGATTCCTTTGAACATCAATGAAAGTTTGATGCTGCTTTTCAGTTTCGTTTTTCCTAATCTGTTTCAGAATGGAGACCCAAGGCTTGGTGGATTTCTGACGTCCAGGACAACTTTGAACATCTGAACACCAACTGTCAGAAGAAGATGAGTATTGTTGTTTTCTGCTGCTCTCGTCCCTTTTCATTATTTAGTTTTTTCCATTATTTTTGAAGTGTACAAAAATCACTATAGTCACAAAGCACTGAATACGATTCAAACACAGGTTGTTTTTTGATATATAAACAGACTCAGGGTTCAAGTTTGTTTCATTTTTGAAATGAAATGTTTGGTGTGGTTTAAGGAATATTTGGTTGTTATTAGACCCTGAGATGGGTCAGTGACTAGGAGAAACATTGATTTTGATGCATTATTACTTTTTTGTAGTAGCAGATCCAATGTAATCTTATTTTGTGATATATGATGGATTTTGAATCGGTCTCCGACTACAAGTAAAACATTTTTTTCCTACTAACCCAATTATAACCTGGTTTTGTTTTAAGATGAATAAACATACAATAATAGTTTGAACCTAAAAAACATTTATTTTGCAAAGGACACTGAATGATGAACACTTAAATATGAACATTGAATATGAAACATGGGGCAGTTTGGTGTGTTGTTGGCGATGGGGAGAAGGGAAAAGATGGAGATGGTGAGTGAGTTCATCATGTGTGAATGTGAGAGTTCAGCTCAGGTGGAGCAGAGACTCCAAATCTCGCTCGTTCACTCGCAGTCACGCTCGCTCGCTCACTCTCGCTCGCTCACTCACTCACAGTCACTCACTCACTCTCGCTCGCTCGCTCACTCGCTCCCTCACTCCCTCACTCCCTCACTCAGTCACACATGATGCACTCACTCACCATCTCTCTTCCTTTCTCCCCATCTCCAACAACACACCCAACTGCCCCATGTTTCATATTCAATGTTTATATTTCAGTCTTCATCATTCAGGGTCGTCTTTGCAAAATAAATATTTGTTCAGGTTGAACCTATTCTTGTTTATTTATCTTAAAACAAAACAGGGTAATAATTATTTAGTAGGAAAAAAAGTTTGCTTATATAAGGAGACGATTCAAAATCCATCATATCACAAGATTATTAAATTGCATCTGCCACTACAGAAACTAACAATGCATCAAAATCAATGTTTCTTCCAATCACTGACCATCTCAGGGCCTGATAATAATAAATAGTCCTTGAAAGGTATTTTATGATTGATTGGAAAGGATTGTAGTTTTTTTGTTGATTTAAAGAGTTGCATAAACATTATAGCCTTTAAAGGGTTAGAATTTTTAAAAATATAATTTGATGAGTATATCTCAGTCTGAAGTAGCGTTAAAAGAGTGACAATTTAAAGTTGAAAAAAATATGAACAATATTTTTGTAGGAGACTGTTTTTAGAAAAATCTGACATTGCAAAAAATAAGAATGCATCAGAATCAAAAGTTATTGTAGTTGCATAAACAATATGGCCTTTAAAAGGTTAACATTTTAAAAAATATTAATATTTGATATGCATATTGACTGAACACAGACTGTCGGAAGAGGAGGAGTATGGTGATATTTCTTATTTGTGTTTGCTTCATCGTTGTTGACCTCTACTTTCGTCTACAGTCGCCTCTTCCCTGATCTCATCGGTGACTCCTACAACACAAGAACCTCCAGTTGTGAGTATATCAGATTCCTTTGGGCATCAGTGACAGTTTGATACTGCTTTTCAGTTTTGTTTTTCCTAATCTGTTTCAGAATGGAGACCCTACGCTTGGTGGACTTCCTACGTTCTGGACAACTTTGAAGAACTCTGAACCCCAGCGGTCGGAAGAGGATGAGTATTGTTAATTGTTTGCTGCTGCTTTTGTCTCTGTTAATTTGTTTGTTTTTCCTAATCTGTTCCAGAAGGGTGACCCAACATGGTCGACCTCGAGGTGGTGCTTGGTGGACGTTCTACCCTACAGTCGCGTCTTCCCTGATCTCATCGGTGACTCCTACTGCACAAGAAGAATCTGCAGTGGTGAGTATATCAGATTCCTTTGGACATCAGTGACTGTTTGATGCTGCTTTTTAGTTTCGTTTTTCCTAATCTGTTCCAGGATGGAGACCCAAGGCTTGGTGGATTTCTGACGTCCAGCACAACTTTGAACATCTGAACACCAACTGTCAGAAGAAGATGAGTATTGTTACTTGTTTGCTGCTGCTCTCGTCCCTTTTCATTATTTAGTTTTTCCATTATTTTTGAAGTGTACAAAAATCCCTTTAGTCACAAAGCACTGAATACGATTCAAACACAGGTTGTTATTTGATATATAAACAGACTCAGGGTTCAAGTTTGTTTCATTTTTGAAATGAAATGTTTGGTGTGGTTTAAGGAATATTTGGTTGTTATTAGACCCTGAGATGGGTCAGTGACTAGGAGAAACATTGATTTTGATGCATTAGTTGTTTGTAGTAGCAGATCCAATGTAATCTTATTTTGTGATATATGATGGATTTTGAATCGGTCTCCGACTACAAGTAAAACATTTTTTTCCTACTAACCCAATTATAACCTGGTTTTGTTTTAAGATGAATAAACATACAATAATAGTTTGAACCTAAAAAACATTTATTTTGCAAAGGACACTGAATGATGAACACTTAAATATGAACATTGAATATGAAACATGGGGCAGTTTGGTGTGTTGTTGGCGATGGGGAGAAGGGAAAAGATGGAGATGGTGAGTGAGTTCATCATGTGTGAATGTGAGAGTTCAGCTCAGGTGGAGCAGAGACTCCAAATCTCGC
Source organism: Microchirus variegatus (assembly GCF_963457635.1). Lineage (NCBI taxonomy): Eukaryota > Metazoa > Chordata > Actinopteri > Pleuronectiformes > Soleidae > Microchirus > Microchirus variegatus. Next base: position 697,615 of record NW_028154686.1, on the reverse strand, counting down.
TCGTTCACTCGCAGTCACGCTCGCTCACTCTCGCTCGCTCACTCACTCACAGTCACTCACTCACTCTCGCTCGCTCGCTCGCTCGCTCACTCGCTCCCTCACTCCCTCACTCAGTCACACATGATGCACTCACTCACCATCTCTCTTCCTTTCTCCCCATCTCCAACAACACACCCAACTGCCCCATGTTTCATATTCAATGTTTATATTTCAGTCTTCATCATTCAGGGTCGTCTTTGCAAAATAAATATTTGTTCAGGTTGAACCTATTCTTGTTTATTTATCTTAAAACAAAACAGGGTAATAATTATTTAGTTGGAAAAAAGTTTGCTTATAGAAGGAGACGGTTCAAAATCCATCATATCACAAGATTATTAAATTGCATCTGCCACTACAGAAACTAACAATGCATCAAAATCAATGTTTCTTCCAATCACTGACCATCTCAGGGCCTGATAATAATAAATAGTCCTTGAAAGGTATTTTATGATTGATTGGAAAGGATTGTAGTTTTTTTGTTGATTTAAAGAGTTGCATAAACATTATGGCCTTTAAAGGGTTAGAATTTTAAAAATATAATTTGATGAGTATATCTCAGTCTGAAGTAGCGTTAAAAGAGTGACAATTTAAAGTTGAAAAAAATATGAACAATATTTTTGTAGGAGACTGTTTTTAGAAAAATCTGACATTGCAAAAAATAAGAATGCATCAGAATCAAAAGTTATTGTAGTTTTTTTTTCCCAATAAAAACAGTGTAGTTGCGTAAACAATATGGCCTTTAAAAGGTGAACCTTTTAAAAATAATATTTTTTAAAGGTTCACCTTTTAAAAATATTAATATTTGATATGCATATTTCAGGATGAAGTAGCTTCAAAAGACTGACTCATTTAAAGTGGAAATAAATATTAAGATATTTTTACAGCAGTTTTTGGCAAGGGGCCGTTTTCTGCAACAAGGAACAAATGAGGGGGTTAGGGTTAGCTAACCTTAGTTAGTTATCCCCAAAACACCTGGTTCAGGTGCACAGGTTATCAGAGTTCTGCAGAGCTCGTTAACCACTTCCACTACACAAGAACCTACAGTGGTGAGTATATTAGACTCCTTTTGACATCAATGACACTTTGCTACTGCTTTTCAGTTTTGTTTTTCCTAATCTGTTCCAGAATTGAGACCCTAACACTTGGTGGACTTCTTACGTCCTGGACAACTTAGACGAACTCTGAACACCGGCTGTCAAAACAAGATGAGTGTTTTTTTGTTTGTGTCAATATGCACTTCTACTTTGGTCTGTCGTTTCATCTTCCTGTGTTGTCGTTGTTACACAAATGTGTACACTTAGCAAAACTTAGTTGACAGTAAACGGGTGCAGGTGTCGGAGGATTGATAACTCTGATTGGACGGAACTCTCCATACGTGACAGCAAAACAAAAATCTGCTCACAAGGATGGACAAACTGGAATCATGGCTTGGAAATGCAAAAGTAACTTTCTGGACAACTTTGTCAACACGATGATGCAGCAAATGGAGGAATTCATTCACCTCAGTGAATCTACTCTTGGAAAATGGATGGATCTGCATGATGATCTTTGAGGAAATGGGATCAGTGGATTCAAAACCTGGAGGAACGGAACACAAGAATCTGAAAAAAACCCAACATGAACTGCACAAAATGGCCTCCTTGTGGTCGTCCAACCAAAACCACTGACTAACAAAAGTTACCACCTCTTGTCCTTTCTGTTCCCCTCCCATTCCCCCCAACCGGTCGAGGCAGACGGCCGCACACTTTGAGTCTGGTTCTGCCAGAGATTTCTTCCTGTTAAAAGGGAGTTTTTTCTCTCCACTGTTGCCACGATTGCTTGCTCATTGTGTGAATTGTTGGGTTTCTCTTCTCTCTAATATTATGAATGATTTAAAAAAAAAAAGAAAAAAAAAAAAAGGAGTGCAAGTCCGACTGTCACCTCCACGTGGTGCACTCTGGGTAACGCTAACGACGGCGGCAAACGATAAGTTTACCCGGACATTTGTGACTTATTTGAAAAGTTGATCTTTTTGAGTAAATGTTAATGTGTAGAATGTGTTTGAATGTTTGTCATTGTTGTGACGATAGTCAAGTTAATTTTCACTTCATGTGTTTTCATGTGTCCAGAAACGGCAGCAAAACATGGACTGGATTTCACCGACTGGACTTGATGTGGTTTCCCTGTGAGTCGACAAACTCATTTATTTCCTTGCTGTCCTTTTATTGCTTTCCTTTTCTCTTTCCTTCCATTCTTTTTCATGTCTTTCAGCCCTTTCTTTTTGCCATTTCCTCCATCCCTGTGTTCTCTCCTTCTCTAATGGACTTTATTGCTTCCTTCCTTTTTCTGATTAAATGAGGTTTTAGTCCAACCAGCAGGGGGCGTCACAGCCACTTCAGCCTCAGTGGGTGAAGCTGAGTCTTTTTTCTTTTCCATTTCTAATTCACAGTGTAAGTGGGGTTTAAAGCCAACAGGGTTTATGAAGAATAAGTTCTTGTTTTTATTGTTATTTAAAGCTAACTGTATTTTCTTCTCTGTATTGTTTTATTGCGTTGAAGAAAAGAGCCTGTGATTGTTTGACTTTAATTTCTACTTAACCTTTATATGTTTCTTTGATGCCGTTTTGTTTCTTTTCTGCTTTGTGTTGATGTTTTTTCCATCTTGAATCTTTTGTGTTAAATAAATAAATAAGTCACTTATTTGAAGTCTCTCGCTCTTTCACTCACACTCACTCTGCTGAACTGGCTGAACAAATGTGTGCCACAGTCTGGCCCTCGGTGAAACTCTGTATGGCCTGAACCCTGAATGTTTTCTCAAGTTATTTATGGGCTGGCAGTGACTTGAATTCAGCAGCTTTGAATACATTTTTCATCTACACGTAATGTCACCTTTGTCCACTGGAGGTCAGGTTTTTGCAGTTCTGTTTTATGATGAATTATTTATGGCCTGGCAGGGTCTTAAACATAAAAAAACTGTTTCCCTCACAAAAGTTACTATTTATTTCACCAGTTTAGCAGCTCTAAATCTCATGTGACCTTACATGTAATGTCAAACGTGTCCACCAGAGGGCAGTTTCAACATGTAAACACATTTCAAGATCCTCTTCACCACCTACAAATCCTTCTTACCTTCAGACCTCCTCCATCGCCCCATTCACTCACACCGAACACGCTACACCGTCAAACATCTGTGTAGCCCCAGTTAAGCCCCTCAAGCATTTTATTTTAGATTTTATAAAATATATAATATAGATATATGTTTTTTTGAAGTTTAACATTTAAAAAGTTCAAGTAGCCATTCTGTTCCAATCCAATCCCTGTGTGTGTGAGTAAGAATGGAATAGGTGAGGGCGGGTCGCTACGGTAACTGTGGAGCTTCGGGCGCTGTCCGTGGTGCTGAAAGGCTGCTTTGTTGGATGAGTGTGTGACTTTGTTTTCTTTTTTTTCCCTCTACATGTAAAGTGACTTTTGTGATAGAGGAGGGAAGTGTGATGGAGCCTTGAGGGATTCTGGACTCATCACCAGGCTCGCTTCTCCTCGGCCTCAAATCTCCACGGACCTGAAACACAAGGAAAAGCAGCTGAAGCCACTTTCACTCATGACAATCCATCATTATTGAGTCACTGTGATGAAAGGAAGAAACTGTAGGGATGTTTTTAAGGTAGAACATTAGCTGAAAGGATGTTGTCGATGAATTCGTTCTTCATTGATGAAGCAGAGCATGAGAGAGAATAGATCAAAGCAGGAGAAACATCTTCTACATACGTAGAGTAAGATTAGAAGTAAGAGGAAGATTCTATTGAATAATATCTCAAATATCCAATGCCTTACCTGAACATTACTGGGCTCAGAGATGGAGAAGCTGGTCTCTTGAAAGTTGCTGCCATCTGCTGGTTTACCAGACAACGCCAGATCGGTCCTGCTGGATCTCAGTGCAGCATTTGATACGATAGATCATGAGATCCTGCTACATAGACTAGAACAAGATGTTGTGATTAGAGGATCTGCACTTGTCTGGTTCAAGTCCTATTTATGGGACAGATTTCAGTTTGTTAGTGTTAACGAGGACTACTCCATATTCACTAAGGTCAACTACGGAGTTCCTCAGGGTTCCGTGCTCGGACCTATTCTTTTTACCCTGTACATGCTGCCATTAGGCAACATTATCAGGAAACACAACATAGATTTCCATTGTTATGCAGACGACACCCAGCTATATGTATCTGTACGACCGGATGACCCAAACCCATCTATAAAACTCCAGGATTGTCTCATAGACATACAGACGTGGATGACTCTGAACTTTCTGATGCTTAACACAGAAAAAACTGAGGTCATGGTCCTTGGGCCAAAAGATATAAGAGCAGCACTTTTAAGTGGAGCTCTAAACCGAGGCAGTAACACTTCAGTCCCTTGCACTACAGTAAGGAACCTAGGAGTCCTGTTTGACCAGGATTTATCACTGGATGAACATATTAAGCATATATGTAGAACAGCCTTCTTCCACCTTCGCAACATTAAGACAATTAGAAATATTATATCACGACAAGACTCTGAGAAACTTATCCACGCCTTTATAACCTCTAGGCTGGATTACTGTAACTCCTTACTGTCTGGATGTCCTAGTAAGTCCTTGAGAAGCCTTCAACTTGTCCAGAACGCAGCAGCACGGATACTGACTGGAACCAGACGACGTGATTATACGACTCCTGTCTTGGCTTCTCTTCACTGGCTCCCAGTGAAAAGTAGAATAGATTTTAAAATACTTCTACTCACATACAAGGCCCTGAATAATCAGGCACCTTCTTATATTTGTGACTTAATCACTTTATATCAACCCAATAGACCCTGAACTCAGGTCTACTGGTTATTCCTAAAATAACTAGAAGTAGAATCGGTGGTAGAACATTTATCTACCAGGCTCCTCTCCTGTGGAACCAACTTCTGCTTTCAGTCAGACAGTCTGACTCTGTCTCTGCCTTTAAGGTGAGACTGAAAACCTACCTTTTTAACATAGACTATAGTCGAAGCTAGATCAGGTATGTCCTGATTAGAATAGTCTATCTTATGCTGCCATAGGCTTAGACTGCTGGAGGAATTTCCCATCATGCACTTAGAATGAGCACACAGACTTTGCACGAGCCGCACTTTCTCTACCCCGTCCTCAATTTCTCAACCCTCACCACTTACCCGATGTCCCCCATGACATGTAGACCATAAATCCACATTTAGACCATAAATCCACATGTAGCACATAAATCCACATGTACACCATACATCCACATGTACACCATAAATCCACATGTAGACCATAAATCCACATGTAGCACATAAATCCACATGTAGACCATAAATTCACATGTAGACCATAAATCCACATGTAGACCATAAATCCACATGTAGCACATAAATTCACATGTAGACCATAAATCCACATGTAGACCATAAATCCACATGTAGCACATAAATCCACATGTAGACCATAAATTCACATGTAGACCTTCTCTAACTGATGTTTAATCTCTTACAGTTCTGCTGACACCAGTGAACGACATGAGGTCAGGACAGGAAAGAGGACTCCGTCATCTTCAAGTCTCTGACCACAACAGCCTTCACGACAGGCTGTGACAGATGATCCTGGCATTTAAAGACTTTTCACTTTTTATTCTTTGTCATTGTGTATTGTATGTTTTTGGTAACATCTACTGCACGTCTGTCCGTCCAGGGAGTGGATCCCTCAACTGTGGTTCTCCTTAAGGTTTCTACCCTTTTCCCTGTTAGAAGAGTTTTTTCGCTGGTAGTTTTTCCTTACCCTGGTCGAAGGTCTAAGGACAGAGGATGTTACCAACCCTGTGAAGTCCCTGAGACAAACTATGTTTTGTAAACTGTGGGCTATACAAAAAATGATTGATTGATTGATTGATTTAACAGAAAAAAACCAAAAGTATCTTGGAATGTCTTGAAATTGTACACAGTCATAGTCAACGACACCCTGAACAAGAATCCGTTGAAAATATTTGCATATCTCTTAAGGAATATTTTAAATGAATTTTTGAAAATTAGGAAAGCGATCCATGCACTTAGGCAGTGACTTAACTTTTGATGTTTTTGGTTTGTTTTTAAAGCATTAAAGCTGCAGGAGTTCATCCATGTCGCCCAGTCGCTGGAAACAAACGTTTGGACACCATGGATCACACAGCAGAAAATAAGGTGAGACGGAGGAAACGATCCATTTGCCCTGATGCACTTAGTGACTTGACTTTTTTTTCAAAAAAAAACCCAAAAGTAAATTGGAATGTCTTGAAATTGTACACAGTCATAGTCAAGCATGCCCTGAACAAGAATCCGTTGAATATATTTGCATATCTCTTGAAGAATATTTTTAATGAATTTTTGAAAATCCGGAAAGCGATCCATGCACTTGGACATTCCAAGTATGTTGGAATGTCTTGAAATTGTACTCAGTCATAGTCAACGACGCCCTGAACAAGAATCCGTTGAAAATATTTGCATATCGCTTAAGGAATATTTTAAATGAATTTTTGAAAATCAGGAAAGCGATCCATGCACTTAGGCAGTGACTTAACTTTTTCGTCAATAAAGACCCCAAAAGTATCTTGGAATGTCTTGAAATTGTACACAGTCATAGTCAAGCATGCCCTGAACAAGAATCCGTTGAATATATTTGCATATCTCTTGAAGAATATTTTTAATGAATTTTTGAAAATCCGGAAAGCGATCCATGCACTTGGACATTCCAAGTATGTTGGAATGTCTTGAAATTGTACTCAGTCATAGTCAACGACGCCCTGAACAAGAATCTATTGAAAATATTTGCATATCTCTTAAGGAATATTTTTAATGAATTTTTGAAAATGAGGAATTTCTGTGCACTTAGGCAATGACTTAACTTTTTATTCAAAAAAGACCCCAAAAGTATCTTGGAATGTCTTGAAATTGTACACAGTCATAGTCAAGCATGCCCTGAACAAGAAACCGTTGAATATATTTGCATATCTCTTGAAGAATATTTTTAATGAACTTTTGAAAATCCGGAAAGCGATCCATGCACTTGGACATTCCAAGTATGTTGGAATGTCTTGAAATTGTACTCAGTCATAGTCAACGACGCCCTGAACAAGAATCCGTTGAAAATATTTGCATATCGCTTAAGGAATATTTTTATTGAATTTTTTAAAAAATCAGGAAAGCGATCCATGCACTTAGGCAGTGACTTAACTTTTTCGTCAGAAAAGACCCCAAAAGTATCTTGAAATGTCTTGAAATTGTACACAGTCATAGTCAAGCATGCCCTGAACAAGAATCCGTTGAATATATTTGCATATCTCTTGAAGAATATTTTTAATGAATTTTTGAAAATCCGGAAAGCGATCCATGCACTTAGGCAGTGACTTAACTTTTTCGTCAAAAAAGACCCCAAAAGTATCTTGGAATGTCTTGAAATTGTACTCAGTCATAGTCAACGACGCCCTGAACAAGAATCAATTGAAAATATTTGCATATCTCTTAAGGAATATTTTTAATGAATTTTTGAAAATGAGGAAAGTCTGTGCACTTCGGCAGTGACTTAACTTTTTCGTCAAAAAAGACCCCAAAAGTATCTTGGAATGTCTTGAAATTGTACTCAGTCATAGTCAACGACGCTCTGAACAAGAATCAATTGAAAATATTTGCATATCTCTTAAGGAATATTTTTAATGAATTTTTGAAAATGAGGAAAGTCTGTGCACTGAGGCAGTGACTTAACTTTTTATTCAAAAAAGACCCCAAAAGTATCTTGGAATGTCTTGAAATTGTACACAGTCATAGTCAAGCAAGCCCTGAACAAGAATCCGTTGAATATATTTGCATATCTCTTGAAGAATATTTTTAATGAATTTTTAAAATTCCGGAAAGCTATCCATGCACTTGGACATTCCAAGTAAGTTGGAATGTCTTGAAATTGTACTCAGTCATAGTCAACGACGCCCTGAACAAGAATCCGTTGAAAATATTTGCATATCGCTTAAGGAGTATTTTTAATGAATTTTTTAAAAAATCAGGAAAGCGATCCATGCACTTGGACATTCCAAGTATGTTGGAATGTCTTGAAATTGTACTCAGTCATAGTCAACGACGCCCTGAACAAGAATCCGTTGAAAATATATGCATATCGCTTAAGGAATATTTTTAATGAATTTTTGAAAATCAGGAAAGCGATCCATGCACTTAGGCAGTGACTTAACTTTTGATGTTTTTGGGTTGTTTTTAAAGAATTAAAGCTGCAGGAGTTCATCCATGTCGTCCAGTCTCTGGAAACAAACGTTTGGACACCGTGGATCACACAGCAGGATATCAGGTGAGACGAAGGAAACGATCCATTTGCCCTGATGCACTTAGTGACTTGACTTTTTTTTCAAAAAAAAACCCAAAAGTAAATTGGAATGTCTTGAAATTGTACACAGTCATAGTCAAGCATGCCCTGAACAAGAATCCGTTGAATATATTTGCATATCTCTTGAAGAATATTTTTAATGAATTTTTGAAAATCCGGAAAGCGATCCATGCACTTGGACATTCCAAGTATGTTGGAATGTCTTGAAATTGTACTCAGTCATAGTCAACGACGCCCTGAACAAGAATCCGTTGAAAATATTTGCATATCGCTTAAGGAATATTTTAAATGAATTTTTGAAAATCAGGAAAGCGATCCATGCACTTAGGCAGTGACTTAACTTTTTCGTCAATAAAGACCCCAAAAGTATCTTGGAATGTCTTGAAATTGTACACAGTCATAGTCAAGCATGCCCTGAACAAGAATCCGTTGAATATATTTGCATATCTCTTGAAGAATATTTTTAATGAATTTTTGAAAATCCGGAAAGCGATCCATGCACTTGGACATTCCAAGTATGTTGGAATGTCTTGAAATTGTACTCAGTCATAGTCAACGACGCCCTGAACAAGAATCTATTGAAAATATTTGCATATCTCTTAAGGAATATTTTTAATGAATTTTTGAAAATGAGGAATTTCTGTGCACTTAGGCAATGACTTAACTTTTTATTCAAAAAAGACCCCAAAAGTATCTTGGAATGTCTTGAAATTGTACACAGTCATAGTCAAGCATGCCCTGAACAAGAAACCGTTGAATATATTTGCATATCTCTTGAAGAATATTTTTAATGAACTTTTGAAAATCCGGAAAGCGATCCATGCACTTGGACATTCCAAGTATGTTGGAATGTCTTGAAATTGTACTCAGTCATAGTCAACGACGCCCTGAACAAGAATCCGTTGAAAATATTTGCATATCGCTTAAGGAATATTTTTATTGAATTTTTTAAAAAATCAGGAAAGCGATCCATGCACTTAGGCAGTGACTTAACTTTTTCGTCAGAAAAGACCCCAAAAGTATCTTGAAATGTCTTGAAATTGTACACAGTCATAGTCAAGCATGCCCTGAACAAGAATCCGTTGAATATATTTGCATATCTCTTGAAGAATATTTTTAATGAATTTTTGAAAATCCGGAAAGCGATCCATGCACTTAGGCAGTGACTTAACTTTTTCGTCAAAAAAGACCCCAAAAGTATCTTGGAATGTCTTGAAATTGTACTCAGTCATAGTCAACGACGCCCTGAACAAGAATCAATTGAAAATATTTGCATATCTCTTAAGGAATATTTTTAATGAATTTTTGAAAATGAGGAAAGTCTGTGCACTTCGGCAGTGACTTAACTTTTTCGTCAAAAAAGACCCCAAAAGTATCTTGGAATGTCTTGAAATTGTACTCAGTCATAGTCAACGACGCTCTGAACAAGAATCAATTGAAAATATTTGCATATCTCTTAAGGAATATTTTTAATGAATTTTTGAAAATGAGGAAAGTCTGTGCACTGAGGCAGTGACTTAACTTTTTATTCAAAAAAGACCCCAAAAGTATCTTGGAATGTCTTGAAATTGTACACAGTCATAGTCAAGCAAGCCCTGAACAAGAATCCGTTGAATATATTTGCATATCTCTTGAAGAATATTTTTAATGAATTTTTAAAATTCCGGAAAGCTATCCATGCACTTGGACATTCCAAGTAAGTTGGAATGTCTTGAAATTGTACTCAGTCATAGTCAACGACGCCCTGAACAAGAATCCGTTGAAAATATTTGCATATCGCTTAAGGAGTATTTTTAATGAATTTTTTAAAAAATCAGGAAAGCGATCCATGCACTTGGACATTCCAAGTATGTTGGAATGTCTTGAAATTGTACTCAGTCATAGTCAACGACGCCCTGAACAAGAATCCGTTGAAAATATATGCATATCGCTTAAGGAATATTTTTAATGAATTTTTGAAAATCAGGAAAGCGATCCATGCACTTAGGCAGTGACTTAACTTTTTTGTCAAAAAAGACCCCAAAAGTATCTTGGAATGTCTTGCAATTGTACACAGTCATAGTCAAGCATGCCCTGAACAAGAATCCATTGAATATATTTGCATATCGCTTAAGGAATATTTTTAATGAATTTTTGAAAATCAGGAAAGCGGTCCATGCACTTAGGCAGTGACTTAACTTTTTCGTCAAAAAAGACCCCAAAAGTATCTTGGAATGTCTTGAAATTGTACACAGTCATAGTCAAGCATGCCCTGAACAAGAATCCGTTGAATATATTTGCATATCTCTTGAAGAATATTTTTAATGAACTTTTGAAAATCAGGAAAGCGATCCATGCACTTGGACATTCCAAGTATGTTGGAATGTCTTGAAATTGTACTCAGTCATAGTCAACGACGCCCTGAACAAGAATCCGTTGAAAATATTTGCATATCGCTTAAGGAATATTTTTAATGAATTTTTGAAAATCAGGAAAGCGATCCATGCACTTAGGCAGTGACTTAACTTTTTCGTCAGAAAAGACCCCAAAAGTATCTTGGAATGTCTTGAAATTGTACACAGTCATAGTCAAGCATGCCCTGAACAAGAATCCGTTGAATATATTTGCATATCTCTTGAAGAATATTTTTAATGAATTTTTGAAAATCAGGAAAGCGATCCATGCACTGAGGCAGTGACTTAACTTTTTCGTCAAAAAAGACCCCAAAAGTATCTTGGAATGTCTTGAAATTGTACACAGTCATAGTCAAGCATGCCCTGAACAAGAATCCGTTGAATATATTTGCATATCGCTTAAGGAATATTTTTAATGAATTTTTGAAAATCAGGAAAGCGATCCATGCACTTGGACATTCCAAGTATGTTGGAATGTCTTGAAATTGTACTCAGTCATAGTCAACGACGCCCTGAACAAGAATCCGTTGAAAATATTTGCATATCGCTTCAGGAATATTTTAAATGAATTTTTGAAAATCAGGAAAGCGATCCATGCACTTGGACATTCCAAGTATGTTGGAATGTCTTGAAATTGTACTCAGTCATAGTCAACGACGCCCTGAACAAGAATCAATTGAAAATATTTGCATATCTCTTAAGGAATATTTTTAATGAATTTTTGAAAATGAGGAAAGTCTGTGCACTTCGGCAGTGACTTAACTTTTTCGTCAAAAAAGACCCCAAAAGTATCTTGGAATGTCTTGAAATTGTACACAGTCATAGTCAAGCATGCCCTGAACAAGAAACCGTTGAATATATTTGCATATCTCTTGAAGAATATTTTGAATGAATTTTTGATAATCCGAAAAGCGATCCATGCACTTGGACATTCCAAGTATGTTGGAATGTCTTGAAATTGTACTCAGTCATAGTCAACGACGCCCTGAACAAGAATCCGTTGAAAATATATGCATATCGCTTAAGGAATATTTTTAATGAATTTTTGAAAATCAGGAAAGCGATCCATGCACTTAGGCAGTGACTTAACTTTTTTGTCAAAAAAGACCCCAAAAGTATCTTGGAATGTCTTGCAATTGTACACAGTCATAGTCAAGCATGCCCTGAACAAGAATCCATTGAATATATTTGCATATCGCTTAAGGAATATTTTTAATGAATTTTTGAAAATCAGGAAAGCGGTCCATGCACTTAGGCAGTGACTTAACTTTTTCGTCAAAAAAGACCCCAAAAGTATCTTGGAATGTCTTGAAATTGTACACAGTCATAGTCAAGCATGCCCTGAACAAGAATCCGTTGAATATATTTGCATATCTCTTGAAGAATATTTTTAATGAACTTTTGAAAATCAGGAAAGCGATCCATGCACTTGGACATTCCAAGTATGTTGGAATGTCTTGAAATTGTACTCAGTCATAGTCAACGACGCCCTGAACAAGAATCCGTTGAAAATATTTGCATATCGCTTAAGGAATATTTTTAATGAATTTTTGAAAATCAGGAAAGCGATCCATGCACTTAGGCAGTGACTTAACTTTTTCGTCAGAAAAGACCCCAAAAGTATCTTGGAATGTCTTGAAATTGTACACAGTCATAGTCAAGCATGCCCTGAACAAGAATCCGTTGAATATATTTGCATATCTCTTGAAGAATATTTTTAATGAATTTTTGAAAATCAGGAAAGCGATCCATGCACTGAGGCAGTGACTTAACTTTTTCGTCAAAAAAGACCCCAAAAGTATCTTGGAATGTCTTGAAATTGTACACAGTCATAGTCAAGCATGCCCTGAACAAGAATCCGTTGAATATATTTGCATATCGCTTAAGGAATATTTTTAATGAATTTTTGAAAATCAGGAAAGCGATCCATGCACTTGGACATTCCAAGTATGTTGGAATGTCTTGAAATTGTACTCAGTCATAGTCAACGACGCCCTGAACAAGAATCCGTTGAAAATATTTGCATATCGCTTCAGGAATATTTTAAATGAATTTTTGAAAATCAGGAAAGCGATCCATGCACTTGGACATTCCAAGTATGTTGGAATGTCTTGAAATTGTACTCAGTCATAGTCAACGACGCCCTGAACAAGAATCAATTGAAAATATTTGCATATCTCTTAAGGAATATTTTTAATGAATTTTTGAAAATGAGGAAAGTCTGTGCACTTCGGCAGTGACTTAACTTTTTCGTCAAAAAAGACCCCAAAAGTATCTTGGAATGTCTTGAAATTGTACACAGTCATAGTCAAGCATGCCCTGAACAAGAAACCGTTGAATATATTTGCATATCTCTTGAAGAATATTTTGAATGAATTTTTGATAATCCGAAAAGCGATCCATGCACTTGGACATTCCAAGTATGTTGGAATGTCTTGAAATTTTACTCAGTCATAGTCAACAACGCTCTGAACAAGAATCAATTGAAAATATTTGCATATCTCTTAAGGAATATTTTTAATGAATTTTTGAAAATGAGGAAAGTCTGTGCACTGAGGCAGTGACTTAACTTTTTATTCAAAAAAGACCCCAAAAGTATCTTGGAATGTCTTGAAATTGTACACAGTCATAGTCAAGCATGCCCTGAACAAGAATCCGTTGAATATATTTGCATATCTCTTGAAGAATATTTTTAATGAATTTTTAAAATTCCGGAAAGCTATCCATGCACTTGGACATTCCAAGTAAGTTGGAATGTCTTGAAATTGTACACAGTCATAGTCAAGCATGCCCTGAACAAGAATCCGTTGAATATATTTGCATATCTCTTGAAGAATATTTTTAATGAACTTTTGAAAATCAGGAAAGCGATCCATGCACTTGGACATTCCAAGTATGTTGGAATGTCTTGAAATTGTACTCAGTCATAGTAAACGACGCCCTGAACAAGAATCCGTTGAAAATATTTGCATATCGCTTAAGGAATATTTTTAATGAATTTTTGAAAATCAGGAAAGCGATCCATGCACTTAGGCAGTGACTTAACTTTTTCGTCAAAAAAGACCCCAAAAGTATCTTGGAATGTCTTGAAATTGTACACAGTCATAGTCAAGCATGCCCTGAACAAGAATCCGTTGAATATATTTGCATATCTCTTGAAGAATATTTTTACTGAACTTTTGAAAATCCGAAAAGCGATCCATGCACTTGGACATTCCAAGTATGTTGGAATGTCTTGAAATTGTACTCAGTCATAGTCAACGACGCTCTGAACAAGAATCAATTGAAAATATTTGCATATCTCTTAAGGAATATTTTTAATGAATTTTTGAAAATGAGGAAAGTCTGTGCACTTAGGCAGTGACTTAACTTTTTATTCAAAAAAGACCCCAAAAGTATCTTGGAATGTCTTGAAATTGTACACAGTCATAGTCAAGCATGCCCTGAACAAGAATCCGTTGAATATATTTGCATATCTCTTGAAGAATATTTTTAATGAATTTTTGAAAATCCGGAAAGCGATCCATGCACTTGGACATTCCAAGTATGTTGGAATGTCTTGAAATTGTACTCAGTCATAGTCAACGACGCCCTGAACAAGAATCAATTGAAAATATTCGCATATCTCTTAAGGAATATTTTTAATGAATTTTTGAAAATCAGGAGAGCAATCCATGCACTTAGGCAGTGACTTAACTTTTTTGTCAAAAAAGACCCCAAAGGTATCTTGGAATGTCTTGAAATTGTACACAGTCATAGTCAAGCATGCCCTGAACAAGAATCCGTTGAATATATTTGCATATCTCTTGAAGAATATTTTTAATGAACTTTTGAAAATCAGGAAAGCGATCCATGCACTTGGACATTCCAAGTATGTTGGAATGTCTTGAAATTGTACTCAGTCATAGTCAACGACGCCCTGAACAAGAATCCGTTGAAAATATATGCATATCGCTTAAGGAATATTTTTAATGAATTTTTGAAAATCAGGAAAGCGATCCATGCACTTAGGCAGTGACTTAACTTTTTTGTCAAAAAAGACCCCAAAAGTATCTTGGAATGTCTTGCAATTGTACACAGTCATAGTCAAGCATGCCCTGAACAAGAATCCATTGAATATATTTGCATATCGCTTAAGGAATATTTTTAATGAATTTTTGAAAATCAGGAAAGCGATCCATGCACTTAGGCAGTGACTTAACTTTTTCGTCAAAAAAGACCCCAAAAGTATCTTGGAATGTCTTGAAATTGTACACAGTCATAGTCAAGCATGCCCTGAACAAGAATCCGTTGAATATATTTGCATATCTCTTTAAGAATATTTTTAATGAACTTTTGAAAATCAGGAAAGCGATCCATGCACTTGGACATTCCAAGTATGTTGGAATGTCTTGAAATTGTACTCAGTCATAGTCAACGACGCCCTGAACAAGAATCTGTTGAAAATATTTGCATATCGCTTAAGGAATATTTTTAATGAATTTTTTAAAAAATCAGGAAAGCGATCCATGCACTTAGGCAGTGACTTAACTTTTTCGTCAGAAAAGACCCCAAAAGTATCTTGGAATGTCTTGAAATTGTACACAGTCATAGTCAAGCATGCCCTGAACAAGAATCCGTTGAATATATTTGCATATCTCTTGAAGAATATTTTTAATGAATTTTTGAAAATCAGGAAAGCGATCCATGCACTTGGACATTCCAAGTATGTTGGAATGTCTTGAAATTGTACTCAGTCATAGTCAACGACGCCCTGAACAAGAATCCGTTGAAAATATTTGCATATCGCTTCAGGAATATTTTAAATGAATTTTTGAAAATCAGGAAAGCGATCCATGCACTTGGACATTCCAAGTATGTTGGAATGTCTTGAAATTGTACTCAGTCATAGTCAACGACGCCCTGAACAAGAATCAATTGAAAATATTTGCATATCTCTTAAGGAATATTTTTAATGAATTTTTGAAAATGAGGAAAGTCTGTGCACTTCGGCAGTGACTTAACTTTTTCGTCAAAAAAGACCCCAAAAGTATCTTGGAATGTCTTGAAATTGTACACAGTCATAGTCAAGCATGCCCTGAACAAGAATCCGTTGAATATATTTGCATATCTCTTGAAGAATATTTTGAATGAATTTTTGAAAATCCGAAAAGCGATCCATGCACTTGGACATTCCAAGTATGTTGGAATGTCTTGAAATTTTACTCAGTCATAGTCAACAACGCTCTGAACAAGAATCAATTGAAAATATTTGCATATCTCTTAAGGAATATTTTTAATGAATTTTTGAAAATGAGGAAAGTCTGTGCACTGAGGCAGTGACTTAACTTTTTATTCAAAAAAGACCCCAAAAGTATCTTGGAATGTCTTGAAATTGTACACAGTCATAGTCAAGCATGCCCTGAACAAGAATCCGTTGAATATATTTGCATATCTCTTGAAGAATATTTTTAATGAATTTTTAAAATTCCGGAAAGCTATCCATGCACTTGGACATTCCAAGTAAGTTGGAATGTCTTGAAATTGTACACAGTCATAGTCAAGCATGCCCTGAACAAGAATCCGTTGAATATATTTGCATATCTCTTGAAGAATATTTTTAATGAACTTTTGAAAATCAGGAAAGCGATCCATGCACTTGGACATTCCAAGTATGTTGGAATGTCTTGAAATTGTACTCAGTCATAGTAAACGACGCCCTGAACAAGAATCCGTTGAAAATATTTGCATATCGCTTAAGGAATATTTTTAATGAATTTTTGAAAATCAGGAAAGCGATCCATGCACTTAGGCAGTGACTTAACTTTTTCGTCAAAAAAGACCCCAAAAGTATCTTGGAATGTCTTGAAATTGTACACAGTCATAGTCAAGCATGCCCTGAACAAGAATCCGTTGAATATATTTGCATATCTCTTGAAGAATATTTTTAATGAATTTTTGAAAATCCGAAAAGCGATCCATGCACTTGGACATTCCAAGTATGTTGGAATGTCTTGAAATTGTACTCAGTCATAGTCAACGACGCCCTGAACAAGAATCCGTTGAAAATATTTGCATATCGCTTGAGGAATATTTTTAATGAATTTTTGAAAATCAGGAAAGCGATCCATGCACTTAGGCAGTGACTTAACTTTTTTGTCAAAAAAGACCCCAAAAGTATCTTGGAATGTCTTGAAATTGTACACAGTCATAGTCAAGCATGCCCTGAACAAGAATCCGTTGAATATATTTGCATATCTCTTGAAGAATATTTTTAATGAACTTTTGAAAATCAGGAAAGCGATCCATGCACTTGGACATTCCAAGTATGTTGGAATGTCTTGAAATTGTACTCAGTCATAGTCAACGACGCCCTGAACAAGAATCCGTTGAAAATATTTGCATATCGTTTAAGGAATATTTTTAAAGAATTTCTGAAAATCAGGAAAGCGATCCATGCACTTAGGCAGTGACTTAACTTTTTCGTCAAAAAAGACCCCAAAAGTATCTTGGAATGTCTTGAAATTGTACACAGTCATAGTCAAGCATGCCCTGAACAAGAATCCGTTGAATATATTTGCATATCTCTTGAAGAATATTTTTACTGAACTTTTGAAAATCCGAAAAGCGATCCATGCACTTGGACATTCCAAGTATGTTGGAATGTCTTGAAATTGTACTCAGTCATAGTCAACGACGCTCTGAACAAGAATCAATTGAAAATATTTGCATATCTCTTAAGGAATATTTTTAATGAATTTTTGAAAATGAGGAAAGTCTGTGCACTTAGGCAGTGACTTAACTTTTTATTCAAAAAAGACCCCAAAAGTATCTTGGAATGTCTTGAAATTGTACACAGTCATAGTCAAGCATGCCCTGAACAAGAATCCGTTGAATATATTTGCATATCTCTTGAAGAATATTTTTAATGAATTTTTGAAAATCCGGAAAGCGATCCATGCACTTGGACATTCCAAGTATGTTGGAATGTCTTGAAATTGTACTCAGTCATAGTCAACGACGCCCTGAACAAGAATCAATTGAAAATATTCGCATATCTCTTAAGGAATATTTTTAATGAATTTTTGAAAATCAGGAAAGCAATCCATGCACTTAGGCAGTGACTTAACTTTTTTGTCAAAAAAGACCCCAAAGGTATCTTGGAATGTCTTGAAATTGTACACAGTCATAGTCAAGCATGCCCTGAACAAGAATCCGTTGAATATATTTGCATATCTCTTGAAGAATATTTTTAATGAACTTTTGAAAATCAGGAAAGCGATCCATGCACTTGGACATTCCAAGTATGTTGGAATGTCTTGAAATTGTACTCAGTCATAGTCAACGACGCCCTGAACAAGAATCCGTTGAAAATATATGCATATCGCTTAAGGAATATTTTTAATGAATTTTTGAAAATCAGGAAAGCGATCCATGCACTTAGGCAGTGACTTAACTTTTTTGTCAAAAAAGACCCCAAAAGTATCTTGGAATGTCTTGCAATTGTACACAGTCATAGTCAAGCATGCCCTGAACAAGAATCCATTGAATATATTTGCATATCGCTTAAGGAATATTTTTAATGAATTTTTGAAAATCAGGAAAGCGATCCATGCACTTAGGCAGTGACTTAACTTTTTCGTCAAAAAAGACCCCAAAAGTATCTTGGAATGTCTTGAAATTGTACACAGTCATAGTCAAGCATGCCCTGAACAAGAATCCGTTGAATATATTTGCATATCTCTTGAAGAATATTTTAAATGAATTTTTGAAAATCCGAAAAGCGATCCATGCACTTGGACATTCCAAGTATGTTGGAATGTCTTGAAATTGTACTCAGTCATAGTCAACGACGCCCTGAACAAGAATCCGTTGAAAATATTTGCATATCGCTTAAGGAATATTTTTAATGAATTTTTGAAAATCAGGAAAGCGATCCATGCACTTAGGCAGTGACTTAACTTTTTCGTCAAAAAAGACCCCAAAAGTATCTTGGAATGTCTTGAAATTGTACACAGTCATAGTCAAGCATGCCCTGAACAAGAATCCGTTGAATATATTTGCATATCTCTTGAGGAATATTTTTAATGAATTTTTGAAAATCAGGAAAGCGATCCATGCACTTAGGCAGTGACTTAACTTTTGATGTTTTTGGGTTGTTTTTAAAGAATTAAAGCTGCAGGAGTTCATCCATGTCGTCCAGTCGCTGGAAACAAACGTTTGGACACCGTGGATCACACAGCAGGATATCAGGTGAGACGAAGGAAACGATCCATTTGCCCTGATGCACTTAGTGACTTGACTTTTTTTTCAAAAAAAACCCCAAAAGTAAATTGGAATGTCTTGAAATTGTACACAGTCATAGTCAAGCATGCCCTGAACAAGAATCCGTTGAATATATTTGCATATCTCTTGAAGAATATTTTTAATGAACTTTTGAAAATCAGGAAAGCGATCCATGCACTTGGACATTCCAAGTATGTTGGAATGTCTTGAAATTGTACTCAGTCATAGTCAACGACGCCCTGAACAAGAATCCGTTGAAAATATTTGCATATCGTTTAAGGAATATTTTTAAAGAATTTCTGAAAATCAGGAAAGCGATTCATGCACTTAGGCAGTGACTTAACTTTTTCGTCAAAAAAGACCCCAAAAGTATCTTGGAATGTCTTGAAATTGTACACAGTCATAGTCAAGAATGCCCTGAACAAGAATCCGTTGAATATATTTGCATATCTCTTGAAGAATATTTTTAATGAATTTTTGAAAATCCGGAAAGCGATCCATGCACTTGGACATTCCAAGTATGTTGGAATGTCTTGAAATTGTACTCGGTCATAGTCAACGACGCCCTGAACAAGAATCCATTGAAAATATTTATATATCTCTTAAGGAATATTTTTAATGAATTTTTGAAAATGATGAAAGTCTGTGCACTTAGGCAGTGACTTAACTTTTTATTCAAAAAAGACCCCAAAGGTATCTTGGAATGTCTTGAAATTGTACACAGTCATAGTCAAGCATGCCCTGAACAAGAATCCGTTGAATATATTTGCATATCTCTTGAAGAATATTTTTAATGAACTTTTGAAAATCAGGAAAGCGATCCATGCACTTGGACATTCCAAGTATGTTGGAATGTCTTGAAATTGTACTCAGTCATAGTCAACGACGCCCTGAACAAGAATCCGTTGAAAATATTTGCATATCGCTTAAGGAATATTTCTAATGAATTTTTGAAAATCAGGAAAGCGATCCATGCACTTAGGCAGTGACTTAACTTTTTTGTCAAAAAAGACCCCAAAAGTATCTTGGAATGTCTTGAAATTGTACACAGTCATAGTCAAGCATGCCCTGAACAAGAATCCGTTGAATATATTTGCATATCTCTTGAAGAATATTTTTAATGAACTTTTGAAAATCAGGAAAGCGATCCATGCACTTGGACATTCCAAGTATGTTGGAATGTCTTGAAATTGTACTCAGTCATAGTCAACGACGCCCTGAACAAGAATCCGTTGAAAATATTTGCGTATCGTTTAAGGAATATTTTTAAAGAATTTCTGAAAATCAGGAAATCGATCCATGCACTTAGGCAGTGACTTAACTTTTTCGTCAAAAAAGACCCCAAAAGTATCTTGGAATGTCTTGAAATTGTACACAGTCATAGTCAAGAATGCCCTGAACAAGAATCCGTTGAATATATTTGCATATCTCTTGAAGAATATTTTTAATGAATTTTTGAAAATCCGGAAAGCGATCCATGCACTTGGACATTCCAAGTATGTTGGAATGTCTTGAAATTGTACTCGGTCATAGTCAACGACGCCCTGAACAAGAATCCATTGAAAATATTTGCATATCTCTTAAGGAATATTTTTAACAAATTTTTGAAAATGATGAAAGTCTGTGCACTTAGGCAGTGACTTAACTTTTTATTCAAAAAAGACCCCAAAGGTATCTTGGAATGTCTTGAAATTGTACACAGTCATAGTCAAGCATGCCCTGAACAAGAATCCGTTGAATATATTTGCATATCTCTTGAAGAATATTTTTAATGAACTTTTGAAAATCAGGAAAGCGATCCATGCACTTGGACATTCCAAGTATGTTGGAATGTCTTGAAATTGTACTCAGTCATAGTCAACGACGCCCTGAACAAGAATCCGTTGAAAATATTTGCATATCGCTTAAGGAATATTTCTAATGAATTTTTGAAAATGAGGAAAGTCTGTGCACTTAGGCAGTGACTTAACTTTTTATTCAAAAAAGACCCCAAAAGTATCTTGGAATGTCTTGAAATTGTACACAGTCATAGTCAAGCATGCCCTGAACAAGAATCCGTTGAATATATTTGCATATCTCTTGAAGAATATTTTTAATGAACTTTTGAAAATCAGGAAAGCGATCCATGCACTTGGACATTCCAAGTATGTTGGAATGTCTTGAAATTGTACTCGGTCATAGTCAACGACGCCCTGAACAAGAATCCATTGAAAATATTTGCATATCTCTTAAGGAATATTTTTAATGAATTTTTGAAAATGATGAAAGTCTGTGCACTTAGGCAGTGACTTAACTTTTTATTCAAAAAAGACCCCAAAGGTATCTTGGAATGTCTTGAAATTGTACACAGTCATAGTCAAGCATGCCCTGAACAAGAATCCGTTGAATATATTTGCATATCTCTTGAAGAATATTTTTAATGAACTTTTGAAAATCAGGAAAGCGATCCATGCACTTGGACATTCCAAGTATGTTGGAATGTCTTGAAATTGTACTCAGTCATAGTCAACGACGCCCTGAACAAGAATCCGTTGAAAATATTTGCATATCGCTTAAGGAATATTTTTAATGAATTTTTGAAAATCAGGAAAGCGATCCATGCACTTAGGCAGTGACTTAACTTTTTTGTCAAAAAAGACCCCAAAAGTATCTTGGAATGTCTTGAAATTGTACACAGTCATAGTCAAGCATGCCCTGAACAAGAATCCGTTGAATATATTTGCATATCTCTTGAAGAATATTTTTAATGAATTTTTGAAAATCCGAAAAGCGATCCATGCACTTGGACATTCCAAGTATGTTGGAATGTCTTGAAATTGTACTCAGTCATAGTCAACGACGCCCTGAACAAGAATCAATTGAAAATATTTGCATATCTCTTAAGGAATATTTTTAATGAATTTTTGAAAATGAGGAAAGTCTGTGCCCTTAGGCAGTGACTTAACTTTTTATTCAAAAAAGACCCCAAAAGTATCTTGGAATGTCTTGAAATTGTACACAGTCATAGTCAAGCATGCCCTGAACAAGAATCCGTTGAATATATTTGCATATCTCTTGAAGAATATTTTTAATGAACTTTTGAAAATCAGGAAAGCGATCCATGCACTTGGACATTCCAAGTATGTTGGAATGTCTTGAAATTGTACTCAGTCATAGTCAACGACGCCCTGAACAAGAATCCGTTGAAAATATTTGCATATCGTTTAAGGAATATTTTTAAAGAATTTCTGAAAATCAGGAAAGCGATCCATGCACTTAGGCAGTGACTTAACTTTTTCGTCAAAAAAGACCCCAAAAGTATCTTGGAATGTCTTGAAATTGTACACAGTCATAGTCAAGCATGCCCTGAACAAGAATCCGTTGAATATATTTGCATATCTCTTGAAGAATATTTTTAATGAATTTTTGAAAATCCGAAAAGCGATCCATGCACTTGGACATTCCAAGTATGTTGGAGTGTCTTGAAATTGTACTCAGTCATAGTCAACGACGCCCTGAACAAGAATCAATTGAAAATATTTGCATATCTCTTAAGGAATATTTTTAATGAATTTTTGAAAATGAGGAAAGTCTGTGCACTTAGGCAGTGACTTAACTTTTTATTCAAAAAAGACCCCAAAAGTATCTTGGAATGTCTTGAAATTGTACACAGTCATAGTCAAGCATGCCCTGAACAAGAATCCGTTGAATATATTTGCATATCTCTTGAAGAATATTTTTAATGAACTTTTGAAAATCAGGAAAGCGATCCATGCACTTGGACATTCCAAGTATGTTGGAATGTCTTGAAATTGTACACAGTCATAGTCAAGCATGCCCTGAACAAGAATCCGTTGAATATATTTGCATATCTCTTGAAGAATATTTTTAATGAACTTTTGAAAATCAGGAAAGCGATCCATGCACTTGGACATTCCAAGTATGTTGGAATGTCTTGAAATTGTACTCAGTCATAGTCAACGACGCCCTGAACAAGAATCCGTTGAAAATATTTGCATATCGCTTAAGGAATATTTTTAATGAATTTTTGAAAATCAGGAAAGCGATCCATGCACTTAGGCAGTGACTTAACTTTTGATGTTTTTGGGTTGTTTTTAAAGAATTAAAGCTGCAGGAGTTCATCCATGTCGTCCAGTCGCTGGAAACAAACGTTTGGACACCGTGGATCACACAGCAGGATATCAGGTGAGACGAAGGAAACGATCCATTTGCCCTGATGCACTTAGTGACTTGACTTTTTAAAAAAAAAAAACCCAAAAGTATCTTGGAATGTCTTGAAATTGTACACAGTCATAGTCAAGCATGCCCTGAACAAGAATCCGTTGAATATATTTGCATATCTCTTGAAGAATATTTTTAATGAATTTTTGAAAATCCGAAAAGCGATCCATGCACTTGGACATTCCAAGTATGTTGGAATGTCTTGAAATTGTACTCAGTCATAGTCAACGACGCCCTGAACAAGAATCAATTGAAAATATTTGCATATCTCTTAAGGAATATTTTTAATGAATTTTTGAAAATGAGGAAAGTCTCTGCACTTAGGCAGTGACTTAACTTTTTATTCAAAAAAGACCCCAAAAGTATCTTGGAATGTCTTGAAATTGTACACAGTCATAGTCAAGCATGCCCTGAACAAGAATCCGTTGAATATATTTGCATATCTCTTGAAGAATATTTTTAATGAACTTTTGAAAATCAGGAAAGCGATCCATGCACTTGGACATTCCAAGTATGTTGGAATGTCTTGAAATTGTACTCAGTCATAGTCAACGACGCCCTGAACAAGAATCCGTTGAAAATATTTGCATATCGTTTAAGGAATATTTTTAAAGAATTTCTGAAAATCAGGAAAGCGATCCATGCACTTAGGCAGTGACTTAACTTTTTCGTCAAAAAAGACCCCAAAAGTATCTTGGAATGTCTTGAAATTGTACACAGTCATAGTCAAGCATGCCCTGAACAAGAATCCGTTGAATATATTTGCATATCTCTTGAAGAATATTTTTAATGAATTTTTGAAAATCCGGAAAGCGATCCATGCACTTGGACATTCCAAGTATGGTGGAATGTCTTGAAATTGTACTCAGTCATAGTCAACAACGCCCTGAACAAGAATCCATTGAAAATATTTGCATATCTCTTAAGGAATATTTTTAATGAATTTTTGAAGATGATGAAAGTCTGTGCACTTAGGCAGTGACTTAACTTTT
The DNA here is from genome assembly GCF_963457635.1 of Microchirus variegatus. Lineage (NCBI taxonomy): Eukaryota > Metazoa > Chordata > Actinopteri > Pleuronectiformes > Soleidae > Microchirus > Microchirus variegatus. Next base: position 673,332 of record NW_028154686.1, on the reverse strand, counting down.
TATTCAAAAAAGACCCCAAAAGTATCTTGGAATGTCTTGAAATTGTACACAGTCATAGTCAAGCATGCCCTGAACAAGAATCCGTTGAATATATTTGCATATCTCTTGAAGAATATTTTTAATGAACTTTTGAAAATCAGGAAAGCGATCCATGCACTTGGACATTCCAAGTATGTTGGAATGTCTTGAAATTGTACTCAGTCATAGTCAACGACGCCCTGAACAAGAATCCTTTGAAAATATTTGCATATCGCTTAAGGAATATTTTTAATGAATTTTTGAAAATCAGGAAAGCGATCCATGCACTTAGGCAGTGACTTAACTTTTTATTCAAAAAAGACCCCAAAAGTATCTTGGAATGTCTTGAAATTGTACACAGTCATAGTCAAGCATGCCCTGAACAAGAATCCGTTGAATATATTTGCATATCTCTTGAAGAATATTTTTAATGAATTTTTGAAAATCCGAAAAGCGATCCATGCACTTGGACATTCCAAGTATGTTGGAATGTCTTGAAATTGTACTCAGTCATAGTCAACGACGCCCTGAACAAGAATCAATTGAAAATATTTGCATATCTCTTAAGGAATATTTTTAATGAATTTTTGAAAATTAGGAAAGCGATCCATGCACTTAGGCAGTGACTTAACTTTTGATGTTTTTGGTTTGTTTTCAAAGCATTAAAGCTGCAGGAGTTCATCCATGTCGCCCAGTCGCTGGAAACAAACGTTTGGACACCATGGATCACACAGCAGGATATCAGGTGAGACGAAGGAAACGATCCACTTGCCCTGATGCACTTAGTGACTTGACTTTTTTTTCAAAAAAAAACCCAAAAGTAAATTGGAATGTCTTGAAATTGTACACAGTCATAGTCAAGCATGCCCTGAATAAGAATCCGTTGAATATATTTGCATATCTCTTGAAGAATATTTTTAATGAATTTTTGAAAATCCGGAAAGCGATCCATGCACTTGGACATTCCAAGTATGTTGGAATGTCTTGAAATTGTACTCAGTCATAGTCAACGACGCCCTGAACAAGAATCCGTTGAAAATATTTGCATATCGCTTAAGGAATATTTTTTAATGAATTTTTGAAAATCAGGAAAGCGATCCATGCACTTAGGCAGTGACTTAACTTTTTCGTCAAAAAAGACCCCAAAAGTATCTTGGAATGTCTTGAAATTGTACACAGTCATAGTCAAGCATGCCCTGAACAAGAATCCGTTGAATATATTTGCATATCTCTTGAGGAATATTTTTAATGAATTTTTGAAAATCAGGAAAGCGATCCATGCACTTAGGCAGTGACTTAACTTTTGATGTTTTTGGGTTGTTTTTAAAGAATTAAAGCTGCAGGAGTTCATCCATGTCGTCCAGTCGCTGGAAACAAACGTTTGGACACCGTGGATCACACAGCAGGATATCAGGTGAGACGAAGGAAACGATCCATTTGCCCTGATGCACTTAGTGACTTGACTTTTTTTTAAAAAAAAAACCCAAAAGTAAATTGGAATGTCTTGAAATTGTACACAGTCATAGTCAAGCATGCCCTGAACAAGAATCCGTTGAATATATTTGCATATCTCTTGAAGAATATTTTTAATGAATTTTTGAAAATCCGAAAAGCGATCCATGCACTTGGACATTCCAAGTATGTTGGAATGTCTTGAAATTGTACTCAGTCATAGTCAACGACGCCCTGAACAAGAATCAATTGAAAATATTTGCATATCTCTTAAGGAATATTTTTAATGAATTTTTGAAAATGAGGAAAGTCTCTGCACTTAGGCAGTGACTTAACTTTTTATTCAAAAAAGACCCCAAAAGTATCTTGGAATGTCTTGAAATTGTACACAGTCATAGTCAAGCATGCCCTGAACAAGAATCCGTTGAATATATTTGCATATCTCTTGAAGAATATTTTTAATGAACTTTTGAAAATCAGGAAAGCGATCCATGCACTTGGACATTCCAAGTATGTTGGAATGTCTTGAAATTGTACTCAGTCATAGTCAACGACGCCCTGAACAAGAATCCGTTGAAAATATTTGCATATCGTTTAAGGAATATTTTTAAAGAATTTCTGAAAATCAGGAAAGCGATCCATGCACTTAGGCAGTGACTTAACTTTTTCGTCAAAAAAGACCCCAAAAGTATCTTGGAATGTCTTGAAATTGTACACAGTCATAGTCAAGCATGCCCTGAACAAGAATCCGTTGAATATATTTGCATATCTCTTGAAGAATATTTTTAATGAATTTTTGAAAATCCGGAAAGCGATCCATGCACTTGGACATTCCAAGTATGGTGGAATGTCTTGAAATTGTACTCAGTCATAGTCAACAACGCCCTGAACAAGAATCCATTGAAAATATTTGCATATCTCTTAAGGAATATTTTTAATGAATTTTTGAAGATGATGAAAGTCTGTGCACTTAGGCAGTGACTTAACTTTTTATTCAAAAAAGACCCCAAAAGTATCTTGGAATGTCTTGAAATTGTACACAGTCATAGTCAAGCATGCCCTGAACAAGAATCCGTTGAATATATTTGCATATCTCTTGAAGAATATTTTTAATGAACTTTTGAAAATCAGGAAAGCGATCCATGCACTTGGACATTCCAAGTATGTTGGAATGTCTTGAAATTGTACTCAGTCATAGTCAACGACGCCCTGAACAAGAATCCTTTGAAAATATTTGCATATCGCTTAAGGAATATTTTTAATGAATTTTTGAAAATCAGGAAAGCAATCCATGCACTTAGGCAGTGACTTAACTTTTTATTCAAAAAAGACCCCAAAAGTATCTTGGAATGTCTTGAAATTGTACACAGTCATAGTCAAGCATGCCCTGAACAAGAATCCGTTGAATATATTTGCATATCTCTTGAAGAATATTTTTAATGAATTTTTGAAAATCCGAAAAGCGATCCATGCACTTGGACATTCCAAGTATGTTGGAATGTCTTGAAATTGTACTCAGTCATAGTCAACGACGCCCTGAACAAGAATCAATTGAAAATATTTGCATATCTCTTAAGGAATATTTTTAATGAATTTTTGAAAATTAGGAAAGCGATCCATGCACTTAGGCAGTGACTTAACTTTTGATGTTTTTGGTTTGTTTTCAAAGCATTAAAGCTGCAGGAGTTCATCCATGTCGCCCAGTCGCTGGAAACAAACGTTTGGACACCATGGATCACACAGCAGGATATCAGGTGAGACGAAGGAAACGATCCACTTGCCCTGATGCACTTAGTGACTTGACTTTTTTTTCAAAAAAAAACCCAAAAGTAAATTGGAATGTCTTGAAATTGTACACAGTCATAGTCAAGCATGCCCTGAATAAGAATCCGTTGAATATATTTGCATATCTCTTGAAGAATATTTTTAATGAATTTTTGAAAATCCGGAAAGCGATCCATGCACTTGGACATTCCAAGTATGTTGGAATGTCTTGAAATTGTACTCAGTCATAGTCAACGACGCCCTGAACAAGAATCCGTTGAAAATATTTGCATATCGCTTAAGGAATATTTTTTAATGAATTTTTGAAAATCAGGAAAGCGATCCATGCACTTAGGCAGTGACTTAACTTTTTCGTCAAAAAAGACCCCAAAAGTATCTTGGAATGTCTTGAAATTGTACACAGTCATAGTCAAGCATGCCCTGAACAAGAATCCGTTGAATATATTTGCATATCTCTTGAGGAATATTTTTAATGAATTTTTGAAAATCAGGAAAGCGATCCATGCACTTAGGCAGTGACTTAACTTTTGATGTTTTTGGGTTGTTTTTAAAGAATTAAAGCTGCAGGAGTTCATCCATGTCGTCCAGTCGCTGGAAACAAACGTTTGGACACCGTGGATCACACAGCAGGATATCAGGTGAGACGAAGGAAACGATCCATTTGCCCTGATGCACTTAGTGACTTGACTTTTTTTTTTAAAAAAAACCCAAAAGTAAATTGGAATGTCTTGAAATTGTACACAGTCATAGTCAAGCATGCCCTGAACAAGAATCCGTTGAATATATTTGCATATCTCTTGAAGAATATTTTTAATGAATTTATGAAAATCCGAAAAGCGATCCATGCACTTGGACATTCCAAGTATGTTGGAATGTCTTGAAATTGTACTCAGTCATAGTCAATGACGCCCTGAACAAGAATCAATTGAAAATATTTGCATATCTCTTAAGGAATATTTTTAATGAATTTTTGAAAATGAGGAAAGTCTGTGCACTTAGGCAGTGACTTAACTTTTTATTCAAAAAAGACCCCAAAAGTATCTTGGAATGTCTTGAAATTGTACACAGTCATAGTCAAGCATGCCCTGAACAAGAATCTGTTGAATATATTTGCATATCTCTTGAAGAATATTTTTAATGAACTTTTGAAAATCAGGAAAGCGATCCATGCACTTGGACATTCCAAGTATGTTGGAATGTCTTGAAATTGTACTCAGTCATAGTCAACGACGCCCTGAACAAGAATCCGTTGAAAATATTTGCATATCGTTTAAGGAATATTTTTAAAGAATTTCTGAAAATCAGGAAAGCGATCCATGCACTTAGGCAGTGACTTAACTTTTTCGTCAAAAAAGACCCCAAAAGTATCTTGGAATGTCTTGAAATTGTACACAGTCATAGTCAAGAATGCCCTGAACAAGAATCCGTTGAATATATTTGCATATCTCTTGAAGAATATTTTAAATGAATTTTTGAAAATCCGGAAAGCGATCCATGCACTTGGACATTCCAAGTATGTTGGAATGTCTTGAAATTGTACTCGGTCATAGTCAACGACGCCCTGAACAAAAATCCATTGAAAATATTTGCATATCTCTTAAGGAATATTTTTAATGAATTTTTGAAAATGATGAAAGTCTGTGCACTTAGGCAGTGACTTAACTTTTTATTCAAAAAAGACCCCAAAGGTATCTTGGAATGTCTTGAAATTGTACACAGTCATAGTCAAGCATGCCCTGAACAAGAATCCGTTGAATATATTTGCATATCTCTTGAAGAATATTTTTAATGAACTTTTGAAAATCAGGAAAGCGATCCATGCACTTGGACATTCCAAGTATGTTGGAATGTCTTGAAATTGTACTCAGTCATAGTCAACGACGCCCTGAACAAGAATCCGTTGAAAATATTTGCATATCGCTTAAGGAAATTTTTAATGAATTTCTGAAAATCAGGAAAGCGATCCATGCACTTAGGCAGTGACTTAACTTTTTTGTCAAAAAAGACCCCAAAAGTATCTTGGAATGTCTTGAAATTGTACACAGTCATAGTCAAGCATGCCCTGAACAAGAATCCGTTGAATATATTTGCATATCTCTTGAAGAATATTTTTAATGAAATTTTGAAAATCCGAAAAGCGATCCATGCACTTGGACATTCCAAGTATGTTGGAATGTCTTGAAATTGTACTCAGTCATAGTCAACGACGCCCTGAACAAGAATCAATTGAAAATATTTGCATATCTCTTAAGGAATATTTTTAATGAATTTTTGAAAATGAGGAAAGTCTGTGCACTTAGGCAGTGACTTAACTTTTTATTCAAAAAAGACCCCAAAAGTATCTTGGAATGTCTTGAAATTGTACACAGTCATAGTCAAGCATGCCCTGAACAAGAATCCGTTGAATATATTTGCATATCTCTTGAAGAATATTTTTAATGAACTTTTGAAAATCAGGAAAGCGATCCATGCACTTGGACATTCCAAGTATGTTGGAATGTCTTGAAATTGTACTCAGTCATAGTCAACGACGCCCTGAACAAGAATCCGTTGAAAATATTTGCATATCGTTTAAGGAATATTTTTAAAGAATTTCTGAAAATCAGGAAAGCGATCCATGCACTTAGGCAGTGACTTAACTTTTTCGTCAAAAAAGACCCCAAAAGTATCTTGGAATGTCTTGAAATTGTACACAGTCATAGTCAACGACGCCCTGAACAAGAATCCGTTGAAAATATTTGCATATCGTTTAAGGAATATTTTTAAAGAATTTCTGAAAATCAGGAAAGCGATCCATGCACTTAGGCAGTGACTTAACTTTTTCGTCAAAAAAGACCCCAAAAGTATCTTGGAATGTCTTGAAATTGTACACAGTCATAGTCAAGCATGCCCTGAACAAGAATCCGTTGAATATATTTGCATATCTCTTGAAGAATATTTTTAATGAATTTTTGAAAATCCGAAAAGCAATCGATGCACTTGGACATTCCAAGTATGTTGGAATGTCTTGAAATTGTACTCAGTCATAGTCAACGACGCCCTGAACAAGAATCAATTGAAAATATTTGCATATCTCTTAAGGAATATTTTTAATGAATTTTTGAAAATGAGGAAAGTCTGTGCACTTAGGCAGTGACTTAACTTTTTATTCAAAAAAGACCCCAAAAGTATCTTGGAATGTCTTGAAATTGTACACAGTCATAGTCAGGCATGCCCTGAACAAGAATCCGTTGAATATATTTGCATATCTCTTGAAGAATATTTTTAATGAACTTTTGAAAATCAGGAAAGCGATCCATGCACTTGGACATTCCAAGTATGTTGGAATGTCTTGAAATTGTACTCAGTCATAGTCAACGACGCCCTGAACAAGAATCCGTTGAAAATATTTGCATATCGCTTAAGGAATATTTTTAATGAATTTTTGAAAATCAGGAAAGCGATCCATGCACTTAGGCAGTGACTTAACTTTTTTGTCAAAAAAGACCCCAAAAGTATCTTGGAATGTCTTGAAATTGTACACAGTCATAGTCAAGCATGCCCTGAACAAGAATCCGTTGAATATATTTGCATATCTCTTGAAGAATATTTTAAATGAATTTTTGAAAATCCGAAAAGCGATCCATGCACTTGGACATTCCAAGTATGTTGGAATGTCTTGAAATTGTACTCAGTCATAGTCAACGACGCCCTGAACAAGGATCAATTGAAAATATTTGCATATCTCTTAAGGAATATTTTTAATGAATTTTTGAAAATGATGAAAGTCTGTGCACTTAGGCAGTGACTTAACTTTTTATTCAAAAAAGACCCCAAAAGTATCTTGGAATGTCTTGAAATTGTACACAGTCATAGTCAAGCATGCCCTGAACAAGAATCCGTTGAATATATTTGCATATCTCTTGAAGAATATTTTTAATGAACTTTTGAAAATCAGGAAAGCGATCCATGCACTTGGACATTCCAAGTATGTTGGAATGTCTTGAAATTGTACTCAGTCATAGTCAACGACGCCCTGAACAAGAATCCGTTGAAAATATTTGCATATCGCTTAAGGAATATTTTTAATGAATTTTTGAAAATCAGGAAAGCGATCCATGCACTTAGGCAGTGACTTAACTTTTTCGTCAAAAAAGACCCCAAAAGTATCTTGGAATGTCTTGAAATTGTACACAGTCATAGTCAAGCATGCCCTGAACAAGAATCCGTTGAATATATTTGCATATCTCTTGAAGAATATTTTTAATGAATTTTTGAAAATCCGAAAAGCGATCCATGCACTTGGACATTCCAAGTATGTTGGAATGTCTTGAAATTGTACTCAGTCATAGTCAACGACGCCCTGAACAAGAATCAATTGAAAATATTTGCATATCTCTTAAGGAATATTTTTAATGAATTTTTGAAAATGAGGAAAGTCTGTGCACTTAGGCAGTGACTTAACTTTTTATTCAAAAAAGACCCCAAAAGTATCTTGGAATGTCTTGAAATTGTACACAGTCATAGTCAAGCATGCCCTGAACAAGAATCCGTTGAATATATTTGCATATCCCTTGAAGAATATTTTTAATGAACTTTTGAAAATCAGGAAAGCGATCCATGCACTTGGACATTCCAAGTATGTTGGAATGTCTTGAAATTGTACTCAGTCATAGTCAACGACGCCCTGAACAAGAATCCGTTGAAAATATTTGCATATCGTTTAAGGAATATTTTTAAAGAATTTCTGAAATTCAGGAAAGCGATCCATGCACTTAGGCAGTGACTTAACTTTTTCGTCAAAAAAGACCCCAAAAGTATCTTGGAATGTCTTGAAATTGTACACAGTCATAGTCAAGCATGCCCTGAACAAGAATCCGTTGAATATATTTGCATATCTCTTGAAGAATATTTTTAATGAATTTTTGAAAATCCGGAAAGCGATCCATGCACTTGGACATTCCAAGTATGTTGGAATGTCTTGAAATTGTACTCAGTCATAGTCAACAACGCCCTGAACAAGAATCCATTGAAAATATTTGCATATCTCTTAAGGAATATTTTTAATGAATTTTTGAAAATGATGAAAGTCTGTGCACTTAGGCAGTGACTTAACTTTTTATTCAAAAAAGACCCCAAAAGTATCTTGGAATGTCTTGAAATTGTACACAGTCATAGTCAAGCATGCCCTGAACAAGAATCCGTTGAATATATTTGCATATCTCTTGAAGAATATTTTTAATGAATTTTTGAAAATCCGAAAAGCGATCCATGCACTTGGACATTCCAAGTATGTTGGAATGTCTTGAAATTGTACTCAGTCATAGTCAACGACGCCCTGAACAAGAATCAATTGAAAATATTTGCATATCTCTTAAGGAATATTTTTAATGAATTTTTGAAAATTAGGAAAGCGATCCATGCACTTAGGCAGTGACTTAACTTTTGATGTTTTTGGTTTGTTTTCAAAGCATTAAAGCTGCAGGAGTTCATCCATGTCGCCCAGTCGCTGGAAACAAACGTTTGGACACCGTGGATCACACAGCAGGATATCAGGTGAGACGAAGGAAACGATCCACTTGCCCTGATGCACTTAGTGACTTGACTTTTTTTTCAAAAAAAACCCCAAAAGTAAATTGGAATGTCTTGAAATTGTACACAGTCATAGTCAAGCATGCCCTGAATAAGAATCCGTTGAATATATTTGCATATCTCTTGAAGAATATTTTTAATGAATTTTTGAAAGTCCGGAAAGCGATCCATGCACTTGGACATTCCAAGTATGTTGGAATGTCTTGAAATTGTACTCAGTCATAGTCAACGACGCCCTGAACAAGAATCCGTTGAAAATATTTGCATATCGCTTAAGGAATATTTTTAATGAATTTTTGAAAATCAGGAAAGCGATCCATGCACTTAGGCAGTGACTTAACTTTTTCGTCAAAAAAGACCCCAAAAGTATCTTGGAATGTCTTGAAATTGTACACAGTCATAGTCAAGCATGCCCTGAACAAGAATCCGTTGAATATATTTGCATATCTCTTGAGGAATATTTTTAATGAATTTTTGAAAATCAGGAAAGCGATCCATGCACTTAGGCAGTGACTTAACTTTTGATGTTTTTGGGTTGTTTTTAAAGAATTAAAGCTGCAGGAGTTCATCCATGTCGTCCAGTCGCTGGAAACAAACGTTTGGACACCGTGGATCACACAGCAGGATATCAGGTGAGACGAAGGAAACGATCCATTTGCCCTGATGCACTTAGTGACTTGACTTTTTAAAAAAAAAAAAACCCAAAAGTAAATTGGAATGTCTTGAAATTGTACACAGTCATAGTCAAGCATGCCCTGAACAAGAATCCGTTGAATATATTTGCATATCTCTTGAAGAATATTTTTAATGAATTTATGAAAATCCGAAAAGCGATCCATGCACTTGGACATTCCAAGTATGTTGGAATGTCTTGAAATTGTACTCAGTCATAGTCAACGACGCCCTGAACAAGAATCAATTGAAAATATTTGCATATCTCTTAAGGAATATTTTTAATGAATTTTTGAAAATGAGGAAAGTCTGTGCACTTAGGCAGTGACTTAACTTTTTATTCAAAAAAGACCCCAAAAGTATCTTGGAATGTCTTGAAATTGTACACAGTCATAGTCAAGCATGCCCTGAACAAGAATCCGTTGAATATATTTGCATATCTCTTGAAGAATATTTTTAATGAACTTTTGAAAATCAGGAAAGCGATCCATGCACTTGGACATTCCAAGTATGTTGGAATGTCTTGAAATTGTACTCAGTCATAGTCAACGACGCCCTGAACAAGAATCCGTTGAAAATATTTGCATATCGTTTAAGGAATATTTTTAAAGAATTTCTGAAATTCAGGAAAGCGATCCATGCACTTAGGCAGTGACTTAACTTTTTCGTCAAAAAAGACCCCAAAAGTATCTTGGAATGTCTTGAAATTGTACACAGTCATAGTCAAGCATGCCCTGAACAAGAATCCGTTGAATATATTTGCATATCTCTTGAAGAATATTTTTAATGAATTTTTGAAAATCCGGAAAGCGATCCATGCACTTGGACATTCCAAGTATGTTGGAATGTCTTGAAATTGTACTCGGTCATAGTCAACGACGCCCTGAACAAGAATCCATTGAAAATATTTGCATATCGCTTAAGGAATATTTTTAATGAATTTTTGAAAATGATGAAAGTCTGTGCACTGAGGCAGTGACTTAACTTTTTATTCAAAAAAGACCCCAAAGGTATCTTGGAATGTCTTGAAATTGTACACAGTCATAGTCAAGCATGCCCTGAACAAGAATCCGTTGAATATATTTGCATATCTCTTGAAGAATATTTTTAATGAACTTTTGAAAATCAGGAAAGCGATCCATGCACTTGGACATTCCAAGTATGTTGGAATGTCTTGAAATTGTACTCAGTCATAGTCAACGACGCCCTGAACAAGAATCCGTTGAAAATATTTGCATATCGTTTAAGGAATATTTTTAAAGAATTTCTGAAAATCAGGAAAGCGATCCATGCACTTAGGCAGTGACTTAACTTTTTCGTCAAAAAAGACCCCAAAAGTATCTTGGAATGTCTTGAAATTGTACACAGTCATAGTCAAGCATGCCCTTGACACGAATCCGTTGAATATATTTGCATATCTCTTGAAGAATATTTTTAATGAATTTTTGAAAATCCGAAAAGCGATCCATGCACTTGGACATTCCAAGTATGTTGGAATGTCTTGAAATTGTACTCAGTCATAGTCAACGACGCCCTGAACAAGAATCAATTGAAAATATTTGCATATCTCTTAAGGAATATTTTTAATGAATTTTTGAAAATGAGGAAAGTCTGTGCACTTAGGCAGTGACTTAACTTTTTATTCAAAAAAGACCCCAAAAGTATCCTGGAATGTCTTGAAATTGTACACAGTCATAGTCAAGCATGCCCTGAACAAGAATCCGTTGAATATATTTGCATATCTCTTGAAGAATATTTTTAATGAACTTTTGAAAATCAGGAAAGCGATCCATGCACTTGGACATTCCAAGTATGTTGGAATGTCTTGAAATTGTACTCAGTCATAGTCAACGACGCCCTGAACAAGAATCCGTTGAAAATATTTGCATATCGTTTAAGGAATATTTTTAAAGAATTTCTGAAAATCAGGAAAGCGATCCATGCACTTAGGCAGTGACTTAACTTTTTCGTCAAAAAAGACCCCAAAAGTATCTTGGAATGTCTTGAAATTGTACACAGTCATAGTCAAGCATGCCCTGAACAAGAATCCGTTGAATATATTTGCATATCTCTTGAAGAATATTTTTAATGAATTTTTGAAAATCCGAAAAGCGATCCATGCACTTGGACATTCCAAGTATGTTGGAATGTCTTGAAATTGTACACAGTCATAGTCAAGCATGCCCTGAACAAGAATCCGTTGAATATATTTGCATATCTCTTGAAGAATATTTTTAATGAATTTATGAAAATCCGAAAAGCGATCCATGCACTTGGACATTCCAAGTATGTTGGAATGTCTTGAAATTGTACTCAGTCATAGTCAACGACGCCCTGAACAAGAATCAATTGAAAATATTTGCATATCTCTTAAGGAATATTTTTAATGAATTTTTGAAAATGAGGAAAGTCTGTGCACTTAGGCAGTGACTTAACTTTTTATTCAAAAAAGACCCCAAAAGTATCTTGGAATGTCTTGAAATTGTACACAGTCATAGTCAAGCATGCCCTGAACAAGAATCCGTTGAATATATTTGCATATCTCTTGAAGAATATTTTTAATGAACTTTTGAAAATCAGGAAAGCGATCCATGCACTTGGACATTCCAAGTATGTTGGAATGTCTTGAAATTGTACTCAGTCATAGTCAACGACGCCCTGAACAAGAATCCGTTGAAAATATTTGCATATCGTTTAAGGAATATTTTTAAAGAATTTCTGAAAATCAGGAAAGCGATCCATGCACTTAGGCAGTGACTTAACTTTTTCGTCAAAAAAGACCCCAAAAGTATCTTGGAATGTCTTGAAATTGTACACAGTCATAGTCAAGAATGCCCTGAACAAGAATCCGTTGAATATATTTGCATATCTCTTGAAGAATATTTTTAATGAATTTTTGAAAATCCGGAAAGCGATCCATGCACTTGGACATTCCAAGTATGTTGGAATGTCTTGAAATTGTACTCGGTCATAGTCAACGACGCCCTGAACAAAAATCCATTGAAAATATTTGCATATCTCTTAAGGAATATTTTTAATGAATTTTTGAAAATGATGAAAGTCTGTGCACTTAGGCAGTGACTTAACTTTTTATTCAAAAAAGACCCCAAAGGTATCTTGGAATGTCTTGAAATTGTACACAGTCATAGTCAAGCATGCCCTGAACAAGAATCCGTTGAATATATTTGCATATCTCTTGAAGAATATTTTTAATGAACTTTTGAAAATCAGGAAAGCGATCCATGCACTTGGACATTCCAAGTATGTTGGAATGTCTTGAAATTGTACTCAGTCATAGTCAACGACGCCCTGAACAAGAATCCGTTGAAAATATTTGCATATCGCTTAAGGAATATTTTTAATGAATTTCTGAAAATCAGGATAGCGATCCATGCACTTAGGCAGTGACTTAACTTTTTTGTCAAAAAAGACCCCAAAAGTATCTTGGAATGTCTTGAAATTGTACACAGTCATAGTCAAGCATGCCCTGAACAAGAATCCGTTGAATATATTTGCATATCTCTTGAAGAATATTTTTAATGAAATTTTGAAAATCCGAAAAGCGATCCATGCACTTGGACATTCCAAGTATGTTGGAATGTCTTGAAATTGTACTCAGTCATAGTCAACGACGCCCTGAACAAGAATCAATTGAAAATATTTGCATATCTCTTAAGGAATATTTTTAATGAATTTTTGAAAATGAGGAAAGTCTGTGCACTTAGGCAGTGACTTAACTTTTTATTCAAAAAAGACCCCAAAAGTATCTTGGAATGTCTTGAAATTGTACACAGTCATAGTCAAGCATGCCCTGAACAAGAATCCGTTGAATATATTTGCATATCTCTTGAAGAATATTTTTAATGAACTTTTGAAAATCAGGAAAGCGATCCATGCACTTGGACATTCCAAGTATGTTGGAATGTCTTGAAATTGTACTCAGTCATAGTCAACGACGCCCTGAACAAGAATCCGTTGAAAATATTTGCATATCGTTTAAGGAATATTTTTAAAGAATTTCTGAAAATCAGGAAAGCGATCCATGCACTTAGGCAGTGACTTAACTTTTTCGTCAAAAAAGACCCCAAAAGTATCTTGGAATGTCTTGAAATTGTACACAGTCATAGTCAACGACGCCCTGAACAAGAATCCGTTGAAAATATTTGCATATCGTTTAAGGAATATTTTTAAAGAATTTCTGAAAATCAGGAAAGCGATCCATGCACTTAGGCAGTGACTTAACTTTTTCGTCAAAAAAGACCCCAAAAGTATCTTGGAATGTCTTGAAATTGTACACAGTCATAGTCAAGCATGCCCTGAACAAGAATCCGTTGAATATATTTGCATATCTCTTGAAGAATATTTTTAATGAATTTTTGAAAATCCGAAAAGCAATCGATGCACTTGGACATTCCAAGTATGTTGGAATGTCTTGAAATTGTACTCAGTCATAGTCAACGACGCCCTGAACAAGAATCAATTGAAAATATTTGCATATCTCTTAAGGAATATTTTTAATGAATTTTTGAAAATGAGGAAAGTCTGTGCACTTAGGCAGTGACTTAACTTTTTATTCAAAAAAGACCCCAAAAGTATCTTGGAATGTCTTGAAATTGTACACAGTCATAGTCAGGCATGCCCTGAACAAGAATCCGTTGAATATATTTGCATATCTCTTGAAGAATATTTTTAATGAACTTTTGAAAATCAGGAAAGCGATCCATGCACTTGGACATTCCAAGTATGTTGGAATGTCTTGAAATTGTACTCAGTCATAGTCAACGACGCCCTGAACAAGAATCCGTTGAAAATATTTGCATATCGCTTAAGGAATATTTTTAATGAATTTTTGAAAATCAGGAAAGCGATCCATGCACTTAGGCAGTGACTTAACTTTTTTGTCAAAAAAGACCCCAAAAGTATCTTGGAATGTCTTGAAATTGTACACAGTCATAGTCAAGCATGCCCTGAACAAGAATCCGTTGAATATATTTGCATATCTCTTGAAGAATATTTTAAATGAATTTTTGAAAATCCGAAAAGCGATCCATGCACTTGGACATTCCAAGTATGTTGGAATGTCTTGAAATTGTACTCAGTCATAGTCAACGACGCCCTGAACAAGGATCAATTGAAAATATTTGCATATCTCTTAAGGAATATTTTTAATGAATTTTTGAAAATGATGAAAGTCTGTGCACTTAGGCAGTGACTTAACTTTTTATTCAAAAAAGACCCCAAAAGTATCTTGGAATGTCTTGAAATTGTACACAGTCATAGTCAAGCATGCCCTGAACAAGAATCCGTTGAATATATTTGCATATCTCTTGAAGAATATTTTTAATGAACTTTTGAAAATCAGGAAAGCGATCCATGCACTTGGACATTCCAAGTATGTTGGAATGTCTTGAAATTGTACTCAGTCATAGTCAACGACGCCCTGAACAAGAATCCGTTGAAAATATTTGCATATCGCTTAAGGAATATTTTTAATGAATTTTTGAAAATCAGGAAAGCGATCCATGCACTTAGGCAGTGACTTAACTTTTTCGTCAAAAAAGACCCCAAAAGTATCTTGGAATGTCTTGAAATTGTACACAGTCATAGTCAAGCATGCCCTGAACAAGAATCCGTTGAATATATTTGCATATCTCTTGAAGAATATTTTTAATGAATTTTTGAAAATCCGAAAAGCGATCCATGCACTTGGACATTCCAAGTATGTTGGAATGTCTTGAAATTGTACTCAGTCATAGTCAACGACGCCCTGAACAAGAATCAATTGAAAATATTTGCATATCTCTTAAGGAATATTTTTAATGAATTTTTGAAAATGAGGAAAGTCTGTGCACTTAGGCAGTGACTTAACTTTTTATTCAAAAAAGACCCCAAAAGTATCTTGGAATGTCTTGAAATTGTACACAGTCATAGTCAAGCATGCCCTGAACAAGAATCCGTTGAATATATTTGCATATCTCTTGAAGAATATTTTTAATGAACTTTTGAAAATCAGGAAAGCGATCCATGCACTTGGACATTCCAAGTATGTTGGAATGTCTTGAAATTGTACTCAGTCATAGTCAACGACGCCCTGAACAAGAATCCGTTGAAAATATTTGCATATCGTTTAAGGAATATTTTTAAAGAATTTCTGAAATTCAGGAAAGCGATCCATGCACTTAGGCAGTGACTTAACTTTTTCGTCAAAAAAGACCCCAAAAGTATCTTGGAATGTCTTGAAATTGTACACAGTCATAGTCAAGCATGCCCTGAACAAGAATCCGTTGAATATATTTGCATATCTCTTGAAGAATATTTTTAATGAATTTTTGAAAATCCGGAAAGCGATCCATGCACTTGGACATTCCAAGTATGTTGGAATGTCTTGAAATTGTACTCAGTCATAGTCAACGACGCCCTGAACAAGAATCAATTGAAAATATTTGCATATCTCTTAAGGAATATTTTTAATGAATTTTTGAAAATGATGAAAGTCTGTGCACTTAGGCAGTGACTTAACTTTTTATTCAAAAAAGACCCCAAAAGTATCTTGGAATGTCTTGAAATTGTACACAGTCATAGTCAAGCATGCCCTGAACAAGAATCCGTTGAATATATTTGCATATCTCTTGAAGAATATTTTTAATGAATTTTTGAAAATCCGGAAAGCGATCCATGCACTTGGACATTCCAAGTATGTTGGAATGTCTTGAAATTGTACTCAGTCATAGTCAACGACGCCCTGAACAAGAATCCGTTGAAAATATTTGCATATCGCTTAAGGAATATTTTTAATGAATTTTTGAAAATCAGGAAAGCGATCCATGCACTTAGGCAGTGACTTAACTTTTTCGTCAAAAAAGACCCCAAAAGTATCTTGGAATGTCTTGAAATTGTACACAGTCATAGTCAAGCATGCCCTGAACAAGAATCCGTTGAATATATTTGCATATCTCTTGAAGAATATTTTTAATGAATTTTTGAAAATCCGAAAAGCGATCCATGCACTTGGACATTCCAAGTATGTTGGAATGTCTTGAAATTGTACTCAGTCATAGTCAACGACGCCCTGAACAAGAATCAATTGAAAATATTTGCATATCTCTTAAGGAATATTTTTAATGAATTTTTGAAAATGAGGAAAGTCTGTGCACTTAGGCAGTGACTTAACTTTTTATTCAAAAAAGACCCCAAAAGTATCTTGGAATGTCTTGAAATTGTACACAGTCATAGTCAAGCATGCCCTGAACAAGAATCCGTTGAATATATTTGCATATCTCTTGAAGAATATTTTTAATGAACTTTTGAAAATCAGGAAAGCGATCCATGCACTTGGACATTCCAAGTATGTTGGAATGTCTTGAAATTGTACTCAGTCATAGTCAACGACGCCCTGAACAAGAATCCGTTGAAAATATTTGCATATCGTTTAAGGAATATTTTTAAAGAATTTCTGAAATTCAGGAAAGCGATCCATGCACTTAGGCAGTGACTTAACTTTTTCGTCAAAAAAGACCCCAAAAGTATCTTGGAATGTCTTGAAATTGTACACAGTCATAGTCAAGCATGCCCTGAACAAGAATCCGTTGAATATATTTGCATATCTCTTGAAGAATATTTTTAATGAACTTTTGAAAATCCGGAAAGCGATCCATGCACTTGGACATTCCAAGTATGTTGGAATGTCTTGAAATTGTACTCGGTCATAGTCAACGACGCCCTGAACAAGAATCCATTGAAAATATTTGCATATCGCTTAAGGAATATTTTTAATGAATTTTTGAAAATGATGAAAGTCTGTGCACTGAGGCAGTGACTTAACTTTTTATTCAAAAAAGACCCCAAAGGTATCTTGGAATGTCTTGAAATTGTACACAGTCATAGTCAAGCATGCCCTGAACAAGAATCCGTTGAATATATTTGCATATCTCTTGAAGAATATTTTTAATGAACTTTTGAAAATCAGGAAAGCGATCCATGCACTTGGACATTCCAAGTATGTTGGAATGTCTTGAAATTGTACTCAGTCATAGTCAACGACGCCCTGAACAAGAATCCGTTGAAAATATTTGCATATCGTTTAAGGAATATTTTTAAAGAATTTCTGAAAATCAGGAAAGCGATCCATGCACTTAGGCAGTGACTTAACTTTTTCGTCAAAAAAGACCCCAAAAGTATCTTGGAATGTCTTGAAATTGTACACAGTCATAGTCAAGCATGCCCTGAACAAGAATCCGTTGAATATATTTGCATATCTCTTGAAGAATATTTTTAATGAATTTATGAAAATCCGAAAAGCGATCCATGCACTTGGACATTCCAAGTATGTTGGAATGTCTTGAAATTGTACTCAGTCATAGTCAACGACGCCCTGAACAAGAATCAATTGAAAATATTTGCATATCTCTTAAGGAATATTTTTAATGAATTTTTGAAAATGAGGAAAGTCTGTGCACTTAGGCAGTGACTTAACTTTTTATTCAAAAAAGACCCCAAAAGTATCTTGGAATGTCTTGAAATTGTACACAGTCATAGTCAAGCATGCCCTGAACAAGAATCCGTTGAATATATTTGCATATCTCTTGAAGAATATTTTTAATGAACTTTTGAAAATCAGGAAAGCGATCCATGCACTTGGACATTCCAAGTATGTTGGAATGTCTTGAAATTGTACTCAGTCATAGTCAACGACGCCCTGAACAAGAATCCGTTGAAAATATTTGCATATCGTTTAAGGAATATTTTTAAAGAATTTCTGAAAATCAGGAAAGCGATCCATGCACTTAGGCAGTGACTTAACTTTTTCGTCAAAAAAGACCCCAAAAGTATCTTGGAATGTCTTGAAATTGTACACAGTCATAGTCAAGAATGCCCTGAACAAGAATCCGTTGAATATATTTGCATATCTCTTGAAGAATATTTTTAATGAATTTTTGAAAATCCGGAAAGCGATCCATGCACTTGGACATTCCAAGTATGTTGGAATGTCTTGAAATTGTACTCGGTCATAGTCAACGACGCCCTGAACAAAAATCCATTGAAAATATTTGCATATCTCTTAAGAAATATTTTTAATGAATTTTTGAAAATGATGAAAGTCTGTGCACTTAGGCAGTGACTTAACTTTTTATTCAAAAAAGACCCCAAAGGTTTCTTGGAATGTCTTGAAATTGTACACAGTCATAGTCAAGCATGCCCTGAACAAGAATCCGTTGAATATATTTGCATATCTCTTGAAGAATATTTTTAATGAACTTTTGAAAATCAGGAAAGCGATCCATGCACTTGGACATTCCAAGTATGTTGGAATGTCTTGAAATTGTACTCAGTCATAGTCAACGACGCCCTGAACAAGAATCCGTTGAAAATATTTGCATATCGCTTAAGGAATATTTTTAATGAATTTCTGAAAATCAGGATAGCGATCCATGCACTTAGGCAGTGACTTAACTTTTTTGTCAAAAAAGACCCCAAAAGTATCTTGGAATGTCTTGAAATTGTACACAGTCATAGTCAAGCATGCCCTGAACAAGAATCCGTTGAATATATTTGCATATCTCTTGAAGAATATTTTTAATGAAATTTTGAAAATCCGAAAAGCGATCCATGCACTTGGACATTCCAAGTATGTTGGAATGTCTTGAAATTGTACTCAGTCATAGTCAACGACGCCCTGAACAAGAATCAATTGAAAATATTTGCATATCTCTTAAGGAATATTTTTAATGAATTTTTGAAAATGAGGAAAGTCTGTGCACTTAGGCAGTGACTTAACTTTTTATTCAAAAAAGACCCCAAAAGTATCTTGGAATGTCTTGAAATTGTACACAGTCATAGTCAAGCATGCCCTGAACAAGAATCCGTTGAATATATTTGCATATCTCTTGAAGAATATTTTTAATGAACTTTTGAAAATCAGGAAAGCGATCCATGCACTTGGACATTCCAAGTATGTTGGAATGTCTTGAAATTGTACTCAGTCATAGTCAACGACGCCCTGAACAAGAATCCGTTGAAAATATTTGCATATCGTTTAAGGAATATTTTTAAAGAATTTCTGAAAATCAGGAAAGCGATCCATGCACTTAGGCAGTGACTTAACTTTTTCGTCAAAAAAGACCCCAAAAGTATCTTGGAATGTCTTGAAATTGTACACAGTCATAGTCAACGACGCCCTGAACAAGAATCCGTTGAAAATATTTGCATATCGTTTAAGGAATATTTTTAAAGAATTTCTGAAAATCAGGAAAGCGATCCATGCACTTAGGCAGTGACTTAACTTTTTCGTCAAAAAAGACCCCAAAAGTATCTTGGAATGTCTTGAAATTGTACACAGTCATAGTCAAGCATGCCCTGAACAAGAATCCGTTGAATATATTTGCATATCTCTTGAAGAATATTTTTAATGAATTTTTGAAAATCCGAAAAGCAATCGATGCACTTGGACATTCCAAGTATGTTGGAATGTCTTGAAATTGTACTCAGTCATAGTCAACGACGCCCTGAACAAGAATCAATTGAAAATATTTGCATATCTCTTAAGGAATATTTTTAATGAATTTTTGAAAATGAGGAAAGTCTGTGCACTTAGGCAGTGACTTAACTTTTTATTCAAAAAAGACCCCAAAAGTATCTTGGAATGTCTTGAAATTGTACACAGTCATAGTCAGGCATGCCCTGAACAAGAATCCGTTGAATATATTTGCATATCTCTTGAAGAATATTTTTAATGAACTTTTGAAAATCAGGAAAGCGATCCATGCACTTGGACATTCCAAGTATGTTGGAATGTCTTGAAATTGTACTCAGTCATAGTCAACGACGCCCTGAACAAGAATCCGTTGAAAATATTTGCATATCGCTTAAGGAATATTTTTAATGAATTTTTGAAAATCAGGAAAGCGATCCATGCACTTAGGCAGTGACTTAACTTTTTTGTCAAAAAAGACCCCAAAAGTATCTTGGAATGTCTTGAAATTGTACACAGTCATAGTCAAGCATGCCCTGAACAAGAATCCGTTGAATATATTTGCATATCTCTTGAAGAATATTTTAAATGAATTTTTGAAAATCCGAAAAGCGATCCATGCACTTGGACATTCCAAGTATGTTGGAATGTCTTGAAATTGTACTCAGTCATAGTCAACGACGCCCTGAACAAGGATCAATTGAAAATATTTGCATATCTCTTAAGGAATATTTTTAATGAATTTTTGAAAATGATGAAAGTCTGTGCACTTAGGCAGTGACTTAACTTTTTATTCAAAAAAGACCCCAAAAGTATCTTGGAATGTCTTGAAATTGTACACAGTCATAGTCAAGCATGCCCTGAACAAGAATCCGTTGAATATATTTGCATATCTCTTGAAGAATATTTTTAATGAACTTTTGAAAATCAGGAAAGCGATCCATGCACTTGGACATTCCAAGTATGTTGGAATGTCTTGAAATTGTACTCAGTCATAGTCAACGACGCCCTGAACAAGAATCCGTTGAAAATATTTGCATATCGCTTAAGGAATATTTTTAATGAATTTTTGAAAATCAGGAAAGCGATCCATGCACTTAGGCAGTGACTTAACTTTTTCGTCAAAAAAGACCCCAAAAGTATCTTGGAATGTCTTGAAATTGTACACAGTCATAGTCAAGCATGCCCTGAACAAGAATCCGTTGAATATATTTGCATATCTCTTGAAGAATATTTTTAATGAATTTTTGAAAATCCGAAAAGCGATCCATGCACTTGGACATTCCAAGTATGTTGGAATGTCTTGAAATTGTACTCAGTCATAGTCAACGACGCCCTGAACAAGAATCAATTGAAAATATTTGCATATCTCTTAAGGAATATTTCTAATGAATTTTTGAAAATGAGGAAAGTCTGTGCACTTAGGCAGTGACTTAACTTTTTATTCAAAAAAGACCCCAAAAGTATCTTGGAATGTCTTGAAATTGTACACAGTCATAGTCAAGCATGCCCTGAACAAGAATCCGTTGAATATATTTGCATATCTCTTGAAGAATATTTTTAATGAACTTTTGAAAATCAGGAAAGCGATCCATGCACTTGGACATTCCAAGTATGTTGGAATGTCTTGAAATTGTACTCAGTCATAGTCAACGACGCCCTGAACAAGAATCCGTTGAAAATATTTGCATATCGTTTAAGGAATATTTTTAAAGAATTTCTGAAATTCAGGAAAGCGATCCATGCACTTAGGCAGTGACTTAACTTTTTCGTCAAAAAAGACCCCAAAAGTATCTTGGAATGTCTTGAAATTGTACACAGTCATAGTCAAGCATGCCCTGAACAAGAATCCGTTGAATATATTTGCATATCTCTTGAAGAATATTTTTAATGAATTTTTGAAAATCCGGAAAGCGATCCATGCACTTGGACATTCCAAGTATGTTGGAATGTCTTGAAATTGTACTCGGTCATAGTCAACGACGCCCTGAACAAGAATCCATTGAAAATATTTGCATATCTCTTAAGGAATATTTTTAATGAATTTTTGAAAATGATGAAAGTCTGTGCACTTAGGCAGTGACTTAACTTTTTATTCAAAAAAGACCCCAAAAGTATCTTGGAATGTCTTGAAATTGTACACAGTCATAGTCAAACATGCCCTGAACAAGAATCCGTTGAATATATTTGCATATCTCTTGAAGAATATTTTTAATGAACTTTTGAAAATCAGGAAAGCGATCCATGCACTTGGACATTCCAAGTATGTTGAAATGTCTTGAAATTGTACTCAGTCATAGTCAACGACGCCCTGAACAAGAATCCGTTGAAAATATTTGCATATCTCTTAAGGAATATTTTTAATGAATTTTTGAAAATCAGGAAAGCGATCCATGCACTTAGGCAGTGACTTAACTTTTTTGTCAAAAAAGACCCCAAAAGTATCTTGGAATGTCTTGAAATTGTACACAGTCATAGTCAAGCATGCCCTGAACAAGAATCCGTTGAATATATTTGCATATCTCTTGAAGAATATTTTTAATGAATTTTTGAAAATCCGAAAAGCGATCCATGCACTTGGACATTCCAAGTATGTTGGAATGTCTTGAAATTGTACTCAGTCATAGTCAACGACGCCCTGAACAAGAATCAATTGAAAATATTTGCATATCTCTTAAGGAATATTTTTAATGAATTTTTGAAAATGAGGAAAGTCTCTGCACTTAGGCAGTGACTTAACTTTTTATTCAAAAAAGACCCCAAAAGTATCTTGGAATGTCTTGAAATTGTACACAGTCATAGTCAAGCATGCCCTGAACAAGAATCCGTTGAATATATTTGCATATCTCTTGAAGAATATTTTTAATGAACTTTTGAAAATCAGGAAAGCGATCCATGCACTTGGACATTCCAAGTATGTTGGAATGTCTTGAAATTGTACTCAGTCATAGTCAACGACGCCCTGAACAAGAATCCGTTGAAAATATTTGCATATCGTTTAAGGAATATTTTTAAAGAATTTCTGAAAATCAGGAAAGCGATCCATGCACTTAGGCAGTGACTTAACTTTTTCGTCAAAAAAGACCCCAAAAGTATCTTGGAATGTCTTGAAATTGTACACAGTCATAGTCAAGCATGCCCTGAACAAGAATCCGTTGAATATATTTGCATATCTCTTGAAGAATATTTTTAATGAATTTTTGAAAATCCGGAAAGCGATCCATGCACTTGGACATTCCAAGTATGGTGGAATGTCTTGAAATTGTACTCAGTCATAGTCAACAACGCCCTGAACAAGAATCCATTGAAAATATTTGCATATCTCTTAAGGAATATTTTTAATGAATTTTTGAAAATGATGAAAGTCTGTGCACTTAGGCAGTGACTTAACTTTTTATTCAAAAAAGACCCCAAAAGTATCTTGGAATGTCTTGAAATTGTACACAGTCATAGTCAAGCATGCCCTGAACAAGAATCCGTTGAATATATTTGCATATCTCTTGAAGAATATTTTTAATGAATTTTTGAAAATCCGAAAAGCGATCCATGCACTTGGACATTCCAAGTATGTTGGAATGTCTTGAAATTGTACTCAGTCATAGTCAACGACGCCCTGAACAAGAATCAATTGAAAATATTTGCATATCTCTTAAGGAATATTTTTAATGAATTTTTGAAAATTAGGAAAGCGATCCATGCACTTAGGCAGTGACTTAACTTTTGATGTTTTTGGTTTGTTTTCAAAGCATTAAAGCTGCAGGAGTTCATCCATGTCGCCCAGTCGCTGGAAACAAACGTTTGGACACCGTGGATCACACAGCAGGATATCAGGTGAGACGAAGGAAACGATCCACTTGCCCTGATGCACTTAGTGACTTGACTTTTTTTTCAAAAAAAACCCCAAAAGTAAATTGGAATGTCTTGAAATTGTACACAGTCATAGTCAAGCATGCCCTGAATAAGAATCCGTTGAATATATTTGCATATCTCTTGAAGAATATTTTTAATGAATTTTTGAAAGTCCGGAAAGCGATCCATGCACTTGGACATTCCAAGTATGTTGGAATGTCTTGAAATTGTACTCAGTCATAGTCAACGACGCCCTGAACAAGAATCCGTTGAAAATATTTGCATATCGCTTAAGGAATATTTTTAATGAATTTTTGAAAATCAGGAAAGCGATCCATGCACTTAGGCAGTGACTTAACTTTTTCGTCAAAAAAGACCCCAAAAGTATCTTGGAATGTCTTGAAATTGTACACAGTCATAGTCAAGCATGCCCTGAACAAGAATCCGTTGAATATATTTGCATATCTCTTGAGGAATATTTTTAATGAATTTTTGAAAATCAGGAAAGCGATCCATGCACTTAGGCAGTGACTTAACTTTTGATGTTTTTGGGTTGTTTTTAAAGAATTAAAGCTGCAGGAGTTCATCCATGTCGTCCAGTCGCTGGAAACAAACGTTTGGACACCGTGGATCACACAGCAGGATATCAGGTGAGACGAAGGAAACGATCCATTTGCCCTGATGCACTTAGTGACTTGACTTTTTAAAAAAAAAAAAACCCAAAAGTAAATTGGAATGTCTTGAAATTGTACACAGTCATAGTCAAGCATGCCCTGAACAAGAATCCGTTGAATATATTTGCATATCTCTTGAAGAATATTTTTAATGAATTTATGAAAATCCGAAAAGCGATCCATGCACTTGGACATTCCAAGTATGTTGGAATGTCTTGAAATTGTACTCAGTCATAGTCAACGACGCCCTGAACAAGAATCAATTGAAAATATTTGCATATCTCTTAAGGAATATTTTTAATGAATTTTTGAAAATGAGGAAAGTCTGTGCACTTAGGCAGTGACTTAACTTTTTATTCAAAAAAGACCCCAAAAGTATCTTGGAATGTCTTGAAATTGTACACAGTCATAGTCAAGCATGCCCTGAACAAGAATCCGTTGAATATATTTGCATATCTCTTGAAGAATATTTTTAATGAACTTTTGAAAATCAGGAAGGCGATCCATGCACTTGGACATTCCAAGTATGTTGGAATGTCTTGAAATTGTACTCAGTCATAGTCAACGACGCCCTGAACAAGAATCCGTTGAAAATATTTGCATATCGCTTAAGGAATATTTTTAATGAATTTTTGAAAATCAGGAAAGCGATCCATGCACTTAGGCAGTGACTTAACTTTTTTGTCAAAAAAGACCCCAAAAGTATCTTGGAATGTCTTGAAATTGTACACAGTCATAGTCAAGCATGCCCTGAACAAGAATCCGTTGAATATATTTGCATATCTCTTGAAGAATATTTTTAATGAATTTTTGAAAATCCGAAAAGCAATCGATGCACTTGGACATTCCAAGTATGTTGGAATGTCTTGAAATTGTACTCAGTCATAGTCAACGACGCCCTGAACAAGAATCAATTGAAAATATTTGCATATCTCTTAAGGAATATTTTTAATGAATTTTTGAAAATGAGGAAAGTCTGTGCACTTAGGCAGTGACTTAACTTTTTATTCAAAGAAGACCCCAAAAGTATCTTGGAATGTCTTGAAATTGTACACAGTCATAGTCAGGCATGCCCTGAACAAGAATCCGTTGAATATATTTGCATATCTCTTGAAGAATATTTTTAATGAACTTTTGAAAATCAGGAAAGCGATCCATGCACTTGGACATTCCAAGTATGTTGGAATGTCTTGAAATTGTACTCAGTCATAGTCAACGACGCCCTGAACAAGAATCCGTTGAAAATATTTGCATATCGTTTAAGGAATATTTTTAAAGAATTTCTGAAAATCAGGAAAGCGATCCATGCACTTAGGCAGTGACTTAACTTTTTCGTCAAAAAAGACCCCAAAAGTATCTTGGAATGTCTTGAAATTGTACACAGTCATAGTCAAGCATGCCCTGAACAAGAATCCGTTGAATATATTTGCATATCTCTTGAGGAATATTTTTAATGAATTTTTGAAAATCAGGAAAGCGATCCATGCACTTAGGCAGTGACTTAACTTTTGATGTTTTTGGGTTGTTTTTAAAGAATTAAAGCTGCAGGAGTTCATCCATGTCGTCCAGTCGCTGGAAACAAACGTTTGGACACCGTGGATCACACAGCAGGATATCAGGTGAGACGAAGGAAACGATCCATTTGCCCTGATGCACTTAGTGACTTGACTTTTTAAAAAAAAAAAAACCCAAAAGTAAATTGGAATGTCTTGAAATTGTACACAGTCATAGTCAAGCATGCCCTGAACAAGAATCCGTTGAATATATTTGCATATCTCTTGAAGAATATTTTTAATGAATTTATGAAAATCCGAAAAGCGATCCATGCACTTGGACATTCCAAGTATGTTGGAATGTCTTGAAATTGTACTCAGTCATAGTCAACGACGCCCTGAACAAGAATCAATTGAAAATATTTGCATATCTCTTAAGGAATATTTTTAATGAATTTTTGAAAATGAGGAAAGTCTGTGCACTTAGGCAGTGACTTAACTTTTTATTCAAAAAAGACCCCAAAAGTATCTTGGAATGTCTTGAAATTGTACACAGTCATAGTCAAGCATGCCCTGAACAAGAATCCGTTGAATATATTTGCATATCTCTTGAAGAATATTTTTAATGAACTTTTGAAAATCAGGAAGGCGATCCATGCACTTGGACATTCCAAGTATGTTGGAATGTCTTGAAATTGTACTCAGTCATAGTCAACGACGCCCTGAACAAGAATCCGTTGAAAATATTTGCATATCGCTTAAGGAATATTTTTAATGAATTTTTGAAAATCAGGAAAGCGATCCATGCACTTAGGCAGTGACTTAACTTTTTTGTCAAAAAAGACCCCAAAAGTATCTTGGAATGTCTTGAAATTGTACACAGTCATAGTCAAGCATGCCCTGAACAAGAATCCGTTGAATATATTTGCATATCTCTTGAAGAATATTTTTAATGAATTTTTGAAAATCCGAAAAGCAATCGATGCACTTGGACATTCCAAGTATGTTGGAATGTCTTGAAATTGTACTCAGTCATAGTCAACGACGCCCTGAACAAGAATCAATTGAAAATATTTGCATATCTCTTAAGGAATATTTTTAATGAATTTTTGAAAATGAGGAAAGTCTGTGCACTTAGGCAGTGACTTAACTTTTTATTCAAAGAAGACCCCAAAAGTATCTTGGAATGTCTTGAAATTGTACACAGTCATAGTCAGGCATGCCCTGAACAAGAATCCGTTGAATATATTTGCATATCTCTTGAAGAATATTTTTAATGAACTTTTGAAAATCAGGAAAGCGATCCATGCACTTGGACATTCCAAGTATGTTGGAATGTCTTGAAATTGTACTCAGTCATAGTCAACGACGCCCTGAACAAGAATCCGTTGAAAATATTTGCATATCGCTTAAGGAATATTTTTAATGAATTTTTGAAAATCAGGAAAGCGATCCATGCACTTAGGCAGTGACTTAACTTTTTTGTCAAAAAAGACCCCAAAAGTATCTTGGAATGTCTTGAAATTGTACACAGTCATAGTCAAGCATGCCCTGAACAAGAATCCGTTGAATATATTTGCATATCTCTTGAAGAATATTTTAAATGAATTTTTGAAAATCCGAAAAGCGATCCATGCACTTGGACATTCCAAGTATGTTGGAATGTCTTGAAATTGTACTCAGTCATAGTCAACGACGCCCTGAACAAGAATCAATTGAAAATATTTGCATATCTCTTAAGGAATATTTTTAATGAATTTTTGAAAATGATGAAAGTCTGTGCACTTAGGCAGTGACTTAACTTTTTATTCAAAAAAGACCCCAAAAGTATCTTGGAATGTCTTGAAATTGTACACAGTCATAGTCAAGCATGCCCTGAACAAGAATCCGTTGAATATATTTGCATATCTCTTGAAGAATATTTTTAATGAATTTTTGAAAATCCGGAAAGCGATCCATGCACTTGGACATTCCAAGTATGTTGGAATGTCTTGAAATTGTACTCAGTCATAGTCAACGACGCCCTGAACAAGAATCCGTTGAAAATATTTGCATATCGCTTAAGGAATATTTTTAATGAATTTTTGAAAATCAGGAAAGCGATCCATGCACTTAGGCAGTGACTTAACTTTTTCGTCAAAAAAGACCCCAAAAGTATCTTGGAATGTCTTGAAATTGTACACAGTCATAGTCAAGCATGCCCTGAACAAGAATCCGTTGAATATATTTGCATATCTCTTGAAGAATATTTTTAATGAATTTTTGAAAATCCGAAAAGCGATCCATGCACTTGGACATTCCAAGTATGTTGGAATGTCTTGAAATTGTACTCAGTCATAGTCAACGACGCCCTGAACAAGAATCAATTGAAAATATTTGCATATCTCTTAAGGAATATTTTTAATGAATTTTTGAAAATGAGGAAAGTCTGTGCACTTAGGCAGTGACTTAACTTTTTATTCAAAAAAGACCCCAAAAGTATCTTGGAATGTCTTGAAATTGTACACAGTCATAGTCAAGCATGCCCTGAACAAGAATCCGTTGAATATATTTGCATATCTCTTGAAGAATATTTTTAATGAACTTTTGAAAATCAGGAAAGCGATCCATGCACTTGGACATTCCAAGTATGTTGGAATGTCTTGAAATTGTACTCAGTCATAGTCAACGACGCCCTGAACAAGAATCCGTTGAAAATATTTGCATATCGTTTAAGGAATATTTTTAAAGAATTTCTGAAATTCAGGAAAGCGATCCATGCACTTAGGCAGTGACTTAACTTTTTCGTCAAAAAAGACCCCAAAAGTATCTTGGAATGTCTTGAAATTGTACACAGTCATAGTCAAGCATGCCCTGAACAAGAATCCGTTGAATATATTTGCATATCTCTTGAAGAATATTTTTAATGAATTTTTGAAAATCCGGAAAGCGATCCATGCACTTGGACATTCCAAGTATGTTGGAATGTCTTGAAATTGTACTCGGTCATAGTCAACGACGCCCTGAACAAGAATCCATTGAAAATATTTGCATATCGCTTAAGGAATATTTTTAATGAATTTTTGAAAATGATGAAAGTCTGTGCACTGAGGCAGTGACTTAACTTTTTATTCAAAAAAGACCCCAAAGGTATCTTGGAATGTCTTGAAATTGTACACAGTCATAGTCAAGCATGCCCTGAACAAGAATCCGTTGAATATATTTGCATATCTCTTGAAGAATATTTTTAATGAACTTTTGAAAATCAGGAAAGCGATCCATGCACTTGGACATTCCAAGTATGTTGGAATGTCTTGAAATTGTACTCAGTCATAGTCAACGACGCCCTGAACAAGAATCCGTTGAAAATATTTGCATATCGTTTAAGGAATATTTTTAAAGAATTTCTGAAAATCAGGAAAGCGATCCATGCACTTAGGCAGTGACTTAACTTTTTCGTCAAAAAAGACCCCAAAAGTATCTTGGAATGTCTTGAAATTGTACACAGTCATAGTCAAGCATGCCCTTGACACGAATCCGTTGAATATATTTGCATATCTCTTGAAGAATATTTTTAATGAATTTTTGAAAATCCGAAAAGCGATCCATGCACTTGGACATTCCAAGTATGTTGGAATGTCTTGAAATTGTACTCAGTCATAGTCAACGACGCCCTGAACAAGAATCAATTGAAAATATTTGCATATCTCTTAAGGAATATTTTTAATGAATTTTTGAAAATGAGGAAAGTCTGTGCACTTAGGCAGTGACTTAACTTTTTATTCAAAAAAGACCCCAAAAGTATCCTGGAATGTCTTGAAATTGTACACAGTCATAGTCAAGCATGCCCTGAACAAGAATCCGTTGAATATATTTGCATATCTCTTGAAGAATATTTTTAATGAACTTTTGAAAATCAGGAAAGCGATCCATGCACTTGGACATTCCAAGTATGTTGGAATGTCTTGAAATTGTACTCAGTCATAGTCAACGACGCCCTGAACAAGAATCCGTTGAAAATATTTGCATATCGTTTAAGGAATATTTTTAAAGAATTTCTGAAAATCAGGAAAGCGATCCATGCACTTAGGCAGTGACTTAACTTTTTCGTCAAAAAAGACCCCAAAAGTATCTTGGAATGTCTTGAAATTGTACACAGTCATAGTCAAGCATGCCCTGAACAAGAATCTGTTGAATATATTTGCATATCTCTTGAAGAATATTTTTAATGAATTTTTGAAAATCCGAAAAGCGATCCATGCACTTGGACATTCCAAGTATGTTGGAATGTCTTGAAATTGTACTCGGTCATAGTCAACGACGCCCTGAACAAGAATCCATTGAAAATATTTGCATATCTCTTAAGGAATATTTTTAATGAATTTTTGAAAATGATGAAAGTCTGTGCACTTAGGCAGTGACTTAACTTTT
This sequence comes from Microchirus variegatus, assembly GCF_963457635.1. Classification (NCBI taxonomy): domain Eukaryota; kingdom Metazoa; phylum Chordata; class Actinopteri; order Pleuronectiformes; family Soleidae; genus Microchirus; species Microchirus variegatus. The sequence continues at coordinate 642,940 of NW_028154686.1, read as the reverse complement.
TATCCAAAAAAGACCCCAAAGGTATCTTGGAATGTCTTGAAATTGTACACAGTCATAGTCAAGCATGCCCTGAACAAGAATCCGTTGAATATATTTGCATATCTCTTGAAGAATATTTTTAATGAATTTTTGAAAATCCGAAAAGCGATCCATGCACTTGGACATTCCAAGTATGTTGGAATGTCTTTAAATTGTACTCAGTCATAGTCAACGACGCCCTGAACAAGAATCAATTGAAAATATTTGCATATCTCTTAAGGAATATTTTTAATGAATTTTTGAAAATGAGGAAAGTCTGTGCACTTAGGCAGTGACTTAACTTTTTATTCAAAAAAGACCCCAAAAGTATCTTGGAATGTCTTGAAATTGTACACAGTCATAGTCAAGCATGCCCTGAACAAGAATCCGTTGAATATATTTGCATATCTCTTGAAGAATATTTTTAATGAACTTTTGAAAATCAGGAAAGCGATCCATGCACTTGGACATTCCAAGTATGTTGGAATGTCTTGAAATTGTACTCAGTCATAGTCAACGACGCCCTGAACAAGAATCCGTTGAAAATATTTGCATATCGTTTAAGGAATATTTTTAAAGAATTTCTGAAAATCAGGAAAGCGATCCATGCACTTAGGCAGTGACTTAACTTTTTCGTCAAAAAAAATCCCAAAGGTATCTTGGAATGTCTTGAAATTGTACACAGTCATAGTCAAGCATGCCCTGAACAAGAATCCGTTGAATATATTTGCATATCTCTTGAAGAATATTTTTAATGAATTTTTGAAAATCCGGAAAGCGATCCATGCACTTGGACATTCCAAGTATGTTGGAATGTCTTGAAATTGTACTCAGTCATAGTCAACAACGCCCTGAACAAGAATCCATTGAAAATATTTTCATATCTCTTAAGGAATATTTTTAATGAATTTTTGAAAATGAGGAAAGTCTGTGCACTTAGGCAGTGACTTAACTTTTTATTCAAAAAAGACCCCAAAAGTATCTTGGAATGTCTTGAAATTGTACACAGTCATAGTCAAGCATGCCCTGAACAAGAATCCGTTGAATATATTTGCATATCTCTTGAAGAATATTTTTAATGAACTTTTGAAAATCAGGAAAGCGATCCATGCACTTGGACATTCCAAGTATGTTGGAATGTTTTGAAATTGTACTCAGTCATAGTCAACGACGCCCTGAACAAGAATCCGTTGAAAATATTTGCATATCGTTTAAGGAATATTTTTAATGAATTTTTGAAAATCAGAAAAGCGATCCATGCACTTAGGCAGTGACTTAACTTTTTTGTCAAAAAAGACCCCAAAAGTATCTTGGAATGTCTTGAAATTGTACACAGTCATAGTCAAGCATGCCCTGAACAAGAATCCGTTGAATATATTTGCATATCTCTTGAAGAATATTTTTAATGAATTTTTGAAAATCCGAAAAGCGATCCATGCACTTGGACATTCCAAGTATGTTGGAATGTCTTGAAATTGTACTCAGTCATAGTCAACGACGCCCTGAACAAGAATCAATTGAAAATATTTGCATATCTCTTAAGGAATATTTTTAATGAATTTTTGAAAATGAGGAAAGTCTGTGCACTTAGGCAGTGACTTAACTTTTTATTCAAAAAAGACCCCAAAAGTATCCTGGAATGTCTTGAAATTGTACACAGTCATAGTCAAGCATGCCCTGAACAAGAATCCGTTGAATATATTTGCATATCTCTTGAAGAATATTTTTAATGAATTTTTGAAAATCAGGAAAGCGATCCATGCACTTGGACATTCCAAGTATGTTGGAATGTCTTGAAATTGTACTCAGTCATAGTCAACGACGCCCTGAACAAGAATCTGTTGAAAATATTTGCATATCGTTTAAGGAATATTTTTAAAGAATTTCTGAAAATCAGGAAAGCGATCCATGCACTTAGGCAGTGACTTAACTTTTTCGTCAAAAAAGACCCCAAAAGTATCTTGGAATGTCTTGAAATTGTACACAGTCATAGTCAAGCATGCCCTGAACAAGAATCCGTTGAATATATTTGCATATCTCTTGAAGAATATTTTTAATGAATTTTTGAAAATCCGAAAAGCGATCCATGCACTTGGACATTCCAAGTATGTTGGAATGTCTTGAAATTGTACTCGGTCATAGTCAACGACGCCCTGAACAAGAATCCATTGAAAATATTTGCATATCTCTTAAGGAATATTTTTAATGAATTTTTGAAAATGATGAAAGTCTGTGCACTTAGGCAGTGACTTAACTTTTTATCCAAAAAAGACCCCAAAGGTATCTTGGAATGTCTTGAAATTGTACACAGTCATAGTCAAGCATGCCCTGAACAAGAATCCGTTGAATATATTTGCATATCTCTTGAAGAATATTTTTAATGAACTTTTGAAAATCAGGAAAGCGATCCATGCACTTGGACATTCCAAGTATGTTGGAATGTCTTGAAATTGTACTCAGTCATAGTCAACGACGCCCTGAACAAGAATCCGTTGAAAATATTGGCATATCGCTTAAGGAATATTTTTAATGAATTTTTGAAAATCAGGAAAGCGATCCATGCACTTAGGCAGTGACTTAACTTTTTTGTCAAAAAAGACCCCAAAAGTATCTTGGAATCTCTTGAAATTGTACACAGTCATAGTCAAGCATGCCCTGAACAAGAATCCGTTGAATATATTTGCATATCTCTTGAAGAATATTTTTAATGAATTTTTGAAAATCCGAAAAGCGATCCATGCACTTGGACATTCCAAGTATGTTGGAATGTCTTTAAATTGTACTCAGTCATAGTCAACGACGCCCTGAACAAGAATCAATTGAAAATATTTGCATATCTCTTAAGGAATATTTTTAATGAATTTTTGAAAATGATGAAAGTCTGTGCACTTAGGCAGTGACTTAACTTTTTATTCAAAAAAGACCCCAAAAGTATCTTGGAATGTCTTGAAATTGTACACAGTCATAGTCAAACATGCCCTGAACAAGAATCCGTTGAATATATTTGCATATCTCTTGAAGAATATTTTTAATGAACTTTTGAAAATCAGGAAAGCGATCCATGCACTTGGACATTCCAAGTATGTTGAAATGTCTTGAAATTGTACTCAGTCATAGTCAACGACGCCCTGAACAAGAATCCGTTGAAAATATTTGCATATCTCTTAAGGAATATTTTTAATGAATTTTTGAAAATCAGGAAAGCGATCCATGCACTTAGGCAGTGACTTAACTTTTTTGTCAAAAAAGACCCCAAAAGTATCTTGGAATGTCTTGAAATTGTACACAGTCATAGTCAAGCATGCCCTGAACAAGAATCCGTTGAATATATTTGCATATCTCTTGAAGAATATTTTTAATGAATTTTTGAAAATCCGAAAAGCGATCCATGCACTTGGACATTCCAAGTATGTTGGAATGTCTTGAAATTGTACTCAGTCATAGTCAACGACGCCCTGAACAAGAATCAATTGAAAATATTTGCATATCTCTTAAGGAATATTTTTAATGAATTTTTGAAAATGAGGAAAGTCTCTGCACTTAGGCAGTGACTTAACTTTTTATTCAAAAAAGACCCCAAAAGTATCTTGGAATGTCTTGAAATTGTACACAGTCATAGTCAAGCATGCCCTGAACAAGAATCCGTTGAATATATTTGCATATCTCTTGAAGAATATTTTTAATGAACTTTTGAAAATCAGGAAAGCGATCCATGCACTTGGACATTCCAAGTATGTTGGAATGTCTTGAAATTGTACTCAGTCATAGTCAACGACGCCCTGAACAAGAATCCGTTGAAAATATTTGCATATCGTTTAAGGAATATTTTTAAAGAATTTCTGAAAATCAGGAAAGCGATCCATGCACTTAGGCAGTGACTTAACTTTTTCGTCAAAAAAGACCCCAAAAGTATCTTGGAATGTCTTGAAATTGTACACAGTCATAGTCAAGCATGCCCTGAACAAGAATCCGTTGAATATATTTGCATATCTCTTGAAGAATATTTTTAATGAATTTTTGAAAATCCGAAAAGCGATCCATGCACTTGGACATTCCAAGTATGTTGGAATGTCTTGAAATTGTACTCAGTCATAGTCAACGACGCCCTGAACAAGAATCAATTGAAAATATTTGCATATCTCTTAAGGAATATTTTTAATGAATTTTTGAAAATTAGGAAAGCGATCCATGCACTTAGGCAGTGACTTAACTTTTGATGTTTTTGGTTTGTTTTCAAAGCATTAAAGCTGCAGGAGTTCATCCATGTCGCCCAGTCGCTGGAAACAAACGTTTGGACACCGTGGATCACACAGCAGGATATCAGGTGAGACGAAGGAAACGATCCACTTGCCCTGATGCACTTAGTGACTTGACTTTTTTTTCAAAAAAAACCCCAAAAGTAAATTGGAATGTCTTGAAATTGTACACAGTCATAGTCAAGCATGCCCTGAATAAGAATCCGTTGAATATATTTGCATATCTCTTGAAGAATATTTTTAATGAATTTTTGAAAGTCCGGAAAGCGATCCATGCACTTGGACATTCCAAGTATGTTGGAATGTCTTGAAATTGTACTCAGTCATAGTCAACGACGCCCTGAACAAGAATCCGTTGAAAATATTTGCATATCGCTTAAGGAATATTTTTAATGAATTTTTGAAAATCAGGAAAGCGATCCATGCACTTAGGCAGTGACTTAACTTTTTCGTCAAAAAAGACCCCAAAAGTATCTTGGAATGTCTTGAAATTGTACACAGTCATAGTCAAGCATGCCCTGAACAAGAATCCGTTGAATATATTTGCATATCTCTTGAGGAATATTTTTAATGAATTTTTGAAAATCAGGAAAGCGATCCATGCACTTAGGCAGTGACTTAACTTTTGATGTTTTTGGGTTGTTTTTAAAGAATTAAAGCTGCAGGAGTTCATCCATGTCGTCCAGTCGCTGGAAACAAACGTTTGGACACCGTGGATCACACAGCAGGATATCAGGTGAGACGAAGGAAACGATCCATTTGCCCTGATGCACTTAGTGACTTAACTTTTTATTCAAAAAAGACCCCAAAAGTATCTTGGAATGTCTTGAAATTGTACACAGTCATAGTCAAGCATGCCCTGAACAAGAATCCGTTGAATATATTTGCATATCTCTTGAAGAATATTTTTAATGAATTTTTGAAAATCCGAAAAGCGATCCATGCACTTGGACATTCCAAGTATGTTGGAATGTCTTGAAATTGTACTCAGTCATAGTCAACGACGCCCTGAACAAGAATCAATTGAAAATATTTGCATATCTCTTAAGGAATATTTTTAATGAATTTTTGAAAATGAGGAAAGTCTCTGCACTTAGGCAGTGACTTAACTTTTTATTCAAAAAAGACCCCAAAAGTATCTTGGAATGTCTTGAAATTGTACACAGTCATAGTCAAGCATGCCCTGAACAAGAATCCGTTGAATATATTTGCATATCTCTTGAAGAATATTTTTAATGAACTTTTGAAAATCAGGAAAGCGATCCATGCACTTGGACATTCCAAGTATGTTGGAATGTCTTGAAATTGTACTCAGTCATAGTCAACGACGCCCTGAACAAGAATCCGTTGAAAATATTTGCATATCGTTTAAGGAATATTTTTAAAGAATTTCTGAAAATCAGGAAAGCGATCCATGCACTTAGGCAGTGACTTAACTTTTTCGTCAAAAAAGACCCCAAAAGTATCTTGGAATGTCTTGAAATTGTACACAGTCATAGTCAAGCATGCCCTGAACAAGAATCCGTTGAATATATTTGCATATCTCTTGAAGAATATTTTTAATGAATTTTTGAAAATCCGAAAAGCGATCCATGCACTTGGACATTCCAAGTATGTTGGAATGTCTTGAAATTGTACTCAGTCATAGTCAACGACGCCCTGAACAAGAATCAATTGAAAATATTTGCATATCTCTTAAGGAATATTTTTAATGAATTTTTGAAAATTAGGAAAGCGATCCATGCACTTAGGCAGTGACTTAACTTTTGATGTTTTTGGTTTGTTTTCAAAGCATTAAAGCTGCAGGAGTTCATCCATGTCGCCCAGTCGCTGGAAACAAACGTTTGGACACCGTGGATCACACAGCAGGATATCAGGTGAGACGAAGGAAACGATCCACTTGCCCTGATGCACTTAGTGACTTGACTTTTTTTTCAAAAAAAACCCCAAAAGTAAATTGGAATGTCTTGAAATTGTACACAGTCATAGTCAAGCATGCCCTGAATAAGAATCCGTTGAATATATTTGCATATCTCTTGAAGAATATTTTTAATGAATTTTTGAAAGTCCGGAAAGCGATCCATGCACTTGGACATTCCAAGTATGTTGGAATGTCTTGAAATTGTACTCAGTCATAGTCAACGACGCCCTGAACAAGAATCCGTTGAAAATATTTGCATATCGCTTAAGGAATATTTTTAATGAATTTTTGAAAATCAGGAAAGCGATCCATGCACTTAGGCAGTGACTTAACTTTTTCGTCAAAAAAGACCCCAAAAGTATCTTGGAATGTCTTGAAATTGTACACAGTCATAGTCAAGCATGCCCTGAACAAGAATCCGTTGAATATATTTGCATATCTCTTGAGGAATATTTTTAATGAATTTTTGAAAATCAGGAAAGCGATCCATGCACTTAGGCAGTGACTTAACTTTTGATGTTTTTGGGTTGTTTTTAAAGAATTAAAGCTGCAGGAGTTCATCCATGTCGTCCAGTCGCTGGAAACAAACGTTTGGACACCGTGGATCACACAGCAGGATATCAGGTGAGACGAAGGAAACGATCCATTTGCCCTGATGCACTTAGTGACTTGACTTTTTAAAAAAAAAAAAACCCAAAAGTAAATTGGAATGTCTTGAAATTGTACACAGTCATAGTCAAGCATGCCCTGAACAAGAATCCGTTGAATATATTTGCATATCTCTTGAAGAATATTTTTAATGAATTTATGAAAATCCGAAAAGCGATCCATGCACTTGGACATTCCAAGTATGTTGGAATGTCTTGAAATTGTACTCAGTCATAGTCAACGACGCCCTGAACAAGAATCAATTGAAAATATTTGCATATCTCTTAAGGAATATTTTTAATGAATTTTTGAAAATGAGGAAAGTCTGTGCACTTAGGCAGTGACTTAACTTTTTATTCAAAAAAGACCCCAAAAGTATCTTGGAATGTCTTGAAATTGTACACAGTCATAGTCAAGCATGCCCTGAACAAGAATCCGTTGAATATATTTGCATATCTCTTGAAGAATATTTTTAATGAACTTTTGAAAATCAGGAAAGCGATCCATGCACTTGGACATTCCAAGTATGTTGGAATGTCTTGAAATTGTACTCAGTCATAGTCAACGACGCCCTGAACAAGAATCCGTTGAAAATATTTGCATATCGCTTAAGGAATATTTTTAATGAATTTTTGAAAATCAGGAAAGCGATCCATGCACTTAGGCAGTGACTTAACTTTTTTGTCAAAAAAGACCCCAAAAGTATCTTGGAATGTCTTGAAATTGTACACAGTCATAGTCAAGCATGCCCTGAACAAGAATCCGTTGAATATATTTGCATATCTCTTGAAGAATATTTTTAATGAATTTTTGAAAATCCGAAAAGCAATCGATGCACTTGGACATTCCAAGTATGTTGGAATGTCTTGAAATTGTACTCAGTCATAGTCAACGACGCCCTGAACAAGAATCAATTGAAAATATTTGCATATCTCTTAAGGAATATTTTTAATGAATTTTTGAAAATGAGGAAAGTCTGTGCACTTAGGCAGTGACTTAACTTTTTATTCAAAGAAGACCCCAAAAGTATCTTGGAATGTCTTGAAATTGTACACAGTCATAGTCAGGCATGCCCTGAACAAGAATCCGTTGAATATATTTGCATATCTCTTGAAGAATATTTTTAATGAACTTTTGAAAATCAGGAAAGCGATCCATGCACTTGGACATTCCAAGTATGTTGGAATGTCTTGAAATTGTACTCAGTCATAGTCAACGACGCCCTGAACAAGAATCCGTTGAAAATATTTGCATATCGCTTAAGGAATATTTTTAATGAATTTTTGAAAATCAGGAAAGCGATCCATGCACTTAGGCAGTGACTTAACTTTTTTGTCAAAAAAGACCCCAAAAGTATCTTGGAATGTCTTGAAATTGTACACAGTCATAGTCAAGCATGCCCTGAACAAGAATCCGTTGAATATATTTGCATATCTCTTGAAGAATATTTTAAATGAATTTTTGAAAATCCGAAAAGCGATCCATGCACTTGGACATTCCAAGTATGTTGGAATGTCTTGAAATTGTACTCAGTCATAGTCAACGACGCCCTGAACAAGAATCCGTTGAAAATATTTGCATATCGCTTAAGGAATATTTTTAATGAATTTTTGAAAATCAGGAAAGCGATCCATGCACTTAGGCAGTGACTTAACTTTTTCGTCAAAAAAGACCCCAAAAGTATCTTGGAATGTCTTGAAATTGTACACAGTCATAGTCAAGCATGCCCTGAACAAGAATCCGTTGAATATATTTGCATATCTCTTGAAGAATATTTTTAATGAATTTTTGAAAATCCGAAAAGCGATCCATGCACTTGGACATTCCAAGTATGTTGGAATGTCTTGAAATTGTACTCAGTCATAGTCAACGACGCCCTGAACAAGAATCAATTGAAAATATTTGCATATCTCTTAAGGAATATTTTTAATGAATTTTTGAAAATGAGGAAAGTCTGTGCACTTAGGCAGTGACTTAACTTTTTATTCAAAAAAGACCCCAAAAGTATCTTGGAATGTCTTGAAATTGTACACAGTCATAGTCAAGCATGCCCTGAACAAGAATCCGTTGAATATATTTGCATATCTCTTGAAGAATATTTTTAATGAACTTTTGAAAATCAGGAAAGCGATCCATGCACTTGGACATTCCAAGTATGTTGGAATGTCTTGAAATTGTACTCAGTCATAGTCAACGACGCCCTGAACAAGAATCCGTTGAAAATATTTGCATATCGTTTAAGGAATATTTTTAAAGAATTTCTGAAATTCAGGAAAGCGATCCATGCACTTAGGCAGTGACTTAACTTTTTCGTCAAAAAAGACCCCAAAAGTATCTTGGAATGTCTTGAAATTGTACACAGTCATAGTCAAGCATGCCCTGAACAAGAATCCGTTGAATATATTTGCATATCTCTTGAAGAATATTTTTAATGAATTTTTGAAAATCCAGAAAGCGATCCATGCACTTGGACATTCCAAGTATGTTGGAATGTCTTGAAATTGTACTCGGTCATAGTCAACGACGCCCTGAACAAGAATCCATTGAAAATATTTGCATATCGCTTAAGGAATATTTTTAATGAATTTTTGAAAATGATGAAAGTCTGTGCACTGAGGCAGTGACTTAACTTTTTATTCAAAAAAGACCCCAAAGGTATCTTGGAATGTCTTGAAATTGTACACAGTCATAGTCAAGCATGCCCTGAACAAGAATCCGTTGAATATATTTGCATATCTCTTGAAGAATATTTTTAATGAACTTTTGAAAATCAGGAAAGCGATCCATGCACTTGGACATTCCAAGTATGTTGGAATGTCTTGAAATTGTACTCAGTCATAGTCAACGACGCCCTGAACAAGAATCCGTTGAAAATATTTGCATATTGTTTAAGGAATATTTTTAAAGAATTTCTGAAAATCAGGAAAGCGATCCATGCACTTAGGCAGTGACTTAACTTTTTATTCAAAAAAGACCCCAAAAGTATCTTGGAATGTCTTGAAATTGTACACAGTCATAGTCAAGCATGCCCTTGACACGAATCCGTTGAATATATTTGCATATCTCTTGAAGAATATTTTTAATGAATTTTTGAAAATCCGAAAAGCGATCCATGCACTTGGACATTCCAAGTATGTTGGAATGTCTTGAAATTGTACTCAGTCATAGTCAACGACGCCCTGAACAAGAATCAATTGAAAATATTTGCATATCTCTTAAGGAATATTTTTAATGAATTTTTGAAAATGAGGAAAGTCTGTGCACTTAGGCAGTGACTTAACTTTTTATTCAAAAAAGACCCCAAAAGTATCCTGGAATGTCTTGAAATTGTACACAGTCATAGTCAAGCATGCCCTGAACAAGAATCCGTTGAATATATTTGCATATCTCTTGAAGAATATTTTTAATGAACTTTTGAAAATCAGGAAAGCGATCCATGCACTTGGACATTCCAAGTATGTTGGAATGTCTTGAAATTGTACTCAGTCATAGTCAACGACGCCCTGAACAAGAATCCGTTGAAAATATTTGCATATCGTTTAAGGAATATTTTTAAAGAATTTCTGAAAATCAGGAAAGCGATCCATGCACTTAGGCAGTGACTTAACTTTTTCGTCAAAAAAGACCCCAAAAGTATCTTGGAATGTCTTGAAATTATACACAGTCATAGTCAAGCATGCCCTGAACAAGAATCCGTTGAATATATTTGCATATCTCTTGAAGAATATTTTTAATGAATTTTTGAAAATCCGAAAAGCGATCCATGCACTTGGACATTCCAAGTATGTTGGAATGTCTTGAAATTGTACTCGGTCATAGTCAACGACGCCCTGAACAAGAATCCATTGAAAATATTTGCATATCTCTTAAGGAATATTTTTAATGAATTTTTGAAAATGATGAAAGTCTGTGCACTTAGGCAGTGACTTAACTTTTTATCCAAAAAAGACCCCAAAGGTATCTTGGAATGTCTTGAAATTGTACACAGTCATAGTCAAGCATGCCCTGAACAAGAATCCGTTGAATATATTTGCATATCTCTTGAAGAATATTTTTAATGAATTTTTGAAAATCCGAAAAGCGATCCATGCACTTGGACATTCCAAGTATGTTGGAATGTCTTTAAATTGTACTCAGTCATAGTCAACGACGCCCTGAACAAGAATCAATTGAAAATATTTGCATATCTCTTAAGGAATATTTTTAATGAATTTTTGAAAATGATGAAAGTCTGTGCACTTAGGCAGTGACTTAACTTTTTATTCAAAAAAGACCCCAAAAGTATCTTGGAATGTCTTGAAATTGTACACAGTCATAGTCAAGCATGCCCTGAACAAGAATCCGTTGAATATATTTGCATATCTCTTGAAGAATATTTTTAATGAACTTTTGAAAATCAGGAAAGCGATCCATGCACTTGGACATTCCAAGTATGTTGGAATGTCTTGAAATTGTACTCAGTCATAGTCAACGACGCCCTGAACAAGAATCCGTTGAAAATATTTGCATATCGTTTAAGGAATATTTTTAAAGAATTTCTGAAAATCAGGAAAGCGATCCATGCACTTAGGCAGTGACTTAACTTTTTCGTCAAAAAAGACCCCAAAGGTATCTTGGAATGTCTTGAAATTGTACACAGTCATAGTCAACAACGCCCTGAACAAGAATCCATTGAAAATATTTTCATATCTCTTAAGGAATATTTTTAATGAATTTTTGAAAATGAGGAAAGTCTGTGCACTTAGGCAGTGACTTAACTTTTTATTCAAAAAAGACCCCAAAAGTATCTTGGAATGTCTTGAAATTGTACACAGTCATAGTCAACAACGCCCTGAACAAGAATCCATTGAAAATATTTTCATATCTCTTAAGGAATATTTTTAATGAATTTTTGAAAATGAGGAAAGTCTGTGCACTTAGGCAGTGACTTAACTTTTTATTCAAAAAAGACCCCAAAAGTATCTTGGAATGTCTTGAAATTGTACACAGTCATAGTCAAGCATGCCCTGAACAAGAATCCGTTGAATATATTTGCATATCTCTTGAAGAATATTTTTAATGAACTTTTGAAAATCAGGAAAGCGATCCATGCACTTGGACATTCCAAGTATGTTGGAATGTTTTGAAATTGTACTCAGTCATAGTCAACGACGCCCTGAACAAGAATCCGTTGAAAATATTTGCATATCGTTTAAGGAATATTTTTAATGAATTTTTGAAAATCAGAAAAGCGATCCATGCACTTAGGCAGTGACTTAACTTTTTATTCAAAAAAGACCCCAAAAGTATCCTGGAATGTCTTGAAATTGTACACAGTCATAGTCAAGCATGCCCTGAACAAGAATCCGTTGAATATATTTGCATATCTCTTGAAGAATATTTTTAATGAATTTTTGAAAATCAGGAAAGCGATCCATGCACTTGGACATTCCAAGTATGTTGGAATGTCTTGAAATTGTACTCAGTCATAGTCAACGACGCCCTGAACAAGAATCCGTTGAAAATATTTGCATATCGTTTAAGGAATATTTTTAAAGAATTTCTGAAAATCAGGAAATCGATCCATGCACTTAGGCAGTGACTTAACTTTTTCGTCAAAAAAGACCCCAAAAGTATCTTGGAATGTCTTGAAATTGTACACAGTCATAGTCAAGCATGCCCTGAACAAGAATCCGTTGAATATATTTGCATATCTCTTGAAGAATATTTTTAATGAATTTTTGAAAATCCGAAAAGCGATCCATGCACTTGGACATTCCAAGTATGTTGGAATGTCTTGAAATTGTACTCGGTCATAGTCAACGACGCCCTGAACAAGAATCCATTGAAAATATTTGCATATCTCTTAAGGAATATTTTTAATGAATTTTTGAAAATGATGAAAGTCTGTGCACTTAGGCAGTGACTTAACTTTTTATCCAAAAAAGACCCCAAAGGTATCTTGGAATGTCTTGAAATTGTACACAGTCATAGTCAAGCATGCCCTGAACAAGAATCCGTTGAATATATTTGCATATCTCTTGAAGAATATTTTTAATGAACTTTTGAAAATCAGGAAAGCGATCCATGCACTTGGACATTCCAAGTATGTTGGAATGTCTTGAAATTGTACTCAGTCATAGTCAACGACGCCCTGAACAAGAATCCGTTGAAAATATTGGCATATCGCTTAAGGAATATTTTTAATGAATTTTTGAAAATCAGGAAAGCGATCCATGCACTTAGGCAGTGACTTAACTTTTTTGTCAAAAAAGACCCCAAAAGTATCTTGGAATCTCTTGAAATTGTACACAGTCATAGTCAAGCATGCCCTGAACAAGAATCCGTTGAATATATTTGCATATCTCTTGAAGAATATTTTTAATGAATTTTTGAAAATCCGAAAAGCGATCCATGCACTTGGACATTCCAAGTATGTTGGAATGTCTTTAAATTGTACTCAGTCATAGTCAACGACGCCCTGAACAAGAATCAATTGAAAATATTTGCATATCTCTTAAGGAATATTTTTAATGAATTTTTGAAAATGAGGAAAGTCTGTGCACTTAGGCAGTGACTTAACTTTTTATTCAAAAAAGACCCCAAAAGTATCTTGGAATGTCTTGAAATTGTACACAGTCATAGTCAAGCATGCCCTGAACAAGAATCCGTTGAATATATTTGCATATCTCTTGAAGAATATTTTTAATGAACTTTTGAAAATCAGGAAAGCGATCCATGCACTTGGACATTCCAAGTATGTTGGAATGTTTTGAAATTGTACTCAGTCATAGTCAACGACGCCCTGAACAAGAATCCGTTGAAAATATTTGCATATCGCTTAAGGAATATTTTTAATGAATTTTTGAAAATCAGGAAAGCGATCCATGCACTTAGGCAGTGACTTAACTTTTTATTCAAAAAAGACCCCAAAAGTATCTTGGAATGTCTTGAAATTGTACACAGTCATAGTCAAGCATGCCCTGAACAAGAATCCGTTGAATATATTTGCATATCTCTTAAGGAATATTTTTAATGAATTTTTGAAAATTAGGAAAGCGATCCATGCACTTAGGCAGTGACTTAACTTTTGATGTTTTTGGTTTGTTTTTAAAGCATTAAAGCTGCAGGAGTTCATCCATGTCGCCCAGTCGCTGGAAACAAACGTTTGGACACCGTGGATCACACAGCAGGATATCAGGTGAGACGAAGGAAACGATCCATTTGCCCTGATGCACTTAGTGACTTGACTTTTTTTTCAAAAAAAACCCCAAAAGTAAATTGGAATGTCTTGAAATTGTACACAGTCATAGTCAAGCATGCCCTGAATAAGAATCCGTTGAATATATTTGCATATCTCTTGAAGAATATTTTTAATGAATTTTTGAAAATCCGGAAAGCGATCCATGCACTTGGACATTCCAAGTATGTTGGAATGTCTTGAAATTGTACTCAGTCATAGTCAACGACGCCCTGAACAAGAATCCATTGAAAATATTTGCATATCGCTTAAGGAATATTTTTAATGAATTTTTGAAAATCAGGAAAGTCTGTGCACCTAGGCAGTGACTTAACTTTTTCGTCAAAAAAGACCCCAAAAGTATCTTGGAATGTCTTGAAATTGTACACAGTCATAGTCAAGCATGCCCTGAACAAGAATCCGTTGAATATATTTGCATATCTCTTGAGGAATATTTTTAATGAATTTTTGAAAATCAGGAAAGCGATCCATGCACTTAGGCAGTGACTTAACTTTTGATGTTTTTGGGTTGTTTTTAAAGAATTAAAGCTGCAGGAGTTCATCCATGTCGTCCAGTCGCTGGAAACAAACGTTTGGACACCGTGGATCACACAGCAGGATATCAGGTGAGACGAAGGAAACGATCCATTTGCCCTGATGCACTTAGTGACTTGACTTTTTTTTCAAAAAAAACCCCCAAAAGTAAATTGGAATGTCTTGAAATTGTACACAGTCATAGTCAAGCATGCCCTGAACAAGAATCCGTTGAATATATTTGCATATCTCTTGAAGAATATTTTTAATGAATTTTTGAAAATCCGAAAAGCGATCCATGCACTTGGACATTCCAAGTATGTTGGAATGTCTTGAAATTGTACTCAGTCATAGTCAACGACGCCCTGAACAAGAATCAATTGAAAATATTTGCATATCTCTTAAGGAATATTTTTAATGAATTTTTGAAAATGAGGAAAGTCTGTGCACTTAGGCAGTGACTTAACTTTTTATTCAAAAAAGACCCCAAAAGTATCTTGGAATGTCTTGAAATTGTACACAGTCATAGTCAAGCATGCCCTGAACAAGAATCCGTTGAATATATTTGCATATCTCTTGAAGAATATTTTTAATGAATTTTTGAAAATCCGAAAAGCGATCCATGCACTTGGACATTCCAAGTATGTTGGAATGTCTTGAAATTGTACTCAGTCATAGTCAACGACGCCCTGAACAAGAATCAATTGAAAATATTTGCATATCTCTTAAGGAATATTTTTAATGAATTTTTGAAAATCAGGAAAGTCTGTGCACTTAGGCAGTGACTTAACTTTTTATTCAAAAAAGACCCCAAAAGTATCTTGGAATGTCTTGAAATTGTACACAGTCATAGTCAAGCATGCCCTGAACAAGAATCCGTTGAATATATTTGCATATCTCTTGAAGAATATTTTTAATGAACTTTTGAAAATCAGGAAAGCGATCCATGCACTTGGACATTCCAAGTATGTTGGAATGTCTTGAAATTGTACTCAGTCATAGTCAACGACGCCCTGAACAAGAATCCGTTGAAAATATTTGCATATCGCTTAAGGAATATTTTTAATGAATTTTTGAAAATCAGGAAAGCGATCCATGCACTTAGGCAGTGACTTAACTTTTTTGTCAAAAAAGACCCCAAAAGTATCTTGGAATGTCTTGAAATTGTACACAGTCATAGTCAAGCATGCCCTGAACAAGAATCCGTTGAATATATTTGCATATCTCTTGAAGAATATTTTTAATGAATTTTTGAAAATCCGAAAAGCGATCCATGCACTTGGACATTCCAAGTATGTTGGAATGTCTTGAAATTGTACTCAGTCATAGTCAACGACGCCCTGAACAAGAATCAATTGAAAATATTTGCATATCTCTTAAGGAATATTTTTAATGAATTTTTGAAAATGATGAAAGTCTGTGCACTTAGGCAGTGACTTAACTTTTTATTCAAAAAAGACCCCAAAAGTATCTTGGAATGTCTTGAAATTGTACACAGTCATAGTCAAGCATGCCCTGAACAAGAATCCGTTGAATATATTTGCATATCTCTTGAAGAATATTTTTAATGAACTTTTGAAAATCAGGAAAGCGATCCATGCACTTGGACATTCCAAGTATGTTGGAATGTCTTGAAATTGTACTCAGTCATAGTCAACGACGCCCTGAACAAGAATCCGTTGAAAATATTTGCATATCGCTTAAGGAATATTTTTAATGAATTTTTGAAAATCAGGAAAGCGATCCATGCACTTAGGCAGTGACTTAACTTTTTCGTCAAAAAAGACCCCAAAAGTATCTTGGAATGTCTTGAAATTGTACACAGTCATAGTCAAGCATGCCCTGAACAAGAATCCGTTGAATATATTTGCATATCTCTTGAAGAATATTTTTAATGAATTTTTGAAAATCCGAAAAGCGATCCATGCACTTGGACATTCCAAGTATGTTGGAATGTCTTGAAATTGTACTCAGTCATAGTCAACGACGCCCTGAACAAGAATCCGTTGAAAATATTTGCATATCGCTTAAGGAATATTTTTAATGAATTTTTGAAAATCAGGAAAGCGATCCATGCACTTAGGCAGTGACTTAACTTTTTTGTCAAAAAAGACCCCAAAAGTATCTTGGAATGTCTTGAAATTGTACACAGTCATAGTCAAGCATGCCCTGAACAAGAATCCGTTGAATATATTTGCATATCTCTTGAAGAATATTTTTAATGAATTTTTGAAAATCCGAAAAGCGATCCATGCACTTGGACATTCCAAGTATGTTGGAATGTCTTGAAATTGTACTCAGTCATAGTCAACGACGCCCTGAACAAGAATCAATTGAAAATATTTGCATATCTCTTAAGGAATATTTTTAATGAATTTTTGAAAATGATGAAAGTCTGTGCACTTAGGCAGTGACTTAACTTTTTATTCAAAAAAGACCCCAAAAGTATCTTGGAATGTCTTGAAATTGTACACAGTCATAGTCAAGCATGCCCTGAACAAGAATCCGTTGAATATATTTGCATATCTCTTGAAGAATATTTTTAATGAACTTTTGAAAATCGGGAAAGCGATCCATGCACTTGGACATTCCAAGTATGTTGGAATGTCTTGAAATTGTACTCAGTCATAGTCAACGACGCCCTGAACAAGAATCCGTTGAAAATATTTGCATATCGCTTAAGGAATATTTTTAATGAATTTTTGAAAATCAGGAAAGCGATCCATGCACTTAGGCAGTGACTTAACTTTTTCGTCAAAAAAGACCCCAAAAGTATCTTGGAATGTCTTGAAATTGTACACAGTCATAGTCAAGCATGCCCTGAACAAGAATCCGTTGAATATATTTGCATATCTCTTGAAGAATACTTTTAATGAATTTTTGAAAATCCGAAAAGCGATCCATGCACTTGGACATTCCAAGTATGTTGGAATGTCTTGAAATTGTACTCAGTCATAGTCAACGACGCCCTGAACAAGAATCAATTGAAAATATTTGCATATCTCTTAAGGAATATTTTTAATGAATTTTTGAAAATGAGGAAAGTCTGTGCACTTAGGCAGTGACTTAACTTTTTATTCAAAAAAGACCCCAAAAGTATCTTGGAATGTCTTGAAATTGTACACAGTCATAGTCAAGCATGCCCTGAACAAGAATCCGTTGAATATATTTGCATATCTCTTGAAGAATATTTTTAATGAACTTTTGAAAATCAGGAAAGCGATCCATGCACTTGGACATTCCAAGTATGTTGGAATGTCTTGAAATTGTACTCAGTCATAGTCAACGACGCCCTGAACAAGAATCCGTTGAAAATATTTGCATATCGTTTAAGGAATATTTTTAAAGAATTTCTGAAAATCAGGAAAGCGATCCATGCACTTAGGCAGTGACTTAACTTTTTCGTCAAAAAAGACCCCAAAAGTATCTTGGAATGTCTTGAAATTGTACACAGTCATAGTCAAGAATGCCCTGAACAAGAATCCGTTGAATATATTTGCATATCTCTTGAAGAATATTTTTAATGAATTTTTGAAAATCCGGAAAGCGATCCATGCACTTGGACATTCCAAGTATGTTGGAATGTCTTGAAATTGTACTCGGTCATAGTCAACGACGCCCTGAACAAGAATCCATTGAAAATATTTGCATATCTCTTAAGGAATATTTTTAATGAATTTTTGAAAATGATGAAAGTCTGTGCACTTAGGCAGTGACTTAACTTTTTATTCAAAAAAGACCCCAAAGGTATCTTGGAATGTCTTGAAATTGTACACAGTCATAGTCAAGCATGCCCTGAACAAGAATCCGTTGAATATATTTGCATATCTCTTGAAGAATATTTTTAATGAACTTTTGAAAATCAGGAAAGCGATCCATGCACTTGGACATTCCAAGTATGTTGGAATGTCTTGAAATTGTACTCAGTCATAGTCAACGACGCCCTGAACAAGAATCCGTTGAAAATATTTGCATATCGCTTAAGGAATATTTTTAATGAATTTCTGAAAATGAGGAAAGGGATCCATGCACTTAGGCAGTGACTTAACTTTTTTGTCAAAAAAGACCCCAAAAGTATCTTGGAATGTCTTGAAATTGTACACAGTCATAGTCAAGCATGCCCTGAACAAGAATCCGTTGAATATATTTGCATATCTCTTGAAGAATATTTTTAATGAATTTTTGAAAAACCGGAAAGCGATCCATGCACTTGGACATTCCAAGTATGTTGGAATGTCTTGAAATTGTACACAGTCATAGTCAAGCCTGCCCTGAACAAGAATCCGTTGAATATATTTGCATATCTCTTGAAGAATATTTTTAATGAATTTTTGAAAATCCGAAAAGCGATCCATGCACTTGGACATTCCAAGTATGTTGGAATGTCTTGAAATTGTACTCAGTCATAGTCAACGACGCCCTGAACAAGAATCAATTGAAAATATTTGCATATCTCTTAAGGAATATTTTTAATGAATTTTTGAAAATGAGGAAAGTCTGTGCACTTAGGCAGTGACTTAACTTTTTATTCAAAAAAGACCCCAAAAGCATCCTGGAATGTCTTGAAATTGTACACAGTCATAGTCAAGCATGCCCTGAACAAGAATCCGTTGAATATATTTGCATATCTCTTGAAGAATATTTTTAATGAACTTTTGAAAATCAGGAAAGCGATCCATTCACTTGGACATTCCAAGTATGTTGGAATGTCTTGAAATCGTACTCAGTCATAGTCAACGACGCCCTGAACAAGAATCCGTTGAAAATATTTGCATATCGTTTAAGGAATATTTTTAAAGAATTTCTGAAAATCAGGAAAGCGATCCATGCACTTAGGCAGTGACTTAACTTTTTCGTCAAAAAAGACCCCAAAAGTATCTTGGAATGTCTTGAAATTGTACACAGTCATAGTCAAGCATGCCCTGAACAAGAATCCGTTGAATATATTTGCATATCTCTTGAAGAATATTTTTAATGAATTTTTGAAAATCCGGAAAGCGATCCATGCACTTGGACATTCCAAGTATGTTGGAATGTCTTGAAATTGTACTCGGTCATAGTCAACGACGCCCTGAACAAGAATCCATTGAAAATATTTGCATATCTCTTAAGGAATATTTTTAATGAATTTTTGAAAATGATGAAAGTCTGTGCACTTAGGCAGTGACTTAACTTTTTATCCAAAAAAGACCCCAAAGGTATCTTGGAATGTCTTGAAATTGTACACAGTCATAGTCAAGCATGCCCTGAACAAGAATCCGTTGAATATATTTGCATATCTCTTGAAGAATATTTTTAATGAATTTTTGAAAATCCGAAAAGTGATCCATGCACTTGGACATTCCAAGTATGTTGGAATGTCTTGAAATTGTACTCAGTCATAGTCAACGACGCCCTGAACAAGAATCAATTGAAAATATTTGCATATCTCTTAAGGAATATTTTTAATGAATTTTTGAAAATGATGAAAGTCTGTGCACTTAGGCAGTGACTTAACTTTTTATTCAAAAAAGACCCCAAAGGTATCTTGGAATGTCTTGAAATTGTACACAGTCATAGTCAAGCATGCCCTGAACAAGAATCCGTTGAATATATTTGCATATCTCTTGAAGAATATTTTTAATGAACTTTTGAAAATCAGGAAAGCGATCCATGCACTTGGACATTCCAAGTATGTTGGAATGTCTTGAAATTGTACTCAGTCATAGTCAACGACGCCCTGAACAAGAATCCGTTGAAAATATTTGCATATCGCTTAAGGAATATTTTTAAAGAATTTCTGAAAATCAGGAAAGCGATCCATGCACTTAGGCAGTGACTTAACTTTTTTGTCAAAAAAGACCCCAAAAGTATCTTGGAATGTCTTGAAATTGTACACAGTCATAGTCAAGCATGCCCTGAACAAGAATCCGTTGAATATATTTGCATATCTCTTGAAGAATATTTTAAATGAATTTTTGAAAATCCGAAAAGCGATCCATGCACTTGGACATTCCAAGTATGTTGGAATGTCTTGAAATTGTACTCAGTCATAGTCAACGACGCCCTGAACAAGAATCCGTTGAAAATATTTGCATATCGCTTAAGGAATATTTTTAATGAATTTTTGAAAATCAGGAAAGCGATCCATGCACTTAGGCAGTGACTTAACTTTTTCGTCAAAAAAGACCCCAAAAGTATCTTGGAATGTCTTGAAATTGTACACAGTCATAGTCAAGCATGCCCTGAACAAGAATCCGTTGAATATATTTGCATATCTCTTGAGGAATATTTTTAATGAATTTTTGAAAATCAGGAAAGCGATCCATGCACTTAGGCAGTGACTTAACTTTTGATGTTTTTGGGTTGTTTTTAAAGAATTAAAGCTGCAGGAGTTCATCCATGTCGTCCAGTCGCTGGAAACAAACGTTTGGACACCGTGGATCACACAGCAGGATATCAGGTGAGACGAAGGAAACGATCCATTTGCCCTGATGCACTTAGTGACTTGACTTTTTTTTCAAAAAAAACCCCAAAAGTAAATTGGAATGTCTTGAAATTGTACACAGTCATAGTCAAGCATGCCCTGAATAAGAATCCGTTGAATATATTTGCATATCTCTTGAAGAATATTTTTAATGAATTTTTGAAAATCCGGAAAGCGATCCATGCACTTGGACATTCCAAGTATGTTGGAATGTCTTGAAATTGTACTCAGTCATAGTCAACGACGCCCTGAACAAGAATCCGTTGAAAATATTTGCATATTGCTTAAGGAATATTTTTAATGAATTTTTGAAAATCAGGAAAGCGATCCATGCACTTAGGCAGTGACTTAACTTTTTCGTCAAAAAAGACCCCAAAAGTATCTTGGAATGTCTTGAAATTGTACACAGTCATAGTCAAGCATGCCCTGAACAAGAATCCGTTGAATATATTTGCATATCTCTTGAAGAATATTTTTAATGAACTTTTGAAAATCAGGAAAGCGATCCATGCACTTGGACATTCCAAGTATGTTGGAATGTCTTGAAATTGTACTCAGTCATAGTCAACGACGCCCTGAACAAGAATCCGTTGAAAATATTTGCATATCGTTTAAGGAATATTTTTAAAGAATTTCTGAAAATCAGGAAAGCGATCCATGCACTTAGGCAGTGACTAAACTTTTTTGTCAAAAAAGACCCCAAAAGTATCTTGGAATGTCTTGAAATTGTACACAGTCATAGTCAAGCATGCCCTGAACAAGAATATGTTGAATATATTTGCATATCTCTTGAAGAATATTTTTAATGAATTTTTGAAAATCCGAAAAGCGATCCATGCACTTGGACATTCCAAGTATGTTGGAATGTCTTGAAATTGTACTCAGTCATAGTCAACGACGCCCTGAACAAGAATCCGTTGAAAATATTTGCATATCGCTTAAGGAATATTTTTAATGAATTTCTGAAAATGAGGAAAGCGATCCATGCACTTAGGCAGTGACTTAACTTTTTTGTCAAAAAAGACCCCAAAAGTATCTTGGAATGTCTTGAAATTGTACACAGTCATAGTCAAGCATGCCCTGAACAAGAATCCGTTGAATATATTTGCATATCTCTTGAAGAATATTTTTAATGAATTTTTGAAAATCCGAAAAGCGATCCATGCACTTGGACATTCCAAGTATGTTGGAATGTCTTGAAATTGTACTCAGTCATAGTCAACGACGCCCTGAACAAGAATCCGTTGAAAATATTTGCATATCGTTTAAGGAATATTTTTAAAGAATTTCTGAAAATCAGGAAAGCGATCCATGCACTTAGGCAGTGACTTAACTTTTTATTCAAAAAAGACCCCAAAGGTATCTTGGAATGTCTTGAAATTGTACACAGTCATAGTCAAGCATGCCCTGAACAAGAATCCGTTGAATATATTTGCATATCTCTTGAAGAATATTTTTAATGAACTTTTGAAAATCAGGAAAGCGATCCATGCACTTGGACATTCCAAGTATGTTGGAATGTCTTGAAATTGTACTCAGTCATAGTCAACGACGCCCTGAACAAGAATCCGTTGAAAATATTTGCATATCGCTTAAGGAATATTTTTAAAGAATTTCTGAAAATCAGGAAAGCGATCCATGCACTTAGGCAGTGACTTAACTTTTTCGTCAAAAAAGACCCCAAAAGTATCTTGGAATGTCTTGAAATTGTACACAGTCATAGTCAAGCATGCCCTGAACAAGAATCCGTTGAATATATTTGCATATCTCTTGAAGAATATTTTTAATGAATTTTTGAAAATCCGAAAAGTGATCCATGCACTTGGACATTCCAAGTATGTTGGAATGTCTTGAAATTGTACTCAGTCATAGTCAACGACGCCCTGAACAAGAATCCGTTGAAAATATTTGCATATCGCTTAAGGAATATTTTTAAAGAATTTCTGAAAATCAGGAAAGCGATCCATGCACTTAGGCAGTGACTTAACTTTTTCGTCAAAAAAGACCCCAAAAGTATCTTGGAATGTCTTGAAATTGTACACAGTCATAGTCAAGCATGCCCTGAACAAGAATCCGTTGAATATATTTGCATATCTCTTGAAGAATATTTTTAATGAATTTTTGAAAATCCGAAAAGTGATCCATGCACTTGGACATTCCAAGTATGTTGGAATGTCTTGAAATTGTACTCAGTCATAGTCAACGACGCCCTGAACAAGAATCCGTTGAAAATATTTGCATATCGCTTAAGGAATATTTTTAATGAATTTTTGAAAATCAGGAAAGCGATCCATGCACTTAGGCAGTGACTTAACTTTTTCGTCAAAAAAGACCCCAAAAGTATCTTGGAATGTCTTGAAATTGTACACAGTCATAGTCAAGCATGCCCTGAACAAGAATCCGTTGAATATATTTGCATATCTCTTGAGGAATATTTTTAATGAATTTTTGAAAATCAGGAAAGCGATCCATGCACTTAGGCAGTGACCTAACTTTTGATGTTTTTGGGGTGTTTTTAAAGAATTAAAGCTGCAGGAGTTCATCCATGTCGTCCAGTCGCTGGAAACAAACGTTTGGACACCGTGGATCACACAGCAGGATATCAGGTGAGACGAAGGAAACGATCCATTTGCCCTGATGCACTTAGTGACTTGACTTTTTTTTCAAAAAAAACCCCAAAAGTAAATTGGAATGTCTTGAAATTGTACACAGTCATAGTCAAGCATGCCCTGAATAAGAATCCGTTGAATATATTTGCATATCTCTTGAAGAATATTTTTAATGAATTTTTGAAAATCCAGAAAGCGATCCATGCACTTGGACATTCCAAGTATGTTGGAATGTCTTGAAATTGTACTCAGTCATAGTCAACGACGCCCTGAACAAGAATCCGTTGAAAATATTTGCATATTGCTTAAGGAATATTTTTAATGAATTTTTGAAAATCAGGAAAGCGATCCATGCACTTAGGCAGTGACTTAACTTTTTCGTCAAAAAAGACCCCAAAAGTATCTTGGAATGTCTTGAAATTGTACACAGTCATAGTCAAGCATGCCCTGAACAAGAATCCGTTGAATATATTTGCATATCTCTTGAAGAATATTTTTAATGAACTTTTGAAAATCAGGAAAGCGATCCATGCACTTGGACATTCCAAGTATGTTGGAATGTCTTGAAATTGTACTCAGTCATAGTCAACGACGCCCTGAACAAGAATCCGTTGAAAATATTTGCATATCGTTTAAGGAATATTTTTAAAGAATTTCTGAAAATCAGGAAAGCGATCCATGCACTTAGGCAGTGACTAAACTTTTTTGTCAAAAAAGACCCCAAAAGTATCTTGGAATGTCTTGAAATTGTACACAGTCATAGTCAAGCATGCCCTGAACAAGAATATGTTGAATATATTTGCATATCTCTTGAAGAATATTTTTAATGAATTTTTGAAAATCCGGAAAGCGATCCAAGCACTTGGACATTCCAAGTATGTTGGAATGTCTTGAAATTGTACTCAGTCATAGTCAACGACGCCCTGAACAAGAATCCGTTGAAAATATTTGCATATCGCTTAAGGAATATTTTTAATGAATTTTTGAAAATCAGGAAAGCGATCCATGCACTTAGGCAGTGACTTAACTTTTTCGTCAAAAAAGACCCCAAAAGTATCTTGGAATGTCTTGAAATTGTACACAGTCATAGTCAAGCATGCCCTGAACAAGAATCCGTTGAATATATTTGCATATCTCTTGAGGAATATTTTTAATGAATTTTTGAAAATCAGGAAAGCGATCCATGCACTTAGGCAGTGACTTAACTTTTGATGTTTTTGGGTTGTTTTTAAAGAATTAAAGCTGCAGGAGTTCATCCATGTCGTCCAGTCGCTGGAAACAAACGTTTGGACACCGTGGATCACACAGCAGGATATCAGGTGAGACGAAGGAAACGATCCATTTGCCCTGATGCACTTAGTGACTTGACTTTTTTTTCAAAAAAAACCCCAAAAGTAAATTGGAATGTCTTGAAATTGTACACAGTCATAGTCAAGCATGCCCTGAATAAGAATCCGTTGAATATATTTGCATATCTCTTGAAGAATATTTTTAATGAATTTTTGAAAATCCGAAAAAGCGATCCATGCACTTGGACATTCCAAGTATGTTGGAATGTCTTGAAATTGTACTCAGTCATAGTCAACGACGCCCTGAACAAGAATCCGTTGAAAATATTTGCATATTGCTTAAGGAATATTTTTAATGAATTTTTGAAAATCAGGAAAGCGATCCATGCACTTAGGCAGTGACTTAACTTTTTCGTCAAAAAAGACCCCAAAAGTATCTTGGAATGTCTTGAAATTGTACACAGTCATAGTCAAGCATGCCCTGAACAAGAATCCGTTGAATATATTTGCATATCTCTTGAAGAATATTTTTAATGAACTTTTGAAAATCAGGAAAGCGATCCATGCACTTGGACATTCCAAGTATGTTGGAATGTCTTGAAATTGTACTCAGTCATAGTCAACGACGCCCTGAACAAGAATCCGTTGAAAATATTTGCATATCGTTTAAGGAATATTTTTAAAGAATTTCTGAAAATCAGGAAAGCGATCCATGCACTTAGGCAGTGACTTAACTTTTTCGTCAAAAAAGACCCCAAAAGTATCTTGGAATGTCTTGAAATTGTACACAGTCATAGTCAAGCATGCCCTGAACAAGAATCCGTTGAATATATTTGCATATCTCTTGAAGAATATTTTTAATGAATTTTTGAAAATCCGAAAAGCGATCCATGCACTTGGACATTCCAAGTATGTTGGAATGTCTTGAAATTGTACTCAGTCATAGTCAACAACGCCCTGAACAAGAATCAATTGAAAATATTTGCATATCTCTTAAGGAATATTTTTAATGAATTTTTGAAAATGAGGAAAGTCTGTGCACTTTGGCAGTGACTTAACTTTTTATTCAAAAAAGACCCCAAAAGTATCTTGGAATGTCTTGAAATTGTACACAGTCATAGTCAAGCATGCCCTGAACAAGAATATGTTGAATATATTTGCATATCTCTTGAAGAATATTTTTAATGAATTTTTGAAAATCCGAAAAGCGATCCATGCACTTGGACATTCCAAGTATGTTGGAATGTCTTGAAATTGTACTCAGTCATAGTCAACGACGCCCTGAACAAGAATCAATTGAAAATATTTGCATATCTCTTAAGGAATATTTTTAAGGAATTTTTGAAAATGAGGAAAGTCTGTGCACTGAGGCAGTGACTTAACTTTTTATTCAAAAAAGACCCCAAAAGTATCTTGGAATGTCTTGAAATTGTACACAGTCATAGTCAAGCATGCCCTGAACAAGAATCCGTTGAATATATTTGCATATCTCTTGAAGAATATTTTTAATGAATTTTTGAAAATCCGGAAAGCGATCCATGCACTTGGACATTCCAAGTATGTTGGAATGTCTTGAAATTGTACTCAGTCATAGTCAACGACGCCCTGAACAAGAATCCGTTGAAAATATTTGCATATCGCTTAAGGAATATTTTTAATGAATTTTTGAAAATGATGAAAGTCTGTGCACTTAGGCAGTGACTTAACTTTTTATTCAAAAAAGACCCCAAAGGTATCTTGGAATGTCTTGAAATTGTACTCAGTCATAGTCAACGACGCCCTGAACAAGAATCCGTTGAAAATATTTGCATATCGCTTAAGGAATATTTCTAATGAATTTTTGAAAATCAGGAAAGCGATCCATGCACTTATGCAGTGACTTAACTTTTTTGTCAAAAAAGACCCCAAAGGTATCTTGGAATGTCTTGAAATTGTACTCAGTCATAGTCAACGACGCCCTGAACAAGAATCCGTTGAAAATATTTGCATATCGTTTAAGGAATATTTTTAAAGAATTTCTGAAAATCAGGAAAGCGATCCATGCACTTAGGCAGTGACTTAACTTTTTCGTCAAAAAAGACCCCAAAAGTATCTTGGAATGTCTTGAAATTGTACACAGTCATAGTCAAGCATGCCCTGAACAAGAATCCGTTGAATATATTTGCATATCTCTTGAAGAATATTTTTAATGAATTTTTGAAAATCCGGAAAGCGATCCATGCACTTGGACATTCCAAGTATGTTGGAATGTCTTGAAATTGTACTCAGTCATAGTCAACGACGCCCTGAACAAGAATCAATTGAAAATATTTGCATATCTCTTAAGGAATATTTTTAATGAATTTTTGAAAATGAGGAAAGTCTGTGCACTTAGGCAGTGACTTAACTTTTTCGTCAAAAAAGACCCCAAAAGTATCTTGGAATGTCTTGAAATTGTACACAGTCATAGTCAAGCATGCCCTGAACAAGAATCCGTTGAATATATTTGCATATCTCTTGAAGAATATTTTTAATGAATTTTTGAAAATCCGGAAAGCGATCCATGCACTTGGACATTCCAAGTATGTTGGAATGTCTTGAAATTGTACTTGGTCATAGTCAACGACGCCCTGAACAAGAATCCATTGAAAATATTTGCATATCTCTTAAGGAATATTTTTAATGAATTTTTGAAAATGATGAAAGTCTGTGCACTTAGGCAGTGACTTAACTTTTTATTCAAAAAAGACCCCAAAGGTATATTGGAATGTCTTGAAATTGTACACAGTCATAGTCAAGCATGCCCTGAACAAGAATCCGTTGAATATATTTGCATATCTCTTGAAGAATATTTTTAATGAACTTTTGAAAATCAGGAAAGCGATCCATGCACTTGGACATTCCAAGTATGTTGGAATGTCTTGAAATTGTACTCAGTCATAGTCAACGACGCCCTGAACAAGAATCCGTTGAAAATATTTGCATATCGCTTAAGGAATATTTTTAATGAATTTTTGAAAATCAGGAAAGCGATCCATGCACTTAGGCAGTGACTTAACTTTTTTGTCAAAAAAGACCCCAAAAGTATCTTGGAATGTCTTGAAATTGTACACAGTCATAGTCAAGCATGCCCTGAACAAGAATCCGTTGAATATATTTGCATATCTCTTGAAGAATATTTTTAATGAATTTTTGAAAATCCGAAAAGCGATCCATGCACTTGGACATTCCAAGTATGTTGGAATGTCTTGAAATTGTACTCAGTCATAGTCAACAACGCCCTGAACAAGAATCAATTGAAAATATTTGCATATCTCTTAAGGAATATTTTTAATGAATTTTTGAAAATGAGGAAAGTCTGTGCACTTAGGCAGTGACTTAACTTTTTATTCAAAAAAGACCCCAAAAGTATCTTGGAATGTCTTGAAATTGTACACAGTCATAGTCAAGCATGCCCTGAACAAGAATCCGTTGAATATATTTGCATATCTCTTGAAGAATATTTTTAATGAACTTTTGAAAATCAGGAAAGCGATCCATGCACTTGGACATTCCAAGTATGTTGGAATGTCTTGAAATTGTACTCGGTCATAGTCAACGACGCCCTGAACAAGAATCCATTGAAAATATTTGCATATCGCTTAAGGAATATTTTTAATGAATTTTTGAAAATCAGAAAAGCGATCCATGCACTTAGGCAGTGATTTAACTTTTTTGTCAAAAAAGACCCCAAAAGTATCTTGGAATGTCTTGAAATTGTACACAGTCATAGTCAAGCATGCCCTGAACAAGAATCCGTTGAAAATATTTGCATATCGTTTAAGGAATATTTTTAAAGAATTTCTGAAAATCAGGAAAGCGATCCATGCACTTAGGCAGTGACTTAACTTTTTTGTCAAAAAAGACCCCAAAAGTATCTTGGAATGTCTTGAAATTGTACACAGTCATAGTCAAGCATGCCCTGAACAAGAATCCGTTGAAAATATTTGCATATCGCTTAAGGAATATTTTTAATGAATTTTTGAAAATCAGGAAAGCGATCCATGCACTTAGGCAGTGACTTAACTTTTTTGTCAAAAAAGACCCCAAAAGTATCTTGGAATGTCTTGAAATTGTACACAGTCATAGTCAAGCATGCCCTGAACAAGAATCCGTTGAATATATTTGCATATCTCTTGAAGAATATTTTTAATGAATTTTTGAAACTCCGAAAAGCGATCCATGCACTTGGACATTCCAAGTATGTTGGAATGTCTTTAAATTGTACTCAGTCATAGTCAACGACGCCCTGAACAAGAATCAATTGAAAATATTTGCATATCTCTTAAGGAATATTTTTAATGAATTTTTGAAAATGAGGAAAGTCTGTGCACTTAGGCAGTGACTTAACTTTTTATTAAAAAAAGACCCCAAAAGTATCTTGGAATGTCTTGAAATTGTACACAGTCATAGTCAAGCATGCCCTGAACAAGAATCCGATGAATATATTTGCATATCTCTTGAAGAATATTTTTAATGAACTTTTGAAAATCAGGAAAGCGATCCATGCACTTGGACATTCCAAGTATGTTGGAATGTTTTGAAATTGTACTCAGTCATAGTCAACGACGCCCTGAACAAGAATCCGTTGAAAATATTTGCATATCGCTTAAGGAATATTTTTAATGAATTTTTGAAAATCAGGAAAGCGATCCATGCACTTAGGCAGTGACTTAACTTTTTATTCAAAAAAGACCCCAAAAGTATCTTGGAATGTCTTGAAATTGTACACAGTCATAGTCAAGCATGCCCTGAACAAGAATCCGTTGAATATATTTGCATATCTCTTGAAGAATATTTTTAATGAATTTTTGAAAATCCGAAAAGCGATCCATGCACTTGGACATTCCAAGTATGTTGGAATGTCTTGAAATTGTACTCAGTCATAGTCAACGACGCCCTGAACAAGAATCAATTGAAAATATTTGCATATCTCTTAAGGAATATTTTTAATGAATTTTTGAAAATTAGGAAAGCGATCCATGCACTTAGGCAGTGACTTAACTTTTGATGTTTTTGGTTTGTTTTTAAAGCATTAAAGCTGCAGGAGTTCATCCATGTCGCCCAGTCGCTGGAAACAAACGTTTGGACACCGTGGATCACACAGCAGGATATCAGGTGAGACGAAGGAAACGATCCATTTGCCCTGATGCACTTAGTGACTTGACTTTTTTTTCAAAAAAAACCCCAAAAGTAAATTGGAATGTCTTGAAATTGTACACAGTCATAGTCAAGCATGCCCTGAATAAGAATCCGTTGAATATATTTGCATATCTCTTGAAGAATATTTTTAATGAACTTTTGAAAATCAGGAAAGCGATCCATGCACTTGGACATTCCAAGTATGTTGGAATGTCTTGAAATTGTACTCGGTCATAGTCAACGACGCCCTGAACAAGAATCCGTTGAAAATATTTGCATATCGCTTAAGGAATATTTTTAAAGAATTTCTGAAAATCAGGAAAGCGATCCATGCACTTAGGCAGTGACTTAACTTTTTCGTCAAAAAAGACCCCAAAAGTATCTTGGAATGTCTTGAAATTGTACACAGTCATAGTCAAGCATGCCCTGAACAAGAATCCGTTGAATATATTTGCATATCTCTTGAAGAATATTTTTAATGAATTTTTGAAAATCCGAAAAGCGATCCATGCACTTGGACATTCCAAGTATGTTGGAATGTCTTGAAATTGTACTCAGTCATAGTCAACGACGCCCTGAACAAGAATCAATTGAAAATATTTGCATATCTCTTAAGGAATATTTTTAATGAATTTTTGAAAATGAGGAAAGTCTGTGCACTTAGGCAGTGACTTAACTTTTTATTCAAAAAAGACCCCAAAAGTATCTTGGAATGTCTTGAAATTGTACACAGTCATAGTCAAGCATGCCCTGAACAAGAATCCGTTGAATATATTTGCATATCTCTTGAAGAATATTTTTAATGAACTTTTGAAAATCAGGAAAGCGATCCATGCACTTGGACATTCCAAGTATGTTGGAATGTCTTGAAATTGTACTCAGTCATAGTCAACGACGCCCTGAACAAGAATCAATTGAAAATATTCGCATATCTCTTAAGGAATATTTTTAATGAATTTTTGAAAATGAGGAAAGTCTGTGCACTTAGGCAGTGACTTAACTTTTTATTCAAAAAAGACCCCAAAGGTATCTTGGAATGTCTTGAAATTGTACACAGTCATAGTCAAGCATGCCCTGAACAAGAATCCGTTGAATATATTTGCATATCTCTTGAAGAATATTTTAAATGAAATTTTGAAAATCAGGAAAGCGATCCATGCACTTGGACATTCCAAGTATGTTGGAATGTCTTGAAATTGTACTCAGTCATAGTCAACGACGCCCTGAACAAGAATCCGTTGAAAATATTTGCATATCGCTTAAGGAATATTTTTAATGAATTTTTGAAAATCAGGAAAGCGATCCATGCACTTAGGCAGTGACTTAACTTTTTTGTCAAAAAAGACCCCAAAAGTATCTTGGAATGTCTTGAAATTGTACACAGTCATAGTCAAGCATGCCCTGAACAAGAATCCGTTGAATATATTTGCATATCTCTTGAAGAATATTTTGAATGAATTTTTGAAAATCCGAAAAGCGATCCATGCACTTGGACATTCCAAGTATGTTGGAATGTCTTGAAATTGTACTCAGTCATAGTCAACAACGCCCTGAACAAGAATCAATTGAAAATATTTGCATATCTCTTAAGGAATATTTTTAATGAATTTTTGAAAATGAGGAAAGTCTGTGCACTTTGGCAGTGACTTAACTTTTTATTCAAAAAAGACCCCAAAAGTATCTTGGAATGTCTTGAAATTGTACACAGTCATAGTCAAGCATGCCCTGAACAAGAATCCGTTGAATATATTTGCATATCTCTTGAAGAATATTTTTAATGAATTTTTGAAAATCCGAAAAGCGATCCATGCACTTGGACATTCCAAGTATGTTGGAATGTCTTGAAATTGTACTCGGTCATAGTCAGCGACGCCCTGAACAAGAATCCATTGAAAATATTTGCATATCGCTTAAGGAATATTTTTAATGAATTTTTGAAAATCAGAAAAGCGATCCATGCACTTAGGCAGTGACTTAACTTTTTTGTCAAAAAAGACCCCAAAAGTATCTTGGAATGTCTTGAAATTGTACACAGTCATAGTCAAGCATGCCCTGAACAAGAATCCGTTGAAAATATTTGCATATCGTTTAAGGAATATTTTTAAAGAATTTCTGAAAATCAGGAAAGCGATCCATGCACTTAGGCAGTGACTTAACTTTTTTGTCAAAAAAGACCCCAAAAGTATCTTGGAATGTCTTGAAATTGTACACAGTCATAGTCAAGCATGCCCTGAACAAGAATCCGTTGAAAATATTTGCATATCGCTTAAGGAATATTTTTAATGAATTTTTGAAAATCAGGAAAGCGATCCATGCACTTAGGCAGTGACTTAACTTTTTTGTCAAAAAAGACCCCAAAAGTATCTTGGAATGTCTTGAAATTGTACACAGTCATAGTCAAGCATGCCCTGAACAAGAATCCGTTGAATATATTTGCATATCTCTTGAAGAATATTTTTAATGAATTTTTGAAAATCCGAAAAGCGATCCATGCACTTGGACATTCCAAGTATGTTGGAATGTCTTTAAATTGTACTCAGTCATAGTCAACGACGCCCTGAACAAGAATCAATTGAAAATATTTGCATATCTCTTAAGGAATATTTTTAATGAATTTTTGAAAATGAGGAAAGTCTGTGCACTTAGGCAGTGACTTAACTTTTTATTAAAAAAAGACCCCAAAAGTATCTTGGAATGTCTTGAAATTGTACACAGTCATAGTCAAGCATGCCCTGAACAAGAATCCGATGAATATATTTGCATATCTCTTGAAGAATATTTTTAATGAACTTTTGAAAATCAGGAAAGCGATCCATGCACTTGGACATTCCAAGTATGTTGGAATGTTTTGAAATTGTACTCAGTCATAGTCAACGACGCCCTGAACAAGAATCCGTTGAAAATATTTGCATATCGCTTAAGGAATATTTTTAATGAATTTTTGAAAATCAGGAAAGCGATCCATGCACTTAGGCAGTGACTTAACTTTTTATTCAAAAAAGACCCCAAAAGTATCTTGGAATGTCTTGAAATTGTACACAGTCATAGTCAAGCATGCCCTGAACAAGAATCCGTTGAATATATTTGCATATCTCTTGAAGAATATTTTTAATGAATTTTTGAAAATCCGAAAAGCGATCCATGCACTTGGACATTCCAAGTATGTTGGAATGTCTTGAAATTGTACTCAGTCATAGTCAACGACGCCCTGAACAAGAATCAATTGAAAATATTTGCATATCTCTTAAGGAATATTTTTAATGAATTTTTGAAAATTAGGAAAGCGATCCATGCACTTAGGCAGTGACTTAACTTTTGATGTTTTTGGTTTGTTTTTAAAGCATTAAAGCTGCAGGAGTTCATCCATGTCGCCCAGTCGCTGGAAACAAACGTTTGGACACCGTGGATCACACAGCAGGATATCAGGTGAGACGAAGGAAACGATCCATTTGCCCTGATGCACTTAGTGACTTGACTTTTTTTTCAAAAAAAACCCCAAAAGTAAATTGGAATGTCTTGAAATTGTACACAGTCATAGTCAAGCATGCCCTGAATAAGAATCCGTTGAATATATTTGCATATCTCTTGAAGAATATTTTTAATGAATTTTTGAAAATCAGGAAAGCGATCCATGCACTTGGACATTCCAAGTATGTTGGAATGTCTTGAAATTGTACTCAGTCATAGTCAACGACGCCCTGAACAAGAATCCGTTGAAAATATTTGCATATCGCTTAAGGAATATTTTTAATGAATTTTTGAAAATCAGGAAAGCGATCCATGCACTTAGGCAGTGACTTAACTTTTTCGTCAAAAAAGACCCCAAAAGTATCTTGGAATGTCTTGAAATTGTACACAGTCATAGTCAAGCATGCCCTGAACAAGAATCCGTTGAATAT
Source organism: Microchirus variegatus (assembly GCF_963457635.1). Taxonomy (NCBI): domain Eukaryota; kingdom Metazoa; phylum Chordata; class Actinopteri; order Pleuronectiformes; family Soleidae; genus Microchirus; species Microchirus variegatus. Next base: position 608,921 of record NW_028154686.1, on the reverse strand, counting down.
ATTTGCATATCTCTTGAGGAATATTTTTAATGAATTTTTGAAAATCAGGAAAGCGATCCATGCACTAAGGCAGTGACTTAACTTTTGATGTTTTTGGGTTGTTTTTAAAGAATTAAAGCTGCAGGAGTTCATCCATGTCGTCCAGTCGCTGGAAACAAACGTTTGGACACCGTGGATCACACAGCAGGATATCAGGTGAGACGAAGGAAACGATCCATTTGCCCTGATGCACTTAGTGACTTGACTTTTTTTTCAAAAAAAAACCCAAAAGTAAATTGGAATGTCTTGAAATTGTACACAGTCATAGTCAAGCATGCCCTGAACAAGAATCCGTTGAATATATTTGCATATCTCTTGAAGAATATTTTTATTGAATTTTTGAAAATCCGAAAAGCGATCCATGCACTTGGACATTCCAAGTATGTTGGAATGTCTTGAAATTGTACTCAGTCATAGTCAACGACGCCCTGAACAAGAATCCGTTGAAAATATTTGCATATCGTTTAAGGAATATTTTTAAAGAATTTCTGAAAATCAGGAAAGCGATCCATGCACTTAGGCAGTGACTTAACTTTTTCGTCAAAAAAGACCCCAAAAGTATCTTGGAATGTCTTGAAATTGTACACAGTCATAGTCAAGCATGCCCTGAACAAGAATCCGTTGAATATATTTGCATATCCCTTGAAGAATATTTTTAATGAATTTTTGAAAATCCGGAAAGCGATCCATGCACTTGGACATTCCAAGTATGTTGGAATGTCTTGAAATTGTACTCAGTCATAGTCAACAACGCCCTGAACAAGAATCCATTGAAAATATTTGCATATCTCTTAAGGAATATTTTTAATGAATTTTTGAAAATGAGGAAAGTCTGTGCACTTAGGCAGTGACTTAACTTTTTATTCAAAAAAGACCCCAAAAGTATCTTGGAATGTCTTGAAATTGTACACAGTCATAGTCAAGCATGCCCTGAACAAGAATCCGTTGAATATATTTGCATATCTCTTGAAGAATATTTTTAATGAACTTTTGAAAATCAGGAAAGCGATCCATGCACTTGGACATTCCAAGTATGTTGGAATGTCTTGAAATTGTACTCAGTCATAGTCAACGACGCCCTGAACAAGAATCCGTTGAAAATATTTGCATATCGCTTAAGGAATATTTTTAATGAATTTTTGAAAATCAGAAAAGCGATCCATGCACTTAGGCAGTGACTTAACTTTTTTGTCAAAAAAGACCCCAAAAGTATCTTGGAATGTCTTGAAATTGTACACAGTCATAGTCAAGCATGCCCTGAACAAGAATCCGTTAAATATATTTGCATATCTCTTGAAGAATATTTTTAATGAATTTTTGAAAATCCGAAAAGCGATCCATGCACTTGGACATTCCAAGTATGTTGGAATGTCTTGAAATTGTACTCAGTCATAGTCAACGACGCCCTGAACAAGAATCAATTGAAAATATTTGCATATCTCTTAAGGAATATTTTTAATGAATTTTTGAAAATGAGGAAAGTCTGTGCACTTAGGCAGTGACTTAACTTTTTATTCAAAAAAGACCCCAAAAGTATCTTGGAATGTCTTGAAATTGTACACAGTCATAGTCAAGCATGCCCTGAACAAGAATCCGTTGAATATATTTGCATATCTCTTGAAGAATATTTTTAATGAACTTTTGAAAATCAGGAAAGCGATCCATGCACTTGGACATTCCAAGTATGTTGGAATGTTTTGAAATTGTACTCAGTCATAGTCAACGACGCCCTGAACAAGAATCCGTTGAAAATATTTGCATATCGTTTAAGGAATATTTTTAATGAATTTTTGAAAATGAGGAAAGTCTGTGCACTTAGGCAGTGACTTAACTTTTTATTCAAAAAAGACCCCAAAAGTATCTTGGAATGTCTTGAAATTGTACACAGTCATAGTCAAGCATGCCCTGAACAAGAATCCGTTGAATATATTTGCATATCTCTTGAAGAATATTTTTAATGAACTTTTGAAAATCAGGAAAGCGATCCATGCACTTGGACATTCCAAGTATGTTGGAATGTTTTGAAATTGTACTCAGTCATAGTCAACGACGCCCTGAACAAGAATCCGTTGAAAATATTTGCATATCGTTTAAGGAATATTTTTAAAGAATTTCTGAAAATCAGGAAAGCGATCCATGCACTTAGGCAGTGACTTAACTTTTTCGTCAAAAAAGACCCCAAAAGTATCTTGGAATGTCTTGAAATTGTACACAGTCATAGTCAAGCATGCCCTGAACAAGAATCCGTTGAATATATTTGCATATCTCTTGAAGAATATTTTTAATGAATTTTTCGAAAATCCGGAAAGCGATCCATGCACTTGGACATTCCAAGTATGTTGGAATGTCTTGAAATTGTACTCGGTCATAGTCAACGACGCCCTGAACAAGAATCCGTTGAAAATATTTGCATATCTCTTAAGGAATATTTTTAATGAATTTTTGAAAATGATGAAAGTCTGTGCACTTAGGCAGTGACTTAACTTTTTATCCAAAAAAGACCCCAAAGGTATCTTGGAATGTCTTGAAATTGTACACAGTCATAGTCAAGCATGCCCTGAACAAGAATCCGTTGAATATATTTGCATATCTCTTGAAGAATATTTTTAATGAACTTTTGAAAATCAGGAAAGCGATCCATGCACTTGGACATTCCAAGTATGTTGGAATGTCTTGAAATTGTACTCAGTCATAGTCAACGACGCCCTGAACAAGAATCCGTTGAAAATATTTGCATATCGCTTAAGGAATATTTTTAATGAATTTTTGAAAATCAGGAAAGCGATCCATGCACTTAGGCAGTGACTTAACTTTTTTGTCAAAAAAGACCCCAAAAGTATCTTGGAATGTCTTGAAATTGTACACAGTCATAGTCAAGCATGCCCTGAACAAGAATCCGTTGAATATATTTGCATATCTCTTGAGGAATATTTTTAATGAATTTTTGAAAATCAGGAAAGCGATCCATGCACTTAGGCAGTGACTTAACTTTTGATGTTTTTGGGTTGTTTTTAAAGAATTAAAGCTGCAGGAGTTCATCCATGTCGTCCAGTCGCTGGAAACAAACGTTTGGACACCGTGGATCACACAGCAGGATATCAGGTGAGACGAAGGAAACGATCCATTTGCCCTGATGCACTTAGTGACTTGACTTTTTTTTCAAAAAAAAACCCAAAAGTAAATTGGAATGTCTTGAAATTGTACACAGTCATAGTCAAGCATGCCCTGAACAAGAATCCGTTGAATATATTTGCATATCTCTTGAAGAATATTTTTATTGAATTTTTGAAAATCCGAAAAGCGATCCATGCACTTGGACATTCCAAGTATGTTGGAATGTCTTGAAATTGTACTCAGTCATAGTCAACGACGTCCTGAACAAGAATCAATTGAAAATATTTGCATATCTCTTAAGGAATATTTTTAATGAATTTTTGAAAATGAGGAAAGTCTGTGCACTTAGGCAGTGACTTAACTTTTTATTCAAAAAAGACCCCAAAAGTATCTTGGAATGTCTTGAAATTGTACACAGTCATAGTCAAGCATGCCCTGAACAAGAATCAGTTGAATATATTTGCATATCTCTTGAAGAATATTTTTAATGAACTTTTGAAAATCAGGAAAGCGATCCATGCACTTGGACATTCCAAGTATGTTGGAATGTCTTGAAATTGTACTCAGTCATAGTCAACGACGCCCTGAACAAGAATCCGTTGAAAATATTTGCATATCGCTTAAGGAATATTTTTAATGAATTTTTGAAAATCAGGAAAGCGATCCATGCACTTAGGCAGTGACTTAACTTTTTTGTCAAAAAAGACCCCAAAAGTATCTTGGAATGTCTTGAAATTGTACACAGTCATAGTCAAGCATGCCCTGAACAAGAATCCGTTGAATATATTTGCATATCTCTTGAAGAATATTTTTAATGAACTTTTGAAAATCAGGAAAGCGATCCATGCACTTGGACATTCCAAGTATGTTGGAATGTTTTGAAATTGTACTCAGTCATAGTCAACGACGCCCTGAACAAGAATCCGTTGAAAATATTTGCATATCGCTTAAGGAATATTTTTAATGAATTTTTGAAAATCAGGAAAGCGATCCATGCACTTAGGCAGTGACTTAACTTTTTATTCAAAAAAGACCCCAAAAGTATCTTGGAATGTCTTGAAATTGTACACAGTCATAGTCAAGCATGCCCTGAACAAGAATCCGTTGAATATATTTGCATATCTCTTGAAGAATATTTTTAATGAATTTTTGAAAATCCGAAAAGCGATCCATGCACTTGGACATTCCAAGTATGTTGGAATGTCTTGAAATTGTACTCAGTCATAGTCAACGACGCCCTGAACAAGAATCAATTGAAAATATTTGCATATCTCTTAAGGAATATTTTTAATGAATTTTTGAAAATGAGGAAAGTCTGTGCACTTAGGCAGTGACTTAACTTTTTATTCAAAAAAGACCCCAAAAGTATCTTGGAATGTCTTGAAATTGTACACAGTCATAGTCAAGCATGCCCTGAACAAGAATCCGTTGAATATATTTGCATATCTCTTGAAGAATATTTTTAATGAACTTTTGAAAATCAGGAAAGCGATCCATGCACTTGGACATTCCAAGTATGTTGGAATGTCTTGAAATTGTACTCAGTCATAGTCAACGACGCCCTGAACAAGAATCCGTTGAAAATATTTGCATATCGCTTAAGGAATATTTTTAATGAATTTTTGAAAATCAGGAAAGCGATCCATGCACTTAGGCAGTGACTTAACTTTTTCGTCAAAAAAGACCCCAAAAGTATCTTGGAATGTCTTGAAATTGTACACAGTCATAGTCAAGCATGCCCTGAACAAGAATCCGTTGAATATATTTGCATATCTCTTGAAGAATATTTTTAATGAACTTTTGAAAATCAGGAAAGCGATCCATGCACTTGGACATTCCAAGTATGTTGGAATGTCTTGAAATTGTACTCAGTCATAGTCAACGACGCCCTGAACAAGAATCAATTGAAAATATTTGCATATCTCTTAAGGAATATTTTTAATGAATTTTTGAAAATGAGGAAAGTCTGTGCACTTAGGCAGTGACTTAACTTTTTATTCAAAAAAGACCCCAAAAGTATCTTGGAATGTCTTGAAATTGTACACAGTCATAGTCAAGCATGCCCTGAACAAGAATCCGTTGAATATATTTGCATATCTCTTGAAGAATATTTTTAATGAACTTTTGAAAATCAGGAAAGCGATCCATGCACTTGGACATTCCAAGTATGTTGGAATGTCTTGAAATTGTACTCAGTCATAGTCAACGACGCCCTGAACAAGAATCCGTTGAAAATATTTGCATATCGCTTAAGGAATATTTTTAATGAATTTTTGAAAATCAGGAAAGCGATCCATGCACTTAGGCAGTGACTTAACTTTTTTGTCAAAAAAGACCCCAAAAGTATCTTGGAATGTCTTGAAATTGTACACAGTCATAGTCAAGCATGCCCTGAACAAGAATCCGTTGAATATATTTGCATATCTCTTGAAGAATTTTTTAAATGAATTTTTGAAAATCCGAAAAACGATCCATGCACTTGGACATTCCAAGTATGTTGGAATGTCTTGAAATTGTACTCAGTCATAGTCAACGACGCCCTGAACAAGAATCAATTGAAAATATTTGCATATCTCTTAAGGAATATTTTTAATGAATTTTTGAAAATGATGAAAGTCTGTGCACTTAGGCAGTGACTTAACTTTTTATTCAAAAAAGACCCCAAAAGTATCTTGGAATGTCTTGAAATTGTACACAGTCATAGTCAAGCATGCCCTGAACAAGAATCCGTTGAATATATTTGCATATCTCTTGAAGAATATTTTTAATGAACTTTTGAAAATCAGGAAAGCGATCCATGCACTTGGACATTCCAAGTATGTTGGAATGTCTTGAAATTGTACTCAGTCATAGTAAACGACGCCCTGAACAAGAATCCGTTGAAAATATTTGCATATCGCTTAAGGAATATTTTTAATGAATTTTTGAAAATCAGGAAAGCGATCCATGCACTTAGGCAGTGACTTAACTTTTTCGTCAAAAAAGACCCCAAAAGTATCTTGGAATGTCTTGAAATTGTACACAGTCATAGTCAAGCATGCCCTGAACAAGAATCCGTTGAATATATTTGCATATCTCTTGAAGAATATTTTTAATGAATTTTTGAAAATCCGAAAAGCGATCCATGCACTTGGACATTCCAAGTATGTTGGAATGTCTTGAAATTGTACTCAGTCATAGTCAACGACGCCCTGAACAAGAATCCGTTGAAAATATTTGCATATCGCTTAAGGAATATTTTTAATGAATTTTTGAAAATCAGGAAAGCGATCCATGCACTTAGGCAGTGACTTAACTTTTTTGTCAAAAAAGACCCCAAAAGTATCTTGGAATGTCTTGAAATTGTACACAGTCATAGTCAAGCATGCCCTGAACAAGAATCCGTTGAATATATTTGCATATCTCTTGAAGAATATTTTTAATGAATTTTTGAAAATCCGAAAAGCGATCCATGCACTTGGACATTCCAAGTATGTTGGAATGTCTTGAAATTGTACTCAGTCATAGTCAACGACGCCCTGAACAAGAATCAATTGAAAATATTTGCATATCTCTTAAGGAATATTTTTAATGAATTTTTGAAAATGAGGAAAGTCTGTGCACTTAGGCAGTGACTTAACTTTTTATTCAAAAAAGACCCCAAAAGTATCTTGGAATGTCTTGAAATTGTACACAGTCATAGTCAAGCATGCCCTGAACAAGAATCCGTTGAATATATTTGCATATCTCTTGAAGAATATTTTTAATGAACTTTTGAAAATCAGGAAAGCGATCCATGCACTTGGACATTCCAAGTATGTTGGAATGTCTTGAAATTGTACTCAGTCATAGTCAACGACGCCCTGAACAAGAATCCGTTGAAAATATTTGCATATCGCTTAAGGAATATTTTTAATGAATTTTTGAAAATCAGGAAAGCGATCCATGCACTTCGGCAGTGACTTAACTTTTTCGTCAAAAAAGACCCCAAAAGTATCTTGGAATGTCTTGAAATTGTACACAGTCATAGTCAAGCATGCCCTGAACAAGAATCCGTTGAATATATTTGCATATCTCTTGAAGAATATTTTTAATGAATTTTTGAAAATCCGGAAAGCGATCCATGCACTTGGACATTCCAAGTATGTTGGAATGTCTTGAAATTGTACTCGGTCATAGTCAATGACGCCCTGAACAAGAATCCATTGAAAATATTTGCATATCTCTTAAGGAATATTTTTAATGAATTTTTGAAAATGATGAAAGTCTGTGCACTTAGGCAGTGACTTAACTTTTTATTCAAAAAAGACCCCAAAGGTATCTTGGAATGTCTTGAAATTGTACACAGTCATAGTCAAGCATGCCCTGAACAAGAATCCGTTGAATATATTTGCACATCTCTTGAAGAATATTTTTAATGAATTTTTGAAAATCCGAAAAGCTATCCATGCACTTGGACATTCCAAGTATGTTGGAATGTCTTGAAATTGTACTCAGTCATAGTCAACGACGCCCTGAACAAGAATCAATTGAAAATATTTGCATATCTCTTAAGGAATATTTTTAATGAATTTTTGAAAATGAGGAAAGTCTGTGCACTTAGGCAGTGACTTAACTTTTTATTCAAAAAAGACCCCAAAAGTATCTTGGAATGTCTTGAAATTGTACACAGTCATAGTCAAGCATGCCCTGAACAAGAATCCGTTGAATATATTTGCATATCTCTTGAAGAATATTTTTAATGAACTTTTGAAAATCAGGAAAGCGATCCATGCACTTGGACATTCCAAGTATGTTGGAATGTCTTGAAATTGTACTCGGTCATAGTCAACGACGCCCTGAACAAGAATCCATTGAAAATATTTGCATATCTCTTAAGGAATATTTTTAATGAATTTTTGAAAATGATGAAAGTCTGTGCACTTAGGCAGTGACTTAACTTATTATTCAAAAAAGACCCCAAAAGTATCTTGGAATGTCTTGAAATTGTACACAGTCATAGTCAAGCATGCCCTGAACAAGAATCCGTTGAATATATTTGCATATCTCTTGAAGAATATTTTTAATGAATTTTTGAAAATCCGAAAAGCGATCCATGCACTTGGACATTCCAAGTATGTTGGAATGTCTTGAAATTGTACTCAGTCATAGTCAACGACGCCCTGAACAAGAATCAATTGAAAATATTTGCATATCTCTTAAGGAATATTTTTAATGAATTTTTGAAAATGAGGAAAGTCTGTGCACTTAGGCAGTGACTTAACTTTTTATTCAAAAAAGACCCCAAAAGTATCTTGGAATGTCTTGAAATTGTACACAGTCATAGTCAAGCATGCCCTGAACAAGAATCCGTTGAATATATTTGCATATCTCTTGAAGAATATTTTTAATGAACTTTTGAAAATCAGGAAAGCGATCCATGCACTTGGACATTCCAAGTATGTTGGAATGTCTTGAAATTGTACTCAGTCATAGTCAACGACGCCCTGAACAAGAATCCGTTGAAAATATTTGCATATCGTTTAAGGAATATTTTTAAAGAATTTCTGAAAATCAGGAAAGCGATCCATGCACTTAGGCAGTGACTTAACTTTTTTGTCAAAAAAGACCCCAAAAGTATCTTGGAATGTCTTGAAATTGTACACAGTCATAGTCAAGCATGCCCTGAACAAGAATCCGTTGAATATATTTGCATATCTCTTGAAGAATTTTTTTAATGAATTTTTGAAAATCCGAAAAGCGATCCATGCACTTGGACATTCCAAGTATGTTGGAATGTCTTGAAATTG